>NC_134806.1:930000-935000 GCF_046742065.1 Oratosquilla oratoria | reverse complement strand
GTTTCTTGAAACTGCAGCAACACCGGTACCGGGCACGGTGACACACTTCGTTGACTTGCTTCTGGCTAAAGACAGGTGATTGGATGAGTTTCAACAGTGGAATCTGGTTTGGTGGGTGGAGGTGGGGACTGGAGTCGGGTGGATGGGTGAGAGGATGGATTGGGGGTGGATCTCGGCACAGTGACATAATCTATTGCTTTTATTCTGGCTAAGAATGTGCCGAATAGTGAGAGACATGTGGAATATTATAAATAAATACAAATGTCACTCATACTTATCAGTACTTCCAAAAACAATATGGCGGCCTATGCATTCGACGTTTATGGAACTCTTGGAAAGAATATACGTTATAGATCGGAAGTCTTCTACCTGTTAGTAAAGATACTTTTTGTGGGATTATCCAAAGTGTTTCGGAAAGTACATAGAGGAAAGAATTCAATGGACTTGTTTTCCTTTAATAATCCAATGAAAAACGACAACACTAAAATATCACTCAACCAATTAACACAAAGTTTAATATCGTTTTCACATTAGTTATTGTTAATAATGTATGAGAAAATAATTTCAAAGTTATCAGAGGCTATACAGCGGTGACGCCTAGACTAGTGGCCCAGCTAGAAATGTTGTTTGTACTAGTAACGGGCCAAGTGAGGAACTGAAGAAGTTGACAAGATTGTAAGTGGCGACCTCTGATTGGCTGAGACTAGGCGATTTTTAACACTTGTAGAATACTTTTAGGACAAAATAGAGTCCTTGAGTCCCGCCTACAGCGGAATAAGATCGTTTGCCGACAGTCAGAATGAAATAGATAAAGAATATAATTGAAGTTGACTTGGATTGAATTGTAATTATAGAGAATGATACCATACTGGAGGGAAAACTATAGTTTTATGGTGATAGTGTTATCACCAATGGTGTTGCCTATAGTAATAATGGTGATGCTCGTGGTGTTAGTGATGATAAGAAAGGAACGGTGGTGGTGATGATAGTGTGGTGATGATCATAGTGAGGGCGATGATGATAAGGATGAGAATGGTGATGACGGTGGTTGTGGTGGTGATGATGATGACGAGGGTGTAGGTTGTGATGATGATCAGAATAAGGATATCGGTTAACTGTCGATGTCATCACCGAGACATCACCAGTAACGTCATCACCATTACACATTATATATGTATTGTCATGCTCTCTGTCACTGTCATCGTCGTCATCGTCGTCGTCATAATCATCATCGTCACATCGCCATCACATCGTCATCGTCATTATCATCATCATCATCATCATCATCATCATCATCATCATCATCATCAACATCATCATCTTCATCATCATCATCATCATCATCATCATCACCACCACCACCCCCACCCCCACCACAAACCACCACCTAACTTCTGTTCTACCTCAGTGCCCTTGTTGCCAGTATTTTCTTTAAAAAAAAGAAAATAAAGTGACCTGTGGTAAGGAACAGATGGAACTGCCCTCCCCCTCCCCCCTCCCCCACCCCCACAGAGGTGACCTTAATAGCTCATCCTCGAGAAAGCGACAAAGTCTGACCTTTTACTTCAAGTCACGTCCACACAAAGGACCCAGCCACGTCTCAACAGGTCTACGGACCAGACCAGACCAAGGACTTGTGGTCTTAGACAAGTCCAATTTGAGAAATTCTTGTGGTCTTAGAAATGTGGACTTGGGCCATCTGCAAGGACTTTCCAAAAGTGGAGGTTGGATTTTTGAGGTGTGGAGGTGGAGTGTAGGTGGAGTGGAGGTGAATTGTGGAGTAAAATGGAGTGATAGAGGGGACGGGGTGAGAGAAATGGAGGTGGCGGGACAAGTGGAGGCCTTGTCGTCGTTTTCAATAAAGTTCGTTCAGGAGAATAAATTCGTGGGTTCTGTGAACGAAATGTTCTGGAAACAAAGACAAAACTTGTGACGAAAAATGTGAGATTATAGGAAGTGACATGTACGTAGAATCCGTGAGTGTAGAAGGAATATTTAAGGGCGCGTAACGTGAGAGGGAAGGAAGTGATGAACATGTAGAAACTTTGTCGTGAGAGGCAAAAAACGTGAGAAGTGTCTTGAGGTCTATACCGTGAGAGGAGAAATGATAAACATGGAGACGCTTTTACAGTGAGATTGAAATATGTATATGTGTTTGTAAGGGGTGTTTTACCGTGAGATTGAAATATATGTGAGGGGTTTTCTCTCGTGAGAGACGAGGAAGTGACGGGCGTGTAGAGGCTTTCATCGTGAGAGTGGAAGGCGTGAGGACTGTGTAATAATGCATTCCTGAGAGAACGTATAGAAGCTTTTGTAGTGAGATACAAAAGAAAGTGACAATCTCACTGCACTTTTGTTTTTAAGATTTTTTTTTTACAATAGATTGTGCATGTAGAAGAGTTTTTGATTGAAGGATCTTGTCGAAGGATAGCGTGAGTTGATGGGAGAAGGATTTGATTGAAGGATAGAGTGTGTATACAGTAGGATGGTGTTGGGACAAGGATTTCGTTGAAAGATAGAGTCTGCATTTTTCAAGAAATTCTCTGGAAAATAAATTTGTCGAGGGATTAGTGTATGCAGTAGGACAATGCTGGTAAAAGGATTTGACTGAAGGATTGACAGCTCACATAGTAGAATTTTGTGAGAGGATAGACTATGCATGTAAGAGGAAGATGTTAGCAAAAGGATTTAATATAAGGATAGAGTGTAGATATGATTGAACAGTATTGGTAGAACTATTTGATATAAGTTTAGTTCGTCTATGTAGTTGGAACACACTGGTGGAGGAATATCTTTTAAGACTAGAGTGTTGGGTGTACTTATATAGGATATGATTGGAAAGAGTGTAATGCATGACGTAGCTGTGATGTCATCTGTGACGTCACGTGGAGTGTGTGACGTGTCACGCTGACGTTGGTGCCGTCGTCATCTCGTAAGAACTATTAGTGGAAACGTTATTCTATTCGCTCAAGATTATACTGGTGGTTGGTGACTTTTCCCATAAGTAATAGTGGTAACATTAGGATAAATGGATTTGCTTGATGGTTGTGTGAACATATCTAAACATTTTTGAAAGGTGTTATATATATATATATATAAATATATATATATATATATATACATATATATATGTATATATATGTATGTATATATATATATATATATATGTGTGTGTGTGTGTGTGTGTGTGTGTGTATGTATATATACATATATATATATATACACATGTATGTATATATATATATATATATATATATATATATATATATATATATATATATATATATATTTAAGGGAGCGTCTGTGTTTCTAATGAGACTATCTCATTGCCTGCACACGTCGTGACAAGTGTGTAGATGTTAGTTCAAGCGTAACAGCACACTCATACACACACACATACGCACACACACACACACACACACACACACGCACACATACATACACACACACACACACACACACACACACACACACACACACACACACACACACACACACACACACACACACACACACACACACACACACACACAAGACCACAAGCCTTACAAGCCTAGCCTTACTCACATAAGTGATTCTTGTGAGACTATTTGAGTACAAAACGCTCAAACACTACAAATAGTGATTGTGCGCGTGACTGTACATCGTTTGAGTTGATGCTAATGAGGAAAGAAGCGCTGGAGACTGAATCGCTCTTAGTTTCGCTCTTTGTAGCTGTCGACTCTCTTATATGGAATGAAGTCACTAAGGTGGTCATGGACATGGAACTACCTAGTGTAGGCCTTAGGGTCTCTTGCAGTCTCCTTCATTCTTATATTCTTGAAGTGCGTCACTTCATCGAAGGGAGTTAGTTATCCTGACTCCTTAACTCTCGTGATACTCCCTTCAGTGACGTCACCGTCTCATGGAGTGACTCCTCTATGTTGTCAGGGAATTTTTATTAAATTTTTATTTAAAAAAATCCAGTCAATGAACGATGAAACTATCGGTTGCTTTAAAAGGTTAGACAACTTTATAGATTGGGATGACAGGTGGTCATGGACATGGAACTGCCTAGTGTAGGCCATATGGTCTCTTGTAGTCTCCTTCATTCTTATGTTCTTATGCCGTTGTTGCCGTCAAATAATTTTATCAAGCGCAAGTGGAGGGTGAGGGAGGGAGGAGGGAGAGGTACACTCCGATTATCTGACATTTCACAGAGCAAAAATCCAACCCATACAACTAGTTTTATTGCTGTGACGGTTAAAACCGTTATTAGCCGTTATAACCGTTGAGATTTGAAAAGCGACGAGAGAACGGTCACGGTGTTTACCCCCTACATCCTCCGTTAACGATCAATCGTTGAACAGTAATCGAACCGGCCTAGAAGTGGTTAAGTTTTTATCAGATATATTTAACCTCCCCCTCCCTCTCCCTCCTCCCCTCCTCCTCTTCCTTCCTCCCCCCTCCCCTCCTCATCAGAGTCACAGTAGGGATTAACATGACGTACTTAAACCTCTTTTAACATATAAACTACTTTGTGAAGTTATTTTTACTTAAACCTTTTAATATGTGAACAATTTATTGTGGATTAAGTCATAATTTCCCTAATATTTGAGCTTGTGGAGTAATAGGAGCCGTGCTGGTCTCGTATTCTCTTTGTTGAGTTCGAGCCCCGCACTCTATATACATGGGAACTTTATCTGTGAGACTGACAAACAACTTAATGAATACCCCATTTTTATGTCTCCTTCAGTCAATCTTTTTTTTTTATATTTTCTTAGGCAGTCCTTTTTTTATTCTTAATTCTTTTTTATGTCTCCTTCTGCAGGCTGGTGCTGCGGCTTCCCAGGGGCGCCTGCTCATTCTTCTGTGGCTTTCAGCCAAGAAGACAAAGGCTTCGGGACCGTGGCCACGTATTCCTGCGATAGAGGCTTCGAACTCCTGGGCCCAGCGCGGAAGATCTGCTCCGAGAACGGAACATGGGTTCCAGCAGGAATTCCCTTCTGTGGTGAGTAGAG
>NC_134806.1:920000-925000 GCF_046742065.1 Oratosquilla oratoria | reverse complement strand
CTTCTTAGGGAAGAGAGATAGACTGGGAGAGAGAGAGAGAGAGAGAGAGAGAGAGAGAGAGAGAGAGAGAGAGAGAGAGAGAGAGAGAGAGAGAGAGAGGGGGAGGGAGGGAGGGAGGGGGAGAGAGATGGAGAGGGGGAGAGAGAAAGAGAGAGGGAAAGAGAGAGAGAGAGAGAGAGAGAGAGAGAGAGAGAGAGAGAGAGAGAGAGAGAGAGAGAGAGAGCAAGAAAGAGAGGTAGACATGTGGGACACAGAGAAAAAGAGAGAAGGGGAACAGAGAGGGAGAGAGAGAGAGAGAGAGAGAGAGAGAGAGAGAGGTGGAACAGAGAGAGAAAAAGAGAGAAGGGGGAAGAGAAAGAGAGAGAGAGGGGGGTTAGAGAGAAAGAGAGAGAGAGGGATAGGACGAAACTTTCTCATATATTATCAGGAAACGACAACAGCCAATTGAGCAACATTTAGAGAAAAACCATTTCCTGCAAGTAATTTTAACGTGAGCCCTGCTTTCTCTCTTACTAAATCACCTACTTTGAGAAAACCTTTACCACCTCTTTCTTAACTAATAACTATCTATGCTGGTCTCACATTAGCTCAATTCTAGGTTCGAATCCCGCACCTCACTCCGATTTCCAACAGCCATTGTTCATTACCTACCCGCCAACAGTCCCCGAAGCAGCTACTCAGCGCCTCCTGGGGTAAGGTCATCATTGTCTCCACCTCAAATTTTCTCTTTCTTCTCTTAACGATCACGGCGCTGAAGGAACCACTAGTTTAATGGAAACAACTAAATAGCTGCAGGATCTGAGTGGTTAGCGTTATTCCTACCAAACGCTTTAGTCCGGGTACGGGCCCCATCCCCACAATAAGTGGTGGACAATTGTTCAGGACTTAGATTCTAGGCTTTCCAACACCACTCTGCAACAGCGGATGTCAAAGGTGCTGTATACCAGTGTTACATATCAGCAATCGGACTTAATCACTCAGTATGTTCTAGCTTAGAGCATTGGTTTCAAACTCCATTCACAACCAAAACCACAACCTTGGCCACGTTATAAACACTCATAACAACATCATAACAACCTTACCAAGACGGTGTTAGGGAACATGGTGATGTTCTGAGGCTGCACTGTCCTCCAGTGGGTAGTCCCATGGTCCTGCATTGGACTAAGAAATATTGGCCAGTCTACATCTTTCGGCCATCACACTTGAAGTGTCACAGATTAAATAAAAATAAGAATAAAATAAAATAGAATGAAAATAAAAAATAAATAAAAAGACAAATATATAAATAGATAAAAGTGTCAAAGATAAAAAAGAATAAATAAAAATACAAACAGATAAATAAATAAAAGTGTCACAGATTAAATAAAAAATGTCACAGATTAGATTAAAAGAAGACATTAAAATAGAATAAAAAATAATAAACAAATAAATATATAAAAAAGTAGAATAGATAAAAAATAAATAAATAAAAAAGTAGAATAGATAAAAAATAAATAAATAAAAAGTAGAATAGATAAAAAATAAAATAAAATATAAAAATTAATTATAAGGACATGTATAAATACATAAACACATAAATTGAGAACAAGTAAGCATTAAAGTATAAACATTAAAAAATAAAATAAAAATAAATGAAAACGAAACAAGAAAAAAAGAACAAAAGAAAGAAAGAAAGAAAAAATTATTTGAGTAAGATGTACACATAAATGACCGGAAAAGAAAATGGCGGACTGACGCGGAAGGGGTGGGGGGGAGGGGGGGAGGGAAAGGTTGGTACAGGGTGTACAAAAAAAGGTTGCAACAACAAGGCAAAGGAAACATGGACTAGAAGTGAAGTGTTTATTCCTGTCGTTTCGTCTATTGACTTTCTATTGACGAAACGTCATGAATAAACGCTTCACTTCCTGTCCATGTTTCCTTTGCCGTGTTTATGCAACTTGTTCACATGGATTTAAAAAAAAAAAAAAAATCTCAACTCTTATTAGAGCATTGCCAAAGCGTTCCGAATCTTCTTTTCCCTGAAGGAGCGACTCACGGTGGGTCTCACGGAGAATCCACTTCTCGTGAGTCTCACGTGTGTTAATGTGTGTGTCTGAGTGTATTTGTTTATGTGTGTGTATCTGAATGTGTGTGCATGTGTATGTGTGTGCAAGTGTGTGTGTGTGATTCGCCATTCACCATGGCTTTGGATCACGTGTTGGACTCGTGATCGATAGTTATTAACCTCCCGGATAAGAGCTCAGAGCTCGTATGACCGATCTATGGGTAATACTGTGACCTTATACACACACACACACACACACACACACACACACACACACACACACACACACACACACACACACACACACACACACACACACACACACACACACACACACACACACACACACACACAAAACTCCCCGCCCACGAGAGTTGGAGTAACACCCCGCAGCGCAGCGATAATGAAATTATTTCAACCATTGGCGGAAATCGAACCCGGACCACCGTAGTGACAGGCAAGAACTCTTACCACAGCGCCATGAGGTGTGTGTGTGTGTGTGTGTGTGTGTGTGTGTGTGTGTGTGTGTGTGTGTGTGTGTGTGTGTGTGTGTGTGTGTGCGTGTGTGTGTGTGTGTGTCTGTGTGTGTGTATGTGTGTGTGTCTGAGTTTCTGAGCGTATGTGTGCATGTGTGTTTCAATGTGCGTGTATGCTAGAGAGATAAGAATAGAGATAGAATGGAGAGATAAAAGGATAGTAGGTAAGAGAGATAGAGACCGATAGAGAGAAAATTAAAGAGGTAGTGTATATATATGTATATATATATATATTATATATATATATATATACATACATATATATATATATATATATATATATATATATATATATCTTTCACATCACTGTGAAACAAACTATGCAAAATTATAATAAAAAAATTGATGACAGGAAGTCCATTTGTATCTTACATCCAGTCGTACATGTAATACTTCTGAAGATGTAATACACGAAAGCCCTTATTGTCTTCAAGTTTCTTTTATCCTATAGTAATTTTACACACACACACACACACACACACACACACACACACACACACACACACACACACACACACACACACACACACACAGACACACACACACACACACACACACACACACACACACACACACACACACACACACACACAGACACACACACACACACACACACACACACACACACACACACACGCACACACACACACACACACACACACACACATACACACACACACACACACACACACACACACACACACACACACACACACACACACAGAGAGAGAGAGAGAGGGAGAGATTATACATGCATCTATTCACGGTCACATCCTTTCCACTTCTTTCCGCTTGTGTGTGTGTGTGTGTGTGTGTGTGTGTGTGTGTGTGTGTGTGTGTGTGTGTGTGTGTGTGTGTGTGTGTGTGTGTGTGTGTGTGTGTACGTGTGTGTGCGTGTCGTGTCGTGTCGTCGACCAAGACGGTTTTTCTTCACCGCCGAAAGTAGAGTAAACGCTTCGGAAGCCTCGCCGTCTTCTCACGAGTCTCACGAAGGATCCAGTTTTCGTTAGGATCCATTTCACGTGAGTCTCACGAAGAATATACTTATCGTGAGTCTCACGGAGGTGCCAAATATTGTGAGTCTCACGAAAGATTCACTTCTTGTGAGTCTCACAGAATACCCACTTCTCGTGAGTTTCACGGAAGATCTACTTATCGTGAGTCTCACGGAGGAGCAATTTCTCGTGAGTCTCACGGAGGATCCACGTCATGTGAGCCTCACAGGGATCCACCTCTTGTGAGTCTCACGGAAGATCCACTTCCCGTGAGTCTCACGGAAGATCAAATTATCGTGATTCTCACGGAAGACACACTTCTCGTGAGTCTCAAGGAAAATCCACTTCTTGTGAGTTTCACGGAGGAACAATTTCTCGTGAGTCTCACGGAGGTGTCTATGCTTTTCTGAGAAACCTCTGATCGATTATATGCCTCGAACACATTAATGTAAACGCAAGGCCCATTAAAGAGGGAAGATAGATAGAGACAGATAAAGAAAGAAAGAGAGAAAAAAATATATATATATATATATAAATGTGATAAAGAGAGAGAGACAGACATACAAAGAGAGATAGGCAGGAAAAGAGAGGAAATTAGAAAGAGGAAAAGAGGAATGGGGAGAGATATAGAAGATATATAATGTATACATGTATATATAATATATATACATATATATGCATATATATATGTATATATATATATGTATACATATATATATATATATATATATATATATAGAGAGAGAGAGAGAGAGAGAGAGAGAGAGAGAGAGAGAGAGAGGGAGAGAGATTTCTCTTGAGGTTTGGTTTTAGCAAAGTGTTTATTAGAAAATGCATTTTGTCACCAGGTGTTCCATTTGAGGAGTTTCTCTTGTGTGCAGCTGGTCCTGACAGGTGCCTGCTGACCGGAAGTGGCTGCTGAGTCCGGGGTTTTCCCCCAGCTGAATAAATCGCCTGACCTGTGGTGGTTTCGTCAATGTGTTGCCACTTTAAAGAGGAATTTATGTGTAGTTTTCCAGTCAGGTGTTTTTATTGTTATTTTTATTATTATTTTTGTTATTATTACTGTTATTGTTATTGCTGTTGGTGTTGTGTTTCTTTTCCTTTTTCTTTTCTTCTTCATCCTCGTCTTCTTCTTTTTTTTTCTTCTTCTTCCCGTTTTCCTCCTCCTCTTCTTTCACTTCTTCTTCTTCCACTTCTTCTTTCACTTCTCCTTTCTTCTTCTTCTTCTTCTTCTTCTTCTTCTTCTTCTTCTTCTTCTTCTTCTTCTTCTTCTTCTTCTTCTTTTTCTTCTTCTTCTTCCACTTCTCCTTTTTTCTTCTTTTTCTTCTGCTTCTTTTCTTCTTCTTTTCTTCTTCTTCTTCTTGTACTTCTTCCTCTTAATATTGTTATATTTTTTCAAAGAAAAATTTATTCACATTTCCC
>NC_134806.1:915000-917500 GCF_046742065.1 Oratosquilla oratoria | reverse complement strand
ATTTATTCATTTATCCATTCATTCCTTTATCTATTTATTTACTTATTCATTCATCTATTTATCTATATTGTTTTAGTAATCAACCACACATATCCAGCCTTCCTCTTAAATTCTCCATAACTCCGTTTTCTATGAGATTAGGATGAAACCTCACGAGAGTGTATCCACTCTCATGCCAGTTTCGGGGAAGAGAGCATTGAGAGCCTCACCAGAAAAAAATATCAAAATAAAAAGAGCGAAATTCACTTCGAGTCCGGTTAATCGCTGGATTTGGTCTCGCAATGAGCGATGGGTTCTAATAATCAACTGAACAAGAAGAAACGTTTCAGGCAAATAAATAAAAAATAAATACATAAATCAAATAAAATCAAAAGAAAAGTGGGCAAAGAAGTAGATGAATTAAAAAATGAATAAATGAATGAATAAATGAGTAAATAAATAAATGAATGAACAAAGTAAGATAAGATAAAATACTCAAATAAATAACTAAATTGATAAGAATGAAATAAAATAAAATAAGATAGAATACAATAAAAGTTATAATTGACCCTAAATGCTTGGAATTGTCGTGCGTCATATAACATGAAATATAAAAATATATATAACAAAATAAAAGTAGAACAAGTAAGATTAGATAAAACAACAACAAATAAAAATTAAATAAAATTTAGATAAGATATATTAAAATCAACCAGAATATAACTCATAATTGGTTCTTTTTGCTTAGAACCGCCATAAGTCATAACAGTCATAACGGTCATAACCGTCATAACTGACATAATCGTCATAACGGTCATAACCGTCAGTCGGGTAAAAAAATGTGACAATCTCCCTATTGACGCAATTTCTCCTCGCCTTTTGTATTTTTTATCAATCCGATCTCATAGGCGACAGGACATCGACTAGAATCATCTCCCTCCCACACACCCTTACACCCCATCACCGTCCTCACGTTATTGTAGAATTCGGAAGCGCAACCCGGAGGGTTGGTTTTCGGTCACTGGAGTGAGTCCAAGATCTCTATCATCTCCGACTATCCTCTAAAATGAGTCAGCAACCGGCGACTGATCGCCTATGCAATGTTTCAGTGGATTTGAGAAGTGTGTGCTCATTTGATGGCAACAGCAAGAGCTGTTGCCATAATGCAATTCTATATTTTCTCCCAAACCGCTGAAATAGATTACAGTACTCTAATAAAAACTAAATTGTTTAGCAAATCTTGATTTATCATTATAAGATTATCACGTAGTTTTAATTTATCTTGGGAAGGTATGCACTAGAAAAAAATATATATATAAAAATTCCGAAATGGCATCCGCCATCCACCGACATTCGGTTTCTTCCAATCAACCGTCAATTGGCCACGTTTGACGCATGAATTACAGATCAATTTATTCTAATCTTCAAAATGATAGGGAATATCTCCAAGGGTCCATCCACAGCAGATAGAGCCTCTGGTGTTACAACAAGCGTTTGACTATCACGGCGTGTCTACAATTCAAAATAATGACAGAACGGACGCCTTGTCTCTGGAATAGACTTGGGTCCGTTACAGCATTTAGGGTCAAGCAACGGTTTCGCCGTTACATATACCCGTAACGTAGCTGCTGTGTGACGGTCCTGTAATGCAAATTTTCTGTAATACTCTCCGGTACTTAAATACAATATCTGTTTATTTGATTAAATTTTTCTAAGCCTTGTGTTGGAATTTAGAACTTTTGTTGGTGACAAACGAATTAATTCATTTGAACGTAATAATCTAATTTGCAAAACCAATAAATAAATGAATAAATGAATAAATAGATGACTAAATAGATGACTAAATAAATACATAAATACATAATGAACGAAAATATAAATTGATAAGTGAATACATGGATAAAAATAAGCAAACGAATGAATAAATTAAATCTAGAAATAGATAAATGCAAATAGATAAAATAAATATATGGATACACAAATGAATAAACGCAAACAAATAAATAACAAAATCTTTGTGATTTTTTTTTTTTTTTTTTTTTTTTTTTTTTTTTTTTTTTTTAGCTCGTAAAACCTGAATAGGGTGTAGTGGTCCTCTGTATACAAAGTCACCTTCGTGGGAAGTGAAAAACCCTTGGTAGGGCAAGCCCTGTCAGATGCGGCAAGCCGCTGGCTTCTTTAGGCCGATGTTTAGGCTACATACACACACACAAACAAGTAAACAAAGGCATAAAATCCACTCCCACCCATTTGTATCTCCATATACTCCACTCCCATCCACCCCTCGCTCCCTCTTGTCTTGTATATACACACACTCACACACACACAAATGCATAAACACACACACATACATATTAATCTTTTTCAACCACATTAATTTTCCCATTAATTCCATGTCATCACGATTGAGACTGGCAATGAGCTCGATGGAAACATATAGGGAAACTGATACGTAGTGAAGCCAAGGACTCGAACCCAGCTCAGACGTAACAAGTGAACAGTGACTAACCACTGCGCTTGA
>NC_134806.1:900000-905000 GCF_046742065.1 Oratosquilla oratoria | reverse complement strand
CTGTTGTCCTGCTTTCTCCACACACACGCACACGCACACGCACACGCACACGCACACACACACACACACACACACACACACACACACACACACACACACACACACACACACACACACACACACACACTCATGGGGTCAGAGTCCTGTATCTTGTGATTATGTTCGTGTGTGTGTGTGTATGTGCGGATATGTGCGTGTATGTGTATGTATGTATGTGTGTGTAAATTCGTGTTCGTGAGGATGTGACTCTTATCTTTGCAGATTTTTTATTCACCGAAATCGTCATTTATAAGTCTTAAGAGCCACTAGCTCTTTACGAAGAAAAGAGCGCTCCTAGAGAGAGAGAGAAAGAGAGAGAGAGAGAGAGAGAGAGAGAGAGAGAGAGAGAGAGAGAGAGCTCATCAACATGTATATACAGTACATCCATAACCTCACATGCACTTAAACCGGATGTTAGCTGACAATAAGATATAGGCCAACTATGGCGACATAACCTACCTCATTATCAACCCTCCCCCCCCTTCTCCTCCTCGTCTTGAAGAATGCCCGTGACCCCAAAACCACGCCCACTTCTCGTGACCTCCGCCCTTCTTGTAATGACCTAACAAAAGGAGCACAGAAAACTTCATCCACCTCGTTTTGTAATTGACTCGTCACTTGCATTGTCAAGAGTGACGCTGACACAGTGTCTCGATTTATTTTTTATAACATTGAAGTGACTCCCATAAGTGAGGCGAAGAAGACGTGGAGGAGGAGGAGGAGGAGGAAGAGGAAGAGATTGAGGAGGAGGAAGAAGAGGTGTAGAGGAAGAGGAGGAGATTGAGGAGGAGGAAGGAGAGGTTTAGAGGAAGAGGAGGAGATTGAGGAGGAGGAAGAAGAGGTGTAGAGGAAGAGGATGAGAAGGAGGAAGAGGAAGAAGAGAGATAGAGAAAGAGGAGGAGAAGTGGAGGAGGAAAAAGAGGAGAAAAAGTAGAAGAAGGAGGAAGAAGAAGAGGAGTAAGGAAGATAAGTAAGAGGAGGAAGAAGAGGGGTAGAGGAGGAGAAGGAGGAAGAGGAAGAAGAAACGTAGAGGAGGAGAAGGAGGAAGAGGAAGAAGAGACGTAGAGAAAGAGGAGAAGAAGTGGAGGAGGAAGAAGAGGAGAAAAAGGAGAAGAAGGAGAAAGAAGAAAAGGAATAAGGAAGAGAAGCAGGAGGAGGAAGAAGAGAGGTAGAGGAAGAGAAGGAGGAGGAAGAGGAGAAGTAGGAGGAGGAGGAGGAAGAAGAAGAAAAGGAGAAGAGGAAGAGTAGAAAGAGAAGAAAGAGTAGAAGGAGGAGGAAGAGGAGAAGGAGGAGGAGGAAAAGGAGGAGAAGGAGGAGGAAGAGGAGGAGAAGGAAGAGGAAGAGGAGGAGAAGGAGGAGGAAAAGGAGAAGGAAGAGGAAGAGGAGGAGAAGGAGGAAAAGGAGAAGGAGGAGGAAGAGGAGGAGAAGGAGGAGGAAGAGGAGATGGAGGAAGATGAGGAGGAAGAGGAGAAGGAGGAAGAGGAGAAGGAGGAAGAAGAAGAAGAGGAGGAGGAGGAGGAGGAGATGTCCTAGATGTCATGTCGTGTCGTTTTCCGGAAGGCCGTTTCTGGCGCAAATTCCTGAGAATGGATACAGGAAACGTTTAGAGAGGTATGAAGCTAATTTTGATCCAGAAATGAGAACAAGAAAATGAAGTGGAAATGAGTTCACGGGGAGCGTACAGACCAGAAAACTAGACAAATAATTAGATAAATCAAGTAGATTAATAAGATAAAAATAGATTTTTTTTAATCAAGACTTGACAATCAAATAAATGGGGTGATTCATTATATCATTCATGTATGTGTTCTTATGAATATTAAATTCCCAATATTTTTTCCATTAATTTCGATTATTTTCCTCTAATTCTTTTACATCAAGAGACCAGATAATCAGTAACTAACACTCCCACTTCCTCTTCTACCTCCCCTCCTCTTCCTCCTCCTCCCTTCCTCCTCCTCTTTCTGCTCTTCCTATTCTTCCTCCCCTCCTCCTCTACCTCTCCTCCTCTTCCTCCTCCTCCTCCTCCTCTTCCTGCTCCTCCTCCCTTCCTCTTCCTCCTCTTCCTCCTCCTCCTCTTCCTCCTCCTCTTCCTCCTCCTCTTCCTCCTCCTCTTCCTCCTCCTCTTCCTCCTCCTCCTCCTCTTCTCCTTCTTTTTTCCTATTAGCCGGTGACAAAGCCTCAAACCCGCAATTATACAACATAGATAATAGCCCAGCGTCTCCAGAGAGATCTTTGGGAGGGTCCGAAGACCGTTACCAGCCACTATGGGAAGTTTCCAGTTGGTGAAACTCGAGGCAACGGTTATCATTGTAAGGCTGAATGGCTTGGAAGGCATCTTCGAGACGGAGACGAAAGCGACCCATTTGACTTTGTCGAAGTCAAGAACCTCTTCTTGATGAGTAGACAACTTCGTGAGCCAAAAGAGTCTTGGAGAAAGGTTCTCCGATGAAGATGGCGTCAAAAGCCTTCTAGGCGGAGACGAAAGCGACCCATTTGACTTTGTCGAAGTTGAGAACCTCTTCTTGATGAGCAGACGACTTCGTGAGCAAAAAGAGTCCTGGAGAAAGGTCCTCCAATGAAAATGACGTCAAAAGCCTTCGAGGCGGAGACGAAAGCGACCCATTTGACTTTGTCGAAGGCAAGAACCTTCTTCAGGAGAAGGAAAGGTACTTCGTGGACCAAAAGAGTCTTGGAGAAAGGTCTTCCTTTGATGACGCCAAAAGACACCCTTCGAGAGAGAGATGAAAGTCAAGCGATCCATTTGACTTTGTCGAAGTCAAGAACCTTCTTCAGAAGAAGGAAGGTGACTTTGTGAGCCCAAAGAGTCGGAGAAAGGTCTTCCTTTGATGACGACGCCAAAAGACACCTTCGAGAGATGTAAGCCAAGCAACCCATTTGACTTTGTCGAAGTCAAGAACATGTTCTTCAGGAGAAGGAAAGCGACTTTGTGAGCCCAAAGAGTCGGAGAAAGGTCTTCCTCTGATGACGACGCCAAAAGACACCTTCGAGAGATGAAAGCCAAGCGACTCATTTGACTTTGTCGAAGTCAAGAACCTTTTTCAGAAGAAGGAAGGTGACTTTGTGAGCCCAAAGAGTCTTGGAGAAAGGTCTTCCTTTGATGACGACGCCAAAAGACACCCTCGAGAGATGAAAGCCAAGCGACCCATTTGACTTTGTCGAAGTCAAGAACCTTCTTCAGAAGAAGGAAGGTGACTTCGTGAACCCAAAGAGTCTTGGAGAAAGGTCTTCCTTTGATGACGCCGCCAAAAGACATCTTCGAGAGATGAAAGCTAAGCGACTCATTTGACTTTGTCGAAGTCAAGGATCTTCTTCAGGAGAAGGAAAGGTATTTCGTGAACCCAAAGAATCTTGGGGAAAGATTTTCCTTTGATGACGCCAAAAGGCACCTTCGAGAGAGAGATGAAAGCCAAGCGACTCATTTGACTTTGTCGAAGTCAAGAACCTTCTTCATAAGAAGGAAGGCGACTTCGTGAGCCCAAAGAGTCTTGGAGAAAGGTCTTCCTTTGATGACGACGCCAAAAGACACCTTCAAGAGATGAAAGCCAAACGACCCATTTGACTTTAACGAAATAAAGAACCTTCAGAAGAAGAAGGAAAGGTACTTTGTGAGCCCAAAGAGTCTTGGAGAAAGGTCTTCCTACACTGATGACAACCACAAAAGAACTTAGTCCTCGTTATAGAACATTCCAAAAGATCAGTTTCAATTACGAATGAGAGCGACAGACGAGAGGAAAAACGTTATTTTCCTAGTCATGTCATTATATTTATCTTTAATGGTATTAACAGAGATCTACTTCCCAAGACTTTCTAAAATTCGAATACAAAAAAAAATGCAATTAGACGTATATGTAACAACAGAATGATTATCTGTACATCTAGTTTCTGGGTTAGATGTACAAATGATTATTAGCTTGTAATAACTGCATCCGAATGTTGTTAGGTTTATCGACCGTAATTATCTGTCGACATAAACGAGTGATAGAAAATGGAATATAGTGGATCGACTATAACTATGAAGAAATCAAAATGGAGATTAATTGTTTTATCCTTAGAAGAGATTGTTTCCATTTATATTGGGACTAGGCGTGGTGAGAAATCAAAATAAAGATTAATAGTTTTATCTTTACAAGAGATCGTTTCCCTTCATATCGATACTAGGAATGATGAGAGGCGACAAATTAAAAATTAATATTAACAACCATGACTTCACGATGCCATTGTTGACAATGACGAAAACAAAAATTATGTCTATATTATCATATTGGTTTTTAGTTTGTAATTCTTTAAGAATTAACTGATTTATGAACTTTATAAAAAATATTTCAATGCAATAAAATCGGAGTGTTGTCGAATATAAAGTAGAATAATAACGAATAAAAAAGAAATTACTTTGAGTGAGACAAAGTTTTTTTATAGTCATCGCAAAGACTTGCACATTTTCCTACGCTGACTCAAAAACCATCTCGAGCGAAACATAAAGAGAAATTAGAATAACGATAAACATTGCCTAACTAATATTGCGTGACTGTACATGTTTAGAAAAATCTTCGAATTTTCAAAAAAGTTACGATTCACTGTAATAATAGGCCCATGCGAAAGAAAAATACGGTCAAATATTGCATGATATTGACAAAGAATTACTTTTAATAATAAAATGTCGTATATAGAAACATCAAATAACAACGAAATATATATTTGCATATATCAAATATATCACGCGTCAGTTTCGTGTATGTATGTGTATCATATGTGTGTGTATATGTATGTGTTCATATGTGTGTGTGTATTCGTGTGTGTTTTTATCTAACTATAGTTACCTAACTGTAATGCACAGGAAAGGAGCAATACTCGTGGTTTCCTGTCTCTCCAATTTATTATACCTCGATATATATATATATATATATATATATATATATATATATATATATATATATATA
>NC_134806.1:887500-892500 GCF_046742065.1 Oratosquilla oratoria | reverse complement strand
ATGCATGTATATACATATATATACATGCATAGATATGCATGCATTCATCCATACATATATTCATAGTATATAGACTCGCAGACACACACACACACACACACACACACACACAAAAGCACACACACACACACACACACACACACACACACACACACACACACACACACACACACACACACACACACACACACACACACACACACACACACACACACACACACACACACACACACACACACACACACGGACTGGGAAGTACGGTGGTGCTCGCAGTAACCAGTTCGAATCCTGCCCAGGGCCGAAATTATTTCGGTATCGCTGTGCTTCGGGTCGTTAATCTGACTCTCGTGGGCGGGGAGTTGGGTGTGTGTGTGTGAAAGGTCATAGCATTACCCATAGATCGGTCATACGAGCTCTGAGCTCTCTTCCGAGAGGGAAATAGCTGTCGATCACGAGTCCAACACGTGATCCAAAGACCAAGGTGAATACACACACACACACTTGTTCCCTTTCACACGAATCCATTTCTTCTCCATTATGATATATTTCTTTGTCTTCCTCAATCAAGACAGTTTTCCCAGAGAAATTTAAGTTTTCTCAAACTTTCAGAAAGATACAATTTTTATTATTCTGAAAAGATTTATTTACCTTCATTCGTTCTTATGGCCAGAAAAAATCTTCACCCCTGTCATGCCATTAAGAGACTGCCTTTGGTTTCTTGTCTTTCTCTATATATACAATACACCTACACCCCCACCCACACCCATCCACACCCATCCACACCCACCCACACACATACATATATATATATATATATATATATATATATATATATATATACAGTATATATGCATATATATATGTTTACATATACAAGCCCACCGGCTGCGCCGGCCAGGCTACGCCGGGGGCCTTGGCCTTTTTATTTCTTGTCAACATCTAGCTGTTCTCGCAAGTCCTTCGAGTTCTTCTTCTTCGAGTTCTTCTTCTTCTTCTTCTTCTTCTTCTTCTTCGAGTTCTTCGAGTTCTTCTTCGAGTTCTTCGAGTTCTTCTTCGAGTTCTTCGAGTTCTTCTTCGAGTTCTTCGAGTTCTTCTTCGAGTTCTTCGAGTTCTTTTTCGAGTTCTTCGAGTTCTTCTTCGAGTTCTTCGAGTTCTTCTTCGAGTTCTTCTTCGAGTTCTTCTTCGAGTTCTTCGAGTTCTTCTTCGAGTTCTTCGAGTTCTTCTTCGAGTTCTTCTTCTTCGAGTTCTCCTTCTTCTTCGAGTTCTTCTTCTTCGAGTTCTTCTTCGAGTTCTTCTCTTTCGAGTTCTTCGAGTTCTTCTTTTTCGAGTTCTTCGAGTTCTTCTTTTTCGAGTTCTTCGAGTTCTTCTTTTTCGAGTTCTTCGAGTTCTTCTTTTTCGAGTTCTTCGAGTTCTTCTATTTCGAGTTCTTCGAGTTCTTCGAGTTCTTCTTCTTCGAGTTTTTCGATTTCTTCTTCGAGTTCTACTTCTTCTTCTTCTTCGAGTTCTTCGAGTTCTTCTTCTTCCTCTTCTTCGAGTTCTTCGAGTTCTTCTTCTTCTTCTTCTTCTTCTTCTTCTTCTTCTTCTTCTTCTTCTTCTTCTTCTTCTTCTTTAGATATATATGTATATACATACATATATATTAATATATATATATATATAAATATATATATATAATATATATATATATATATATATATATATATACATATATATATATATATATATATATATATATATATATATATATATATATATATATATATATTGTCATCCCTTCATATCCCCTCAGATCGTGTCATAGGACCAACCTTAGGATATAAAGCATTCACGCACGTCCGTAAGCTTACGTATAGTTTATGTGATTCAGTCGTATATGTCGTAAGTTTAAACCGATGAGGTCGTAACTTTACGATATTTGTTAGAAGGGTTCTGAAACTAACCTAGAAAACATCAGCCGCTGTAGTACTTACAAATGAAGTTAATTGTATTTATTTTTGGTCATTTTTGTTTACATATAAAAAAAAATCTATTACCGTATTTGTAATGTTTTATTGAGTTTGATAAGAGTGTGGTTCTTTCTTTATGTCTCTTCGTGTGAACGCGCGTTCGTGCGTGCGTGAGTGTGCGTGCGTGCGTCAGCGTTTACGTGCTAAAGAGTGATTAATGGTCAGTTCAATTGACCTTAACTTAAGAAGTCTGGTCATTAATGTTTTGTAGTTTATCCCATTGCCTCAGATTATATTTTTTTTCTTAAATTTGTCTTTTGTGTTTATGTATGTATTCTAAGATATATTCGGTTTAGTAGGTTAGGAAACGTGAGGTATGAGGGGGTTGGTATAGAGAGAGAGAGAGAGAGAGGAGGAAGAGAAAGAAGACGAGAAAGAGAAAGAGGAAGAGGAAGAAGAGTGAGAGAGAGAAAGAGAGAAAAAGAGTGAGAGAAAGAGAGAGGGAGAGAGAGACAGAGAGAGAGAGAAAGAGAGAGTGAGAGAAGAGAGAGAGAGAGAGAGTGAGAGAAGAGAGAGAGAGAGAGAGAGAGAGAGAGAGAGAGAGAGAGAGAGAGAGAGAGAGAGAGAGAGAGAGAGAGAGAGAGAGGTGGGTTAGAGAGAGGGGCGATAGAAGGTGTATTGGCTTCTAATTTATTCATTTATTCATTTGTTTATTCATTCATTTACTCATTTATTTACGTACATATTTATTAGTCAATTGATTAATGAATATATCTACTTATCTATTTATCAATTTATAAATATATCTACTTATTTACTTAATTATTCATTAATTTGCTTGTTTATTTTTTGTGTTTAGCCTCTGCATTTATATAGATAATTACCATTATTTCTACGACTAAATCCTACATATGATCCTAGCGTGTACCCTGCTCCCAAAATCATCTCCCATCAATACGGACAAGCTAAAAAAAAAAAAAAAAATCCTCGCCAAGTTAAACTAAACAGCCTTTTTATCTACTCTCTCTCTTCGACTCGAGACCCACACACGTCTCTGGAAACGGTACCTCCTCTGACCCAACGTGTCGAGCACGTGTGCACGCCACCTTTGCTCGTGTGCGTGCGTACGTGCGTACGTGCACTTCGTCACGTCCAGGTATTTGTCGGGTTTACATGTACAGCGATTGAGAGGAGGACCCGGGGTGCGCATCTCGTGTTGGTCTTGGGAAAACAATTCTTGTTTGTTCTCAGCATGGGGAACCGTAATTGGCAAGCCACCTGACGTGGTTCCTACTGCTGTAGTCTTCCCCGCTTCAGATACATGTTCCTCTCTCTCTCTCTCTCTCTCTCTCTCTCTCTCTCTCTCTCTCTCTCTCTCTCTCTCTCTCTCTCTCTCTCTCTCTCTCTCTCTTTTCCTCCTCCTACTCCTCTTTATCTTTGTCCGCTCTCTCTTTCTCGTCCTCTTTCTCTTCCTCGTCCTCTTCCTCTTCCTCCTATCTCTGCCATCAATGCTCTAGTGGCGTAATGGGGAGTATTCGCTTAATTGTGAGTTCGAATCCCGCACTCCTATCCAATTCCCCAGAAATGACTGTTAGTCACCTGTTCCCAGGAGTAGCGCATAAGGCCAAATACAACGGCTTCTGCCACAGCTACTCAGTGCCTCCTGGCGTAGACTTCTCACCTTCTTCTGGTTTATCTGCTTCATAATGTGTATCCCAGCCCTAACCTCACTCTTTCATTCATGTTTTCCTCTTCTAATCCCTTCTGAGACTCTTCTACATCCCCCCTAAAGCTAAGGTTACACTAGTCTACAGAATGGTTGTATTCCAACGATTCAGTTGGATTTTGTCCAAGTTTGGAGTGTTACCGTAGCTTTACATGATCCAACCTTGGACGAAATCCAACTAAATAGTTGGAACCCAACCATTCCGTTGACTAGTGTAACCGTAGCTTAAAGCAAAGGTTACACTCCAAACTTGGATGTAATCCAATTGAATTGTTGAAATACAAACATTCCGTTGACTAGTGTAACCGTAGCTAAGCTTCACTCTCCCCCTTTCTTCATTTTCTTATGCCTCCATCCCGAAATGTCGAGGAACCCCGATACTTCGACCGACTTCGTGACTTCGAAATCCTCCCCAAGGAAAGTAATCACTCGTAAAGAACTCTCAAAGGTAAATAAGAATAAATAAAAAGTAAATATCAACGTCAAATTATCCTTAAACAGTTAAGTTATCAACTCCGTATTCTTCATTTTTTTGAGAAAATATTTCATTCGAGGATGACGACAAACGATCTAAACATTTACTAAAACAAACATTCGATTTTGTTTTATCGTTTTCTTTCTCACAGTGGAACGGGACTTTTGAACCACTCTGTATGTGACGCCTTCGCGACAAGAAGACCTCACGTTATGGCCATAGTCCCCAAAGACATTAAGATGGCGGCTGAGGAGGACAGCGTAACGGGTCTCCGTTACAGCTGTTTAATTGGTCCTATCATTATCTATAACAGAAACCATCGTAATTATAAACTAGGGACCTCAATGATTGCCCCTGGCCCGGTCTATGTCTCTAAACATCATATATTACCTCCTGGTGGATGTATTCTATTGTAGTTGACCTATGGCTATTGTATTACATACAACAGGTGGCCAAGTGAGGATAGAGAGGGTAAGGAGTGTACTACCCCAGGAGGCGCTGAGTAGCTGTGGCCGAAGCCGTCACCTTTGCTTTATGTGTATATGCGCTTTGGGGATTGAATATAACAGTCACTGCTGGGAATCGGAGAGGAGTGCGGGATTCGAACCCACAACTGAACGAATGCGAGGCCAGCACGCTTCCAATTACTCAAACTATCATTTACAAAGGAAGAGCATGCCGACAGGAGACCTTTTGGTCCATAAGTAAATAGATACATACATACATACATACATACATACATACATACATACATACATACATACATACATACATACATACATACGTACGTACATACATACATACATACATAGAAACATACATACACACATACATATATACATGCATAAATACG
>NC_134806.1:872500-882500 GCF_046742065.1 Oratosquilla oratoria | reverse complement strand
AGGACAAACGAACAGCAAGAGACCTATTGGTCCTTGCATGGCTGTTTGGTACCTAACCTAATTTAATATATATATATACATTTTACTAGGAGGAGGAGGAAGAGGAAGAGAAAGAGGAGGAGGAGGAGGAGGAGAGGGTGAATAAGGAAGAGGAGGAGGTGTAGGAGGAGGGGAAATAGTAGTAGGAGGAGGAGGAGGAGGAGGAGGAGGAATAGGGAGGAAGGGAAAGATTAGGAGTAGGAAGAAAGGAGAGAGTTGGAGGAGGAGGAGGAGGAGGAGGAGGAGGAGGAGGAGGAGGAGGAGGAGGAGGAGGAGGAGGAGGAGAAGCTAGAGTTGTAGGAGTAGAGGAAGAAATAGGAAGAGAAGGAGGAAGCCAAGTTTTGTTGAACGCGCGTGCACACACACAAACACACGCGCGCGCGCAACTCGATGGCGCGGTGGTAGCGTTCGCGGCCGCCACTACGGCGGTCCGGGTTTGACTCCCGCTCAGGGCTGAAATAATTTCAGTATCGCTGCTCTGCGAGTCGTTACTTCAACTCTCATGGGCGGGGAGTAGGGTGTGTGTGTGTGTGAGGTCATAGCATTATCCATAGATCGGTCATATATGAGCTCTGAGCTCTTTTCTGGGAGGGAAATAGCTGTCGATCACGAGTCAAACACGTGGCCCAAGACCATGGTGACCATGGTGAATCACACACACATACACACATACACATACACACACACACACACACAAACACACACACACACATACATACACACACACACATACACACACACACACACACACACACACACACACACACACACACACACACACACACACACACACACACACACACACACACACACACACGATCTTGCCTCAAGTCCTCACACGAACTGAATGAAATCGTTTGGCATGAGACAATTTAAAAGGAAATCCACAAATTAAGTCTTGGTGTTAAAGAGGTTAATTAACGATTTGTTCATTGAGTTCCCCGTCTTGCGCTTCACGCTCTACAATCGCACGTCATACTTGGCTCTCCTTAACGAGCCAATTGGCCTCTTCATCTTGGCGCCGACAAACACGACGGGTACACACGAGAGAGAGAGAGAGAGAGGAGAAAGAGAGAAAGAGAGAAAGAGAAGGAGAGAGAGAGATAGAGAGAGGGTGCGGGGAGAAAGACACAGCGAGAGAAAGAGAGAGAGAGAAAGAGAGAGTGAAAGAGAGAGAGATAGATAGAGAGAGAGAGAGGGAGAGAGACAGAGAGAGAGAGTGAAAGAGAGAGAGATAGATAGAGAGAGAGAGAGGGAGAGAGACAGAGAGAGAGAGGGAAGGAGAGAGAAAGAGAGAGGAGAGAAAGAAAGAGAAAGAGATTGCTAAATTATCTTCTAGGAATTGATTAATAAAAATTAGAAACTCCAATTCCGAACCAAAGGAGGAATAAAAACGTTGTTTAGGAATCTGTAGGGAGCCCGAGTTCAATCCCCAGTGAGAGCATAACACATTTGTGTCTTCCTGACCCTTCTTAGCAATGGCGGACATCAGAGGTTTTGTTTGACCAGTAACGCAAATTGATTCTAGCACTGGTCAGTATGATGGAAGTTATAATTACTGGATTCGAACTTCAATCACAAGCATGTCCAACCCACATTCACTTCTCATCC
This sequence comes from Oratosquilla oratoria, assembly GCF_046742065.1. Taxonomy (NCBI): domain Eukaryota; kingdom Metazoa; phylum Arthropoda; class Malacostraca; order Stomatopoda; family Squillidae; genus Oratosquilla; species Oratosquilla oratoria. The sequence continues at coordinate 880,850 of NC_134806.1, read as the reverse complement.
AATCCACATCCAATCCACATCCACATCTCATCCAATCCACATCCACTTCTCATCCAATCCACATTCAATCCACATCCAACTTCTCATCCTGCAAACAACCTTACCAAGCCGGATGAAGCCATTATGGTGAAGTACTAACCGCTCCTGTAGGGGATAGTCCGGTCCTGTAGTGGGCCATTAAGGTTGAACAGTGTGTAGGTAATTCTTAATTCATCCGAGACATAAGTACCAACAGGCATTGTGTAAAACAAAAATAGATAAATAAATAAATAAATGAATGAATGAATGAATAAGTAAATCGTAAATCAGATTTAGGGAGTGACAAGTGGGTACCAAGATCTCCATCATATAAAACTATCTTTTGTGCTCCAGTAGAGATGTTATTTATTGGACTAAATCCAGAACAATTGAAAATAAATTGGACCTGACTCGTGTTAATTCAAGCAAACGAAATAAATCAAATACATTTGATCATCTTAAATCAAGAACAATTTACTATCATTATTATTATTATTATTATTATTATTATTATTATCATTATTATTATTATTATTATTATCATCATCATCATCATCATCATCATCATCATCATCATCATCATCATCATCATCATCATCATCATCATCATCATCATCATCATCATCATCATCATCATCATCACCATCATCATCATTATTCATTATTATTATCATTATCTATATATTATTTTTACTTTTATCATTTTATTATTATTATTATTATTATCATTATTATTATTATTATTATTATTATTATTATTATTATTATTATTATTATTATTATTATTATTATTATTATTATTATTATTATCATTATTATTATTATTATCATTACTACTATTATTATCATTATTATTATTTGTATTTTATGAATAGCGTTAAATGAAATTCGCGTAAAACAAAATCGTGTAAATTAGGAACTACCAGTACAGCGTTGCTGCCCCCCCCCCCCACCTTGGAAGGACCACAAATTGGTACTGAGCCAAAGATTTTCTGGAAATCCGCCCGTGGCGCCATCTTGTTTGGTTTCTACGTCATGTCGACGATTTACTTGCGACCCGCGAAAAAGTGGGTCTTTGTGGGATTTTTTTTTTTTTTTTTATGAGTCTATTTTTTTGTGTCCTGTTTGTTATAGAATGCTTTTTGGGTGTGTATGTGTTTGCATATGTGTGTGTGTGTGTGTGTGTGTGTGTGTGTGTGTGTGTGTGTGTGTGTGTGTGTGTGTGTGTGTGTGTGTGTGTATGTTTGTGTTTGAGTGTGTGTATGTATGTATATCATTATACCTTTATCATCTGCATCTTTTGTTCTTGTGATTTACTAGAGATTTATTTGTTCCATGGCTTCTTATATCGCATTGACAACATCACCTATCACACAGGAATAATTCTTGAGATAATAAAAAATAACACGAGAAAAATCGAGGAAACAATTAGAGACAGCACCTCATAAAATGCGTTCATAAAATCGCACTAACAGTAGAGAAGGATTTGTCTAATGTGATGATACAACAGCAAATGCGGCCGGCGGTTACTCAAGCCCCGATCGACCTCACCACGTGAACGTGGGAAGAGAGGCATTAGAGGTCAACAATGATAACGGGTTATCACATTGGGCTAATTTTCCTCCCACATCCTACCTTCAACTTCCATTTGAATAACTAGATTATGACTTCACTTACAGAATCTAGACTTCTCTAAGAACACTTCAACAAAATGTCTAACGTTCGTATCTAGGTTTACGATCTCATAGTTCACCTTTCAGCTTTGCTATAGATGACGGAAAGATAATTTTAGATTCGGAAATTTGAAAGAAGAAAATAAATATTATAACCGAAGTCATTTTTACTCGAACGAACTTTCAGCGGTCGGCGTTGGTGAAGCACAATGTGATTACGCCTTTACGAAACCGCTCGGAACGTCTTGACCATCGTCAGGCCCCAACGACCCTGTGTAGAGGCGGGACATCGTCCTGATTGGCTTCAGGAACGAGTCTCCTGACATATTTCTTTTTTGTGCATTTATTGATTGATAAATTTATTCATTCGTGTATTCAGTTTCTTATTTGTTTTGTTTATTTGAATATCTATTTGTTTATTTTTAATATATTTATTCATTTATCTGTTTTTATTTATTTGTTTATATATCTATCCATTTACCTATTTATCTGTTTATTAATTTTTATGTCTACTTTTTTTTCTTTGGTCTTCTGACAAAACCTTAGAGAGACTTCTTTTGCATTAGCAATTGTTTTTAGCTTTGATGTTTGTGTTATCATTAAGACTAATATCTAATGTCTTTACGTGTGTGTGTGTGTGTGTGTGTGTGTGTGTGTGTGTGTGTGTGTGTGTGTGTTTGTGTGTGTGAGTTAATTATATATGTACGTGCCCGTGCATGCGCATGTACATGCTCGCCATCGTATATGTACTAAGCTAAACTACCCTACGCTACCCTAACCTCCCCTAACCCAACCAAACCTCATCTAACCTAACCTAATCTAACCTCACCTAACCTAACCTAACATAAGCTACGCTAACCTCACCTAAACCTACCAAACCTCACTTAACCTAACCTAATCTAACCTCACCTAACCTAACCAAACCTAACCTAAGTTAATCTCTCCTAGCCCAACCAAACCTCACCTAACCTAACCTAATCTAACTTCACCAATCCTAACCTAAGCTAACCTGACCCCACCTAACCTTGCCAAACCTAACCTAACTTCACCTAACCCAACCAAACACCTCACCTACCCAACCTTATTCTACACCCACGACCATGGCCTCTTGGCAACTCCCCCACCCACCCCCGGGGTTGGGGGTTGATTGCTCTCTACCGCCAGAGAGGAAACGGGGGTCCCTCGCGGCCACGAGCTCATAGTGGTCGCTCCACTTTACATTACAAACCCGCTTATGGTCCAACGCGACTGGCAGAACGGAACATGGCTTCGGGCCCGGGGGAGAGGGGGAGGAGGGAGGATGGAAGTAGGAAGAGAGAGGGGGAAGGGGCTGGAGAGGGGAGCGAAGAGGGAGGTGGGAAGGGGGAGGGGGAAGGGGAAAGGGGAGGGGAGCGAAGAGGGAGCTGGGAAGGGAGATGTGGGAAGAGTACGGGGGAGGTGGGAAGAAAGGGGGGAAGGGGCTGGGAAGCGGAGCGAAGAGGGAGGTGGGAAGAGAGAGGGGGAGTAGTATGGGGGAGGTGGGAAGTGGGAGGGGAGTAGGAGGAGGAGGAGGAGAAGGAGGTGGTAGGGGAGGGGGAGGGGAAAATAGGACTAGGGGAAGCTAACCTAACCTAACCTAACCTAACCTAACCTAACCTAACCTAACCTAACCTAATCTAACCTAACCTAACGTCACCAAACCTAAGCTAAGGCTAACGGGGCTAGAAGGGGGGAAGGGGGGAAGACGGGTTTCAACTCTGTACCCCATCACACCCTAAATGTAATGTGGCTTATCTACCCCCCTCACCCACCACCTCCTTCCCACGTCACAACTATGACGTCACAGGACCTGTTTTTAAGAGGTAGTAACTCTATATCTTCCTCCATATTCCCATCCATATTCTCCTCCAGATCCCCCTCCATAGCTTCCTCCACGTCCCCTCCACATCTTCCTCCATACCTTCCTCCACATTTTCCTCCACATCCACATCCACATCTTCCTCCACATCCCCCTCCATATCTTCCTCCGCAGCTTCCTCCACATTTTCTTCCATATCTTCCTCCACACCCCCTTCACAGCTTCCTCCACATTTCCCTCCACATCCCCCTCTACAGTTTTCTCCACATCCTCCTCCACATCTTCCTCCACATCCTCCTCCACATCTTCCTCCACACACCCTCCACATCCCCTCCAAATCTTCCATCACACCCCTCCACATCCCCTCCACATCTTCCTCCACATCTTCCTCCACGAACACAACTGTTCTGGTTCTCATGGGTTCTCCCGTCTGATGCGCCCCCTGCGAACAACCCCATGAGGATTTCCCGTCTGCCTCGGGCGTGAGATGGGGCCGTGAGGAGGAGGGTGTGACGTGTTTCTCGTGAGACGCGGGAGTGGTGGGAGGTCAACCAAGCTGGAGAAGAAAACGTGAGAAGAAAACGTGAAATGAAAGCGATACCTTAAATGGGACAAAAGTTATACTGATGGACAAAATTAAACAGATAAATAAATTAGCATAAAAATAAATAGGTAAATAGATGAACGTTTTATCTAAACAGATAAATAGGCAAAACACAAAAACCTGGCTTGACGTAATGACACTTGTCAGGGCTATATCTTGGCGGTTGGCAAGCCTAAGTCCAGCCCCGGTCACGCTGTCACGACTCAAGTGTGTTCGTTTGAGCAGAAACGGCTTCGGTCACAATTTTTTCATTTTTCGAATCTCCAAGTATCAAATTATCTTTGTCTCATATTTTGAGAAACTAAATGACGAACTAAGAAATTGTAAATCTAGACAAATATTAGACACGTTGTTGACTTGTCCTTAATGAATTCTAGGTTTTCTAGAATAATGTAAACGAAGTCGTCCTGCAGATTTTCAAATTCAAAAACATTTTAGGAGATTCGTGATAGTGTGACTGGGGCTTAAGGCTCCTTTCACGCGTATCGATTTTTCGCCGTGCGCCGTCCACGACCCGACGTCGTGCTTTCAAATAACAATGGGTATCTGTGAACGCTCTCACACATCACAACTACGACCACGTGTGAAAGCGGGGGCATCCATATCTGATAAACGGTGCAAAATTATACATTATTATTATTTTGTCATCAAAACTATTTTATCTACAAATATATATAACAAGAGACCTAATATACAGACAAACATAAAATGCCCGCCATCAGAAAATGGATCTGCATATTGAATTTATCATCCCCATTCCCACGCAGTGGGAAGTGAAAAACCCCTTAGTAGGACAAAGCTCTCTCAGTTGCAGCAAACTTTTTATTTTTATTTCTATTTTTATTTATTTATTTATTTATTTATTTATTTATTTATTTTTGCCCGACGTATGGTCGCCTCCCCGCTTATTCAGAACTGTTGGGTAGGCGACAATCTCATGGTTCAGGTTCAATTGTCATCAGGGAATACATTCCCGAAACAATTCTCGAACTCCCGAAACAATTCTCGAACTCACGCATCTCGTTCTTCCTTTGCAGTCCTCAACGTAGCCGCCGGGAAAGCTCCCATGCAGTCCTCAGTCGCCGAGGGCGGGATTCCCCAGAAGGCGGTGGACGGGAGCACCTCGACAGCCTTCAGCCTGGAGACGTGCACCTTGACCAACGTCGAGAGGCAGCCCTGGTGGTATGTCAACCTTCTGGAACCCTACATGGTCCAGCTCGTCAGACTCGACTTCGGACAGTCCTGCTGCAGTAAGTTCTTCCTCCCTTCTCCTTCCCCTTTCCCTCCACCTTCCCTTCCCCTTCCCCTCCCCCTTCCCCTTTCCCTTCCCTTCCCTCCCCTTCCCTCCACTCTCCTTCCCCCTTCCCGGTCCTCTCTTATTTTTATGCAAGAAAGACAAAGAATAAAAATAAAATCGATAATTGAATATTCCCTCCACCTTCCCTACCCTCTCCTTCCCCCTTCCCTCCCCCTTCAGTCCTCTCTTATTTTTATGTAAGAAAGACAAAGAATATAAATAAAATCGATAATTGAATAAGTAATATGGCAAGGAGCCCATTTTAAGAAATCTTTAAGAGTCTAATTGTCCTCAGATTCTTATTTCACCTCCAGTAAACTGAATAAGATTAATTTTACTTGATAAATTATAATTTAGAATTGCAGCCAACTGTACCCTATATCTTCAAGCCAATCATGAAGGACGAAGACACTAACGGTGGCATTCTTAAAAAAAAAGCCCTTCCAAGGATTTATATAAGATTTAAACGAGGAAAGATTTCTATAAAGAAAGAATTTTTTTAAGAATACCACCGTAAGATTCTTAAGGTGGTATTCTTAAAAAAAATCTTTCCCTTCCAAGGATTTATATAAGATTTGAACGAGGAAAGATTTATAAAAGGAAATAATTTTTTTTAAGAATACCACCGAAAGCACCTCTCCTTTCTTTCCCTCCTTCAGCCAACTCCCAAGCAACCATCGTCGTCCGCGTGGGGAACAACCGTCCGGACCTCGGCGTCAACCCGATCTGCAACAGATTCGTGGGGAATCTGGAGGAGGGTCGGCCACTCTTCCTGCCCTGCAACCCGCCCATGCCGGGCGCCTTCGTCAGCGTCCATTTCGAAGGGCCTCCCGGGTCTCAGCTCTCCATCTGCGAGGCATTTGTCTACACTGACCAGGTACGTCTGCGCTCCTGAAGAAGGGGGATGAGGGATGAGATAGAAATAAGCGCTCCTGAAGAAGGGAGATAAGAGATAAGATAGAGATAAGCACTCCTGAAGAGGGGAGATGGGAGATACTGATAACACAAACCGTCGTCGAACTTTAGAATCTGTCTGTACAGTTGCCTCCACTTGTAAGTAATACAGTGGCTGCTAGAGGTGGCTCACATCTCCGGGTCGTAGATTTAAGACATGGACGAGTCCATTACGACCTCGTAAAGTCACGACTTCGCAAATGTTCGAAGACACAGGACACTGTAGTACTTATGAGTGAAGCCAACCAAGCTATTGGGAACCAATCAACTCTGCTCCCTTCTCCCCCAACCCCCCATCAACCACCACCTCTCCCTCCTCCTACTCCTCCTCCTGGTGACACCCCCTATGTACCAGAGTAACGCAGTATTCCTTTATGACTGGATACACATCTCCAATAATAATAAAAACAATAATAATAATATTGATAATAATAATGATAATGATAATAATAATAATAATAATAATAATGATAATGATAATGATAATAATAATAATAATAATAATAATAATAATAATAATAATAATAATAATAATAATAATAATAATAATAATAATAATAATAGTAATAATGAAAATTAAAACAATAATAATAAAAACGATAACAATAATGCTAATATTAAAAAAATTAAATAATAACAACAAAAACAACAATGCCGATTACTTACTACCTCTAGTATCCCTCCGTTCGGCTACTATCCTTTTTTAAACCTCTCCTTTACCAATCTCCATAACTATTCACCACTTCGGGCGCGACATCATCCCCAAAGGATAGAAACGCTGGCGAAACCCTAACGCCACCAATCCTCTCCCGACAGGCACTACCTATTGAGCGATGCCCAACGTTCCGGGACCAGCCGCTGGGAAGCACAGCTACCTACAACGGCAAGTGTTACATCTTCTACAACCAGCAGCCCCTGGGCTTCGACCAGGCCCTCGAGCTGTGCAGGAACCGCGGGGGCTCCCTCGTGGACGAAACCAACCCGGCACTCCAAGGGTTCCTCTCCTGGGAGCTCTGGCGAAGGCATAGGTGAGTCAGTTTAGGTTAGTATGTCGCAGTGGGGGGACAACTCTTTATCTCAATGAGGAACCTTAGGTGAGTCATGTTAGGTTAGTATGTTGTACTGGGAGAGCTCTAGTAAGAACATAGAGTATTGGTAACTCTCTACCTCAATGAGGAACCTTAGGTGAGTCATGTTAGGTTAGTATGTCGCAGTGGGGGTAGCTTAGATAAGAGTATAGGGTACTGACAACCCTTTACCTCAATGAGGAACCTTAGGTGAGTCAGGTTAGGTTAGTATGTTGTACTGGGAGAGCTCTAGTAAGAACATAGAGTATTGGCAACTCTACCTCAATGAGGAACCTTAGGTGAGTCATGTTAGGTTAGTATGTCGCAGTGGGGGTAGCTTAGATAAGAGCACAGGGTACTGACAACCCTTTACCTCAATGAGGAACCTTAGGTGAGTCAGGTTAGGTTAGTATGTTGTACTGGGAGAGCTCTAGTAAGAACATAGAGTATTGGCAACTCTACCTCAATGAGGAACCTTAGGTGAGTCATGTTAGGTTAGTATGTTGCAGTGGGGATAAACTGAGGAAGACCAAATGATATTGACAGCTCTCTAACTCGTTGAGGAACCTTAGGTGAATCAGAATAGGTTAGCATGTTACAGAAGGGGTGAATTGAGGAAAACCATAAGGTACTCCTTAGTTCCTGTCCCACCTTAGATGAGACAGGTTAAGTTAGTATGTCGCAGTGGGAGACCAGAGGGCCTTGGCAGCTGTCCATGTGATTGAGTAACCATAGCTGATTCAGGTTAGATAAGTATGAGAGAAATTCGCTAGTGACAGCGACATCAATCTGATAATTTTTATGACAGTTGCATGTAGGATTCGAACCCACTGCTTTCGACCACCCATGCAGTGGGTTAAGGTTCTGTGAAGGTACGAGTAATCTTATGGGTGGCCGAAG
>NC_134806.1:700000-870000 GCF_046742065.1 Oratosquilla oratoria | reverse complement strand
AGGCCCTCAGGCCCCTTTCACTTGTTCTTCTACAAGAGTTTGTGTCTCTGATGAACGCTCTAAGGTCTCTTTCCCCCTACGGAAGACAGAAGCTTTGGTCATTATTATTTATTTTATTATTATTTATTATTATTTATCTGTCCATTTATTATTATTTACTATTTACCTGTTTGTTTTTTATTTAACTTTACCTATTTATTTATCTATTTTATTCATTATTATATTATCATTTCTATTTATTTATTCATCATTATTATATTTTTTTCGCATCCGACCTAGTTATGGACCAAAAGGTCTCTTGTCGGCATGATCCCCCTGTACCCTTTTTCTTCGTTAACCTGTTCTTCTACGACAGTTTGCGTCTCTTATCTATGAAAGCTACCCCCCTTGTAAGGAGGAAAAATCCCTTAGTATGTATATATCTATGGAGGCATGTAGAGGGGGCTTAGGGGGGCTTATGGGGGCTTGGGAGGCTTACGGGTGGCTTGGTGGGCTTTTCGAAACTGAATTAAATCACATAGCATTAGACAGAATAAAATTAGAAAGGGAAGTGTTATGCGCTGAACGGTTGGTATCAATCTATAATCTGTACTTCATACACTGTTCACGCCAAGAAATCATGGATTCACGAAAACTGGGTAAAATTGTCTGAATTTTGCCACAAGGGAATCTTTAAATGTGAGATTATTTATCAGTAAGGTTTTCCAATGATTTGATCCATGAAGAAATAATTATGAATTTGTCAACATTTTAATAAAATTGCTTGTTTGTTTTTTGACCTTTATTTAAAATGTCTTTGTTCCATCCTAGGCATTTTTCAAAGATTTTCTCGTCCTCTCCTTTGTCGAAAATTCATGTTATTAGAAATTGATTATGGTCAAAATTATTGCCAAAACGATTTATTTATTTTATTTTTATTTTCTTTGTTTTTTTGCCTGTGTTGATATAATCCATTTTTTGAGTTTCTTCCCGTTTTCTTCGACTCAGATTTAAGTTTCTTCCCGTTTTCTTTGACTCAGATTTAAGTCTCTTTCCGTTTTCTTCGACTCAGATTTAAGTTTCTTCCCGTTTTCTTTGACTCAAATCTAAGTTTCTTCCCATTTTCTTTGACTCAGATTTAAGTTTCTTCCCGTTTTCTTCGACTCCCGATTTAAATTTCTTCCCGTTTTCTTCGACTCAGATTTAAGTTTCTTCCCGTTTTCTTCGACTCAGATTTAAGTTTCTTCCCGTTTTCTTTTACTTAGATTTGGAGTGTGGGTTGCCAGCACCGATCCTCAACGGGGACTACGAGCTTCTCAACAAAACAAGAGATTATCTGAGCGTAGTCAAATATTCGTGTTCGGAAGGCTATCGACTTGTAGGTCGTTCCGACCTCACCTGTGACATCGACGAGCGTTGGAATGGACCTCCTCCTCGATGTGAACGTAAGTTAAAAAAAAAAAAAAAATGTGAAAGTGGACAGCGAAAGACAAAGGTTCTGCCCCAAATTTCCCTCAATGATCATATAAGTTGACGAAAAAAGTCACACAAAAAATCACCACAATCTTTCGCTCGGCAAGCGTCGTCTGTAATTAGAGTATTTGGCAACTCATCCCCCACCTCACCCCGAGTTGCCAATTACTCCAATTTCTGGACGATATTTGGTGACCGAAACATTCTGATCATTATCGTCAATTTCGTGGTCGAATACATTATTTCTTTAACGAAACACATTGACACAAAGCCAACGGCCTGACGAGTGGCAACTCTTAATCTTATGAGGCTTTATGTGTGTTATTCATTCAATGATGGTTCGAATCCCGTAATCAGGGTTTCCCCTAAATCAGGTTTGCCAACTGTCATGACTCATGATGTTATTTTGTTGTATATATATATATATATATATATATATATATATATATATATATATGTGTGTGTGTGTGTGTGTGTGTGTGTGTGTGTGTGTGTGTGTGTGTGTGTGTGTGTATGTGTGTGTATATATATGTATACATATATATATATACATATATATATACATTATATATATATATATACATATATATATATATACACATATATACATTATATATATATATATATATATATATACACACACACATATATATATATATATATATATATATTTATATATACATATATATATATACACACACATATGTATATATATATATGTATATATATATATGCATGTATATATATATACATATATATGTATATATATATATATACACATATGTTTATGTATACATATATATATATATATATATATATATATATACATGCACACACACACACACACACACACACATATATATATATATATATATATATATATATATACACATCGAACGTCTTTCGCTGTATATGTGTGTATGCGTGTGTGTACTTGCTCGGTCGTGTATATCTTCTTACATTCATACACCGAAGTATGTACACACATCTGTGTGTGTGTGTGTGTGTGTGTGTGTATGTGCGTGCGGGTGTGTGTGTGTGTGTGTGTGTGTGTGTGTGTGTGTGTGTGTGTGTGTGTGTGTGTGTGTGTGTGTGTGTGTGTGTGTGTGTGTGTGTGTGTGTGTGTGTGTTGGTGTGTGAAAGTGTAAAAAATATTGATACTTGTATTTCTATGTACTGAGATCTATGGTCTTGTCTATGAACTTTATCTCATGAAAAAATAATTCATTTTATCAGTTCTTCTTACAAACTATAACATTCTTAATTTGTTCTTTCTAAATTTTCTAAGACAAAGATGTCTCATCACTACACAAGCAGATATCATTTCTGATTGATTTTTTTTTTTTTTTTTTTTTTTACATAAGTAGACATAGAGTTGGTGACCTCATTTCCCGCTCATTTCCTCCACTCTTCTCCCCTCATCTCCCCTCTTCTCCTCTCCCCTCCCCTCATCTCCTCGCACCCTTCCTTCCTCTCATCTCCCCTTCCCTCCTCTTCCTTCCTCTTCCCTCCCTTCTCTCTCTTTCACGCCTCTCGCCTTCCTCTCCCTCCCCTTCCCTCCTCTTCCCCTTCCCTTCCCCTTCCCTCTAATTCCCCTTCCCTCCCCTTCCCTTACCCTCATTTCCCCTCCCTTTTCCTCCCCTCCCCTCATCTCCCCTCATCTCTCCTCCCCTCCCCTCCCCTCATCTCCCCTCCCCTCCCTTTCCCTCCCCTTCCCTCCCCTTCTCTTCCCGTTTCACGGGAAGGGCCGACGTCGCTGTCGCCTCCTCACCTCCTCTCCCACACTCTCCACCATCTTTCCTTCCTTCTCCATCATCTCCACCAGTGACTCATCTCCCAGGTCGACACAACACACACAAATATTCCCTTAATAGAATATTTGCCAAAATCATAATAATTTGACAGAAATAATCTAAATAATTTTTGTCTTTTATTTTACGTGGAACACTCTGACCTGACTGAATTGTTTTTCGTAGACAATTCTTTTTTTTTTTTTTTTTTTGACCCAAAGACAATTAAATTTAAATCTTCTTTTCAGGCTTTCCTTGAAGGCCATGTTCACACTAGCGGTTTCAACCGCGGCGGTTCAATTATAATGTAAGCCAACGGAAGCGTTCACACACAACCGCACATTTTTCCTTGACCATGCGGTTCCGCCGCGGCTTCCGCTAGTGGGAACATTGCCCAAGACTTTTGAAATCTTTCCTCCACTCCAGCCATCCACAAAACGACCACTTCAAAATGGCCCTATACATGATCATTTTTTGTTAATATTCCATAACTCAACTACGTTATAAGAATTATATTGAAAAGCCATGCATTTGTGTCAATAATATTGAACCAATATATTGAGTCAATGATACTGAAACAATATATTTTCACTATCACTAATTCAACATATATTTTCCAATAAAATTAAGACTATTCCAATATATTGAATTATATATTGAGTCATTGACGTTAAGCCAGTATATTTCTTGAATTATATCAAGTCAGTGTATTACGTTATTACACTGAATATACTGTACTATTGGGGCTAATATTCTGTCAGTAATACTGGTTCATTATCAGTATATTTTGTTAATTATAATGATCATGTAATGGCCATTCAATCAGAGTGACCAGATTTCTCAAGCGGGAATTTGCTAGACAGCAGATGAAATTATGCTAGATTGGTAAAAAAAAAAAAGCTAAATCTTTAGTTCCTTTGATTACGTTCTGTTTCAGTTATATGTTTTTATTATCAATATAGTATTATTTCTAGAAGGAAATATGCTAAACTTAGCATGATTATGCCAGAATTATAATAAATAATAATAATAATAATAATAAGTTTATTTGGCAATGAATCAAATACATAAAATGCAGATGATGAAAAGAACATAGTTCGAAATAGCAATAACAATAGCCGAGGATAACACAAAAGAACATGTAAGCTTATTTCCATTATGCTAAATCTAGCATCATTATGCTAAATCTGATCACCCCACAGTCAATCCCTCTCCTTTTTTTTAGTGCACCCCTCAAGACTACCACATTCCGTACTCTAACTTGCCATTACTTCAACCCTTCCAATCAACCTCCTTCATCTTTTTTTCTCCTTTTTTTCACAATGACCTCCTCAGCCGTGACCTGTGATGCCCCAGGACCTTTGGCTCATGGGGCGGCCTCGATCTCGACCCCAACGGTTCTTGTAGGAACCAAGGTCTCCTTCGTCTGTGACCCCGGGTTCCTTCTGGTGGGGACAGACGTTGTTACGTGTCTCCCGGACGGGTCCTTCGACAAGGACATGCCCACCTGTCGAGGTAAACGAGGCTTCGAACGAAGCCCTACTGATCAAGGATTAACCGATTAACATGTTGACTAAAAATGTAACAAGATGAATGGTTTTATTTATTTGTTTATTTATTTATTTATTTATTTTGCTTGAGAAAAATAACCTAACAAAAACCGACAGGGAATGGACGTTGAGTGGTTCTGTGTGTGTGTGTGTGTGTGTGTGTGTGTGTGTGTGTGTGTGTGTGTGTGTGTGTGTGTGTGTGTGTGTGTGTGTGTGTGTGTGTGTGTGTGTGTGTGTGTGTGCGTGTGTGTGTATGTATGTGTATGTGTATGTCTGTGTGCGTAAGTTTAAGAATGTTTGAATGCGACAGTGAGTGAGAATGTGCTTTAGAGTGTGGTCATGTGCGTGTGTGTGTGTGTGTGTGTGTGTGTGTGTGTGTGTGTGTGTGTGTGTGTGTGTGTGTGTGTGTGAGCGTGGGTGTGGGTATATATATGTGTGTGTGGGTGTGCTCTTGTGACTATGGGTGTAGGTGCAAGTAAAGGTGTAACTATTGATGAGGTACGGGTGAGTATTAGAGTGAACAGGGTGAATTAGTATGTAAATAAGTGAAAGAGGGAGTACTTGCCTATATGTCTGTGTATAGGTAGGTACTCTGTGTCTGCCTACACACGTGTGTGGATTTATGTGTACATGTGTGTACGTGTGAGTATCATGGTACATGGGTATACATTTTTTAATTAGGAGTAATTAATACTAACATTATGCCTAACTCCTCCATGGATCCGCATTAACATTATTTTGGGTTAAAATAACATTAGTTAACGTAAATTAACATCAATTATTTTTGTTAAGAATGTAACCTGTGTTCCGAATACATCGAACTTTTTTTTATGTTGTGACGTCATCATCTTTATTTGTTTCTCTTTGCCTAACAATGGCGGACTCGACATAACAACATTAACATCACTGCCACCATCATAACCAACACCACCAGTACCAACAGTACCAACATCATCACTGTTATCATCACCAACACAACACCAACGCCAGCAGAACGCTACTACCAACACCATATCACCATTATCCTATCCACCATCACAAGCACCAAGACTATCACATTGACCATGACCACCATCACTGACACCATCACCACACGAGACATATCAGTCCATAATGAGGCCGGGTCAAAACAAAAAAGAAAAAAAAAATCTTTAACATGAACTTTCACAATCGTGACCTCTCTTCGTGATAACAACTCCTAGCTGAGTGTAATTCCTTAACAAACACACTCCTATACTGTGTTCCAGAGGGTTTGAGATAAAAAAATCATGACTCACTTATGTAGCAACACCGACAACCAATCATCTGGAGAAGCTGTTGCCATACACGCGAGTCTCGATTTTTCTTAAACCTTTCAAAACAGAGCCTTGTCCTATAACAAACACTCCTCTTTAAGAACCCCCAATAACTCCCACATCCTGCATGACTCCCCTTTACTCCCATGGGCCGTGCCAGCCGTGACTTGTGACTCTCCGAGGCCACTGGTCCACGGGCAAGCTTCCCTCTCCCAGCTCACGGTTCCAGCGGGGGCAACTGTGACCTTCGTCTGTGACTACGGGTACCTCCTGGTGGGGTCCGAGGTCCTGACATGTCTCATGACCGGCGTCTTCGACCATGCCTTCCCGACCTGCCAAGGTAAGCCAAGGGCGCCCCCCTCGGGAGACCTTGGCTGTGTAGCTTCTGAACCAGTAGACGCAGATCGCTTGTTGTATTTGCTTTTTGTCGTAGTTCCTGGCCTTCTTTAAGTCTTCTCTTCCTGTGGTTGTGTTCTTCGACGTTGTTTGATGCTAGAATCGTGACTCTCTCTCTCTCTCTCTCTCTCTCTCTCTCTCTCTCTCTCTCTCTCTCTCTCTCTCTCTCTCTCTCTCTCTCTCTCTCTCTCTCTCTCTCTCTCTCTCTCTTTAAGAATACTGATTACAATCTTTTAATTTTCATGGTTGATGACATTTCGAAAAAAGATGCACTTGGTCCTGGTGTTTCGTCTCGGAGGACATCGAAGAGCTTGTAGTTCGTGAACCGTGACTTCGCGCGAAGTGCCACTGCGTGTCCGAACGTGCTCTCAAACGTGGGTTGTTTAAGACAAAATTTCAAAATGTTTGCATCGCAGTTTATCAACATGTTTGGTTAGGGTTTGTCAAAGTGTATTGAAACAGGTTCGCGACATGTTTGCAATATGTTTCTGACATATTTATGATATGTTTGTGCCGCTGTTTTTCAATATATTTAGAAACATGTTTGAAACAGGACTGCGGCATGTTTGCAATAGGTTTGCGTCGTGTTTGCTACATATTGTAACTTGTTTGTGACATTATGGAACATGTTTACAACATGTTTACGACATGCTTGCAGCATGCTTGTGACATGTTTATGTGTTTGCGACATGTTTGCGACATGGTCACAATATGTTTGCGATATGTTTACCACATGTTTGCAATATGTTTATATGTTTGCGACATGTTTGTGACATGCTTACGACATGGTTTGGACATGTTTCCAACATGTCTACGGTAGCAAATTGGCATGCGTTTCCAATATATATTTTGGTATGACTGTGAATCTGTTGGAAATAAAGATGATACAACGAAAATCAAAATGCTGCAGACAGAATGTATCCAACGTACTCAACTGGATCTAGACACTTGTTGTAAACAAGCTGCCAACATGTTTGCCATGTAGACGCACCCTTAGATAGAACTCTCAAACCATCTTCTAGAACTTTTCCTTCCATATCTCTAGTTTTCTTACTCATTTCGAATTTTCCTTTGTCGATGTAAGAAACGTAATTACTTGTATTCCAAATGGTTAGATAAGTTGCATTACATTGGGGACCCAAATTCAGTCGAAGAACTGAGAGCCCAGCCAGGTGGAATGTGACACCTTGTGACGTCATCGATGTCGACTTTGGGTTTTTGTGACGTCATCGATGTCGACTTTGTTTTTTTTATGACGTCATCGATGCCGTCTTTGATTTTTGTGATGTTATTGATGTCGCCTTATTTTTGTGACGTCATTAATGTTGTCGTTTTTTGTGACTTCATCGTATAGATTTTTGTGACGTCATCAATATATATTTTACGTCATCGATGTCACCTTTGCTTTTTGGTGACATTGATATTTTTGTGACGTCATCAACATAGTTTTTGTTTTCTGGTGACGTCATCGATGTCTTTTCTGGTGACGTCATCAATGTCGTTTCTTTTGTTTATTTCTCTCTTTCTGAAACATCGCACGCAAATTGTTGATAAAAACACACGCAAGCACAGTAGAGCCACGCACTGTGTGTGTATTTTGAGCACAAAGAAAAACGCACTTTATATTTTATAGAGATTTACAATAACATAATATTTCATTGTATCTCCTTAGTTGAGGAAGAAAAAAAAATATAAAGTTTGATGGGGTGAGGGAGATAGAGGCAAAGGGAGGATCACACGGGTCAAAAAACCGTCAACATATCTACCGCATAGCTTTAAGTTTTGAAGCGGTTTAAGTTTGCTTCCCTGACCTGTATTGGTGTAAACGCTAAATTTAGTAAACACCAAATTTGGAATGAAATATGAGACGGAACTAAATCGGAGGTAGAAAATCGACGATTTTTAGACCAGTGTGATTCGATATAGGGAGCATTATGTGTGTGCATGTGTGTGTGCGTATGTGTGTATACGTGTGCGTGTGTGTGACTGAGGATATGTGTGCGTAAGATTATGTGATTGATATTTTTTATGTACGAATATTCGAAATTGTGTATTCGTGTGCATGTATGCGTGTGTGCGTATGGTGTGTATATGTACATGTACACGTTTGTGTACGTTTGTTTACATGTATGACAGGCGAGGATGGTTATGGAACTGGTTAGTATAGGCCTTATGGTCTCTTGCAGTCGCCTTCATTCTTATGTTCTTATGTATGTGTTTGCATGTGAGTATATATGTTACCCAATGTATGTACGTATGCAATACATACACGTATGTGTATTTGCTTGTAAGCATGTATGCTAACGAAAGTATACATGTACATATGAAATACATACATGTATGTGTGTACGCATGTACGTATTTAAGTTTACACATTTTGCACAAAAAATTCACATTATGCAGCACAGAAATATACGCAATTGCACACGTAATCACAAATAGATGAATCTGGATTCACTTATAAGTACTACAGTGGATGCCGTTTTCTATGAATCTGCAGTATTTACGATCCTCGTAACTTTACGTGGTCGTAAGTGTTTACATCGTAACTTTACGATTATCGTAACTTAACGTGGTCGTAAGTGTTCACATCGTAACTTTACGATCTCAAAATAGAGGCCTCACACATCTCTCTAAGGTCACCAGTCACTGTGGTACTTATAAGTGGAAGCAGTCTTTTACAACGTCCAAAGCACTGTTCAAGGAAGTCTGTCACTTTAACTCCGCCCCTTTTTCCTTATATGGATATTCAAGCCCCTCCCACTTGTCCTTATGAAGCCAGTCATAAAGCCAGGCTATTTTCACAGTAATATTATGTGAAACAATATACAGACACATTTTCATTTGGATACAAGTTATTTTCACCTTATATGCAAAGCAGATGGACGAGTGAAAACACACACCAACACAATATATATATATATATATATATATATATATATATATATATATAAATATATATATATATATATATATATATATATATATATATATATATATATCCAGAGGGGGCGAAGACTAAATGACAGATTACCGTGAATGGTATGGTACGATACATTTTGAAAAATATTCTTAGACTGGATGAGTTTCAAAAAGAAAAGATTGAGTAGTTTAATATCTTCCTTCGCTATAAACCAGCCCCTTGTGTTCACTATATAACTTAAACATGTTCATCTGAACTGATATCTTACCCAATGTTCAAAGGAACGAGGTCTCCCTATAGTCAGGTCAACATGGAGTTGAGTCATATTGCATCGGATGACCTGATTTATGTGTGACCTGGCTTACAATGAGACCTGGTCTTATGTGATCTGGTTCCACGTGACGTGGCTTACAATGTGACCTAGCTTACAATATGACCTTGTACCACGTGACCTGGCTTACAATGTGACCTAGGTCCCAAGTGACCTGGCTTACTATGCGACCTGGCTTATATTGTGACCTGGTTCTACGTGACCTGGCTTGCAATGTGACCTGGTCCCATGTGACCTGGTTTACAATATGATCCGGTTCCACGTGACCTGGTTTACAATGCGACCTGGCTTACGATGTGACCCAGGTACCAAATGACCTGGCTGACAATGTGACCTAGGTCCCAAGTGACCTCGTTTACAATGTGACCTAGGTCCCAAGTGACCTGGCTTACAATGTGACCGAGGTCCCAAGTGACCTGGCTTACAATGTGACCTAGGTCCCAAGTGACCTGGCTTACAATGTGACCTAGGTCCTACGTGACCTGGCTTACAATGTGACCTAGGTCCCACGTGACCTGGCTTACAATGTGACGTAGGTCCCATGTGACCTGGCTTACAATGTGACTTAGGTCCCACGTGACCTGGCTTACAATGTGACCTAGGTCCTACGTGACCTGGCTTACAATGTGACCTAGGTCCCACGTGACCTGGCTTACAATGTGACCTAGGTCCCACGTGACCTGGCTTACAATGTGACTTAGGTCCAACGTGACCTGGCTTACAATATGACCTAGGTCCCACGTGACCTGGCTTACAATGTGACCTAGGTCCCACGTGACCTGACTTACAATGTGACTTAGGTCCCACGTGACCTGGCTTACAATATGACCTAGGTCCCACGTGACCTGGCTTACAATGTGACCTAGGTCCCACATGACCTGGCTTACAATGTGACCTAGGTCCCACGTGACTTGGCTTACAATGTGACCTGGGTTACACGTGACCTATGAATCGCGGACAGACGCTGGAGGGCGCGAGTGACCTCATCTTCGCCCGTGTAGTGAGGGGACTATCACACTGGGCTATTTTTCCTCCAACCGAAAGCTGCGTGTTGCAACTCTGGTCCAAAAGTCGAAGGAAAAATTGACCAATGTGATAACCCCGTAAAGGTCTCATGGGAAGACCTTGTACCCGACCTTCCTCCTCCCTTTCTTATCCAACTTCTTTACCTGACCTGATCTGACCTGACCTGAATGGGTCCTTGACCCTTCTCCCCTTGACCGCCTCAGCCGTGACCTGTGACACGCCTGGACCTCCGGAACATGGGTCAACCTCGGTCACGACTCCAACTGTTCTTGTGGGAACGGCTGTCCACTTCGTCTGTGACTCTGGGTTTCTTCTGATGGGAGCCCGAGTTCTAACCTGTCTCGCTGACGGGACATTCGACTATCAGATACCCATCTGCCGAGGTAACGAAAGTGAGAAGAGAAATATGAAAAAATAGATTAATACAGTCATGAATAAATTAATAAATGGAAAAATATATTGTAATGAATACAGGCGCCGTCTTGGTTTTAGGAATTGTTTGTGTCCGTTGGTATGTTATCTTCCCCTCCCCCCCCCCTTCTATCTGTCTGTCTATTTGTCTGTGAAGGTGTTTATTTTCATTTTACTGTCAGTATTTCCACATTTCCTCACTTGTCTGTCTATCTGTCATTTTTTTTTTTTTTATACTTTCAAAGAAAAATTTTCATAACTTCATCACGCCTTACTTGAAAAAAAAAAATCCTTTTTTCAAAAACCCTCCTTATCGCATCCTTCCTCATGGGCACGAAATCCTCCCCAAAGGTACGATTTGCCCGTTGCGATGATTACCCTCCCACAGCCAATGGCGGGTGACGCGCTTTCTACCTGGCATCCCATTCGGGTAAGCGCGTTTGTTGTAGGTCCGGTTAAAACGATCAGCCTCGTACTTTGCATCTCGAAGCAAAACAACCCCAATCAAAAACAAAGAACCAGTGCTCTAGATAATCGTTGGGCGATCATCGTTGAGCCGTGAACGATCATCGTTGAGTCGTGAACGATCATCGTTGAGTCGTGAACGATCATCGTTGAGTCGTGAACGATCATCGTTGAGTCGTGAACGATCATCGTTGAGTCGTGAACGATCATCGTTGAGTCGTGAACGATCATCGTTGAGCGATTATAATCGCAAAACGTACCTTTAGGGATAGAGTGGCCATGATGGGGACGAAGAATACAAATATGTTTCCCTTCCCCCGTCCACGGAGTAGCCGTGACATGCCCGGCTCCGCGACCTATTCTACACGGGTCCGCGTCTACCTCGTCCTCGACCGTTCTCGCTGGAACCACGATCTCCTTCGCTTGCGACGAGGGCTACCTCCTGGTCGGGCCCAGGGCCGTCACCTGTCTCGCTGACGGGTCCTACAATTACGTTAATCCCCGCTGTCGAGGTAACCAGCGTTGGAGAAACAGCTTAACTAACGTTAACCGATGCTTCTGTAGTAAACATGAGTTCGCTTTGCTTTAATGTAGTTAACTCAGACTAACACGCTTTCTAAAAATAATATAATAAAATGAGATAAGAATGAAATAGAATAAGATAGAATATGAAATAAAATAGAATGAAATAAATAGACACTAAATAAAACAGATAAATCATATAAATAAATAAAAGTAAGTAGATGAAGTAGAATAACATTGATGAATATTAAATAAATAAACTTAATTAAAATCAAATAGAATGAATGAATAATTAAAAATACAAAACAGATTGTATACTGTAAATTATGTAAAATAGAATTAATAATATAAATAAAATAGATCAAATAAATAATAAAAAATCTAAAAGTAGGTTTCAAACGTTTTAGATTTTAGACTTTGACTTGATAAACTTACTGATTTGATCTGATTCAGCTTCCTTGTTTTTATATACAGAGTATAATACACATTGATGAAATAATGCATAAATATACATTTTGTTAAATTAAAAAAGATGAGAAATTAACATCAAAACCAATCGAGAAAAAAGAGGTATTTCTAGAATTATGCTGTTTGATTCGACATGGCCGTTCAGAAGAATAATCCTAGTAGAATCATAGAGAACATCACAGTAGAAATCTAGATAAGAACACTGTTTTACTAAACAACCCACAGTAGAACTGTAGAACCACATATTTGTTTTTCATGGCGTGAGGTGTGAGACAACAGGGAATTTTGAAAATGTCCAAGATTTTTTTTTGTTTTTAATTAGTCAATGTCTGTAATTATTTTGGTCCCAGAGGCTCTCCCAAACTGAATAAAATCGCCTGGTCGTTAGGCTGTACATAAAAAAAAAAATGTCAGGACATTAGAAATTATCTTCTCGTCTCACCCTCACCTAATCCCATCATTCCTTCACCTCACAGACCATTTATACTCGAACTCATATTGTCTTCGAATTTGGAGACTCAAAAAAGGTTTAACTCACTCTTGAGACAACAACTTCCCTTCCCCACGCTCATCCACCCCACTTCCCCCCTCTCCCTCCACTTCCCTCAACCCCCCGTCCTCAACTTCCTCCCTTTTCCTCCACTTCCCACAAACTCGATCTCAGTTCGTCTTTGAGTTCGAAGACTCAAAAGAAAAAAAAAATATTAACTCGCTCTTCAGACAACACCATCCCTTCTTAACCCTCAACCCCCCCACTTCCCCCTTTTCCCCCCTCTCCCCCTTTCCTCTCCCATCTTCCTCCACTTCCCACAACCCAACAGACTCGACCCGCAGACCCTCTTCGACTTCGAAAAACCTCTTACTCTTCTCTCTCACGACCGCCGCTCCTGCAGCCGTGACCTGCGACACCCCCGGGGCTCCAGACCACGGCTCGGTCTCCGTTTCGACCCCGAACCTCCACCCGGGGACCTCTGTCTCCTTCGTCTGCGACTCCGGGTACCTCCTGCAGGGCGCGGAGACCCTCACATGTCGAGGGGATGGTACCTTCGAGTTCGAGCCGCCCACTTGTCGAGGTAACTGAGGATCCGGGATTTCAAGAGAGCTTGGCCTTGGCTTTGTAAATAGCGCCTCCGGACTGTATCGCTTGACTGCCACGCTTTTTGTTTATACATGCAAAGACGCGATGCTCATAAATATATATAGATATATATATATATATATATATATATATATATAATACATTGGCAGTCGACCCGGGAATCGAACCGAGACCTAACTTGATGCCAAGCCGGGGCGACTGCCGGTAGTTTGTTTGTATGACCTTGCTGTCACTGGCGATTCATTTCAGGTATACACACACACACGCACACACACACACACACACACACACACACACACACATACACACACACACACACACACATACACACACACACACACACACATATATATATATATATATATATATATATATATATATATATATATATACATATGTATGTATGTATGTATATTTTTTATTTTTTGAGGAAGGTAGTAAAAGAAGACACGGGTCTAGTTCCGAGTTTATTCCTGACCGGTTTCGCTTTGAACTTTATCAGAGGAATTGGGGGAATTGATTCCTCTGAAGAGGCTCAAAGCGAAACCGTTCAGGAATAAACTCGGAACTAGACCCGTTTCTTCTTTTTCTACCTTCCTCAAATTGTCATAGTGTCTCACCATTTTTATTCTTCATTTATTTTTCTTCTGCATTTGTCATACCAATACTTGACGATTCATCAAAACATACCAAAGTACAGTTGCCTTCACTTATAAGTACTACATCCCCTAAAAACTTAGAGAATAAGAACGATACGAGTCGTATATCCAAGAATCGTAAATTTATGACATGGAGGAACCTTTTACGACCTCGTAGAGTTACGAGGATCGTATATCTACGATGTAAATATTCTTGCTACAGCTTTGCATATGTCGTCAGTCGCTGTAGTACTTATAAGTGAAACCAACTGCTCATTCGGATCCTAAAGTTCGTGGACATTATGGTATCGTAACCCTGGGTCAAGGTGCCGGATAGTTCTTTTTTTTTTTTTTTTTTCTCTTCCTTTGATCGAACAACTACAACAACGCCATCTATTAGTGAACAGGAACACTACGACCATTGTCGACGAACTTTAGAATCCAGGTATACACTGCTGCATCCCACTCGCTTCTCAAGCTTTGCTTCCCTTTATTTTATTCTATTATTTTCTATTTATTTATTTATTTGTTTATTGCTTCTTTCCTGCAAAAATAAATTCCTATTTGCCGAGGTCAAAAAGGCATGAAGGGACTCAGCATAGGAATAATTTTGACCAATCAGAGGCCACATTTAGGGTCTCCTGTATGAGGTAATATTATTGCTATTATTCTATATTTTTAAATCCACTCGAATGCTACTGAAGACTGATGACAAATATATATACATTTACATATATATACATATACATATATATATATATATATATATATATATATATTATTTTTGTAGTTCTATGTATCATCAGTATTTAGAGTTTCCTGTGTGATATATTTTTTATTTTCATTTACATTCAAATGCTATTGAAAGCATACGATTTTTTATTTCTAGAGTTCTTCAACATATTTCTTCTTTAGTATTTTTGACCAAACTTTATTAAATCTAATCTAACCCAACCAACCTAGGATAACGTAATCTTTCCTAAACTGACCTAATTTGACCAAGTTTGTCTGTTTTGGCCTTCCGCTTCCGTTTGCACAACACAGACTCACAGTTGGCAGGCCTGCAAGCAGTGAGGCTTCATATGTGTTATTAACCTAACAAAGGTTCAGAAAGCCCACATATAAAGCTTTACAAGATTCAGGCTTGCCAACCTTTAGGTCGAGAAGACGAGCGATTTTGTGGCGCCACATGGCTGAGTCGGTGTGTGGCGGGGATGTGGCTTCCTATAGGTTTTCATTGTTTAGAAGCGAAGGCGCGCACACGAGCGACTCTGTGGCGAGCGTGTGCGCGATTTCGCAGTCGCTCGTCAGCTGACGGCCTTAGCGTGTAGCCCTGACAAGTGTCATTATATCAATTCAGGAAATTGTTTCTGTCACAGAACGGGTGTGAAAAAAGTTAGGATCGCATGTATGGCAACAGTATCAGCTGATTGGCGAGAGGTATTGCCTTATATGTGGGTCTTGCTTTTTTTTTTTTTTTTTTAGATTCGTATTGAACCAAAATATGATCACCACTTCCACCAAATGTGTCTTGGTTTCGTTTGGGAGACTTGACAACAGGAGCGTTATTTGAATGTGATGTGTTGTGAAAGAACGTAGCTGGTGTTAGTTATGGATTGTAAACTTTATAAATACTCGTCTTTATCAACACAAAAACATCATATCAAATACGGTGCACAAAGTAACAAATCAAAGTGACCTTTCCACGGCATATTATAACAATGGCCCTTTATTGAAAAAAATATATATATATAGAATAATTCAAAACTGAGACAAACTTGGCGTGGAAGTGGGGGCAACTGTACATGGCCGCTGGAGATTCTGTCCAGCCACTGTTCACTGACCCCAAGGAGAGCGTTAGCCTGCAAGGTCAATAGGGTCTCGCGCAATGGATTAGTGAACAAGATAAATCAAAATAATAAGTAGACAAATAAACAGACTAGTGACTAAATACATGTATAGATAAATAAATAAATGAATAGACAGATGAATAGGTAAATGATATAATGAATATAAAAAAGACATGGAGCTTCATAGACTACAAGGATAACAGATTCGAGTTCTACCCCACATGGAGAGTTCTCTCTATTCAGAATCTTTAAGGCAGCTTGCACACCGACGCAACCAGTTGCATGAAACCGGTCGCAAGAGATACCTACAGTCTGTGAAAGCATTATTCCCTGTATTGTAAGGACACGAACATATAATTTTCCTTTACTTGTTATTTCAGAAATGCAGGTACCTGGTTGCTAGTGGGCAAACGTACAGGTAATACTGCTTTCATAGATTGTAGCCATCCGGTACGATCAGTTTCGTGCAACTGGTTGTGTCGGTATGCAAGGCACCTTAAATTTGGGACCTTCCGGTATCCGGGCTTATTGGAAGAGATCAGGAAGTCTGTCTGAATTTTCCGGAATAATTCCGATGAAAGTTTCTTTTCCCAATACCGGAAGTTTTCAATTTTAGTAAATCGGACTAAGAAGTTGTGGCTTTCATGTGACATCAGCGAGAAGTTCGATGTTCGAATTTGCAGAAAATAAGTAAATGATTAAGTAGATAGATGAATAAAATAAGATAAATAAATAAATAAATAGATAACTAAACAAAATTAAAACTAATTAATAAATACATAAATGAATCAATGAAATAAGCTTGCGCCCATATATGTATATATATGTTCTCACTTTCTCTTCCTTTCCTTTTCTTTCATGACAGTGTAGAAAGAACTATTCGGAAATGTTTTTGTTGCAAGCTTTGCCCTACATGATACGTTTTTATTTTCATCATTACTTATTTTATTTGTTTATTTATTCATTTTTGCTGCTTTTGCTTGAGTAATCACGCTTTCTGTCGAATTTGTCAACTGCAGCTTGTTCCCCATTTTCGAAAATATTTTTCTTATTTATGTGTTTCTGTCAATACCCGTTACTTCCAGGACGAAACAGAATGTTACCACACTATATATATATATATATATATATATATATATATATATATATATATATACACATGTATATATGTATATAAAACCTATAGATATAAGCAAACAACAGATATTTTGTTGTAACCAGTCTTCCCTTTACTTTCCAAACATTCATTGACTGCATACATTACTCCCTTCATCTCCCCTCCTCCATCCTCCTCATCATCTCCATCTCCAATCTTCCATATCCTTCCCTCCATCCTCCCCAAGACATCCTTATTTGCAGGTAAGTCAATGTTCTCAACCATCGTTTGATTAACCCATGATTACATTGTGTACCAGTTCTTCAACCTTTAACCATGTCACATATTTCGAGTCTGGTGAATCTACGAAGAGTGTGAGAGGGAGCAGCGACAGCCGTGGTCTTGTACTTTGTTCGGTCACACAGGAGGAAGAGCTAAGGTTCCTCATCGAAGTCTCACAAGGACTCGAGTTCGAGTCTTGACTTCGGTGCCTCTTGACTTCCAGTTTCGACTTCTTTCTTGTCACTGTGGTCGAGCTGGTTACTACTGGTTTCAGACCTTATTCACAACCGCAGCGATTACAAGATGCTCAAAACGTTATGTACACTTCACACGCACACACACAGACACACACACACACACACACACACACACACACACACACACACACACACACACACACACACACACACACACACACAATATTACCCAGCAGGATTAAACCACTGTAAGGAGGTATATCGGCTGTATCGCGCCCTCAGGATAGACCAATGGTCCTGCAGTGGACAACACGTGATGGAGGAGTTACTGCTTGGACCCCAAGTGGTCTTGCACTCGGCCTTCGATGTCCTCAAATCCTCTTCAGTGGAGAGTTATGGAGTAAGGGCACCTTGATGTGGAGTGTCAAAGAAGGAAGTGGACTCCCCCATTCCCTCCACTCTGAGTTGATAACTAGAAAAATGAAAAAAAAAAATGTATTTCCCCTTATCCCAATAATTCAAAACATTTGGTCCTTCAGCTTGACCGACTCTTCTATGTGACATCACGAACCAACTGGACAGAAATTTTCATAATATTTTGGACTTTGGAACTCCATCGGGAGACTGTGTCTTCTTCCTGTCGATCACAAATAACCGACACTTGTAGACTCGTACTAAAAGTACACGATTTGACACATCTCATGCTCACTTATGACCATCCAATCACTGTGACCCTCTCTCCTAGCATCGTCATCACCAGATCTCATTCCTGAGACGACTGGATACAAATGATCTCCTTTTTTCTATTCTCGATAAGTGATCGCGACCCTTTTACGGGGTCATTAGTTTTTATGGTCGTAGAGTAAGAACTCTGGGATGGTTATTCTTTTGCAAAGAAGAAGAAACAGTTGGCTCCCTTGTTTGTCATTTGATATGTAACTACGCGGTTAGTTTTGCGGGTTCTTTTCGAGGTACACGAATCTTTGAGACTAGATTGTAATTACCGAAGAAATGTGCCGAAGAACATGTGAGATCGATGACCAGAGGAATCTGGGAGTTCGAGTATCTGCGTCAATACATCTTAAGTCGCGGAAATGCGGGCCTCCAAAAGCTATAGTGGGGTGGTAAAAATAATATTATCAATAATAATAATAGTGATGATAGTAATAATAACAACAGTAATCTGAGATCGATCTATTTCATATTTGTATTTTGAGAAATGAAAACCAAAATATGCGTCTGTGAACGATTGAATATCCTTCAATTCTTATGCTATGACCATAAAGCTTCTGACCATTCTGAAACGTCAACAATCGAACTCCACGAACTCCAAAATTCCCTTCTCGTCCTCCTGACCATTTCTCCCTTCACGTGACCTCCTCAGCTGTGACCTGTGACGCCCCAGGACCTCTGGCTCACGGATCGTCCTCGATCTCGACCCCAACTGTCCTTGTGGGAACCACTGTCTCCTTCGTCTGCGACCCGGGGTTCCTCCTAGTCGGGCCCCAGACCCTAACCTGTGGAACAAATGGTTTCTTCGACAATGAGACGCCTAATTGCCGAGGTAAACCGAAGGGGGTAGACCAAGGCAGTAAGACGCTAGAGCTTTTGACCGATTCGGCCGTAGATAGACCTTAGAAGTTTCTTCTCTGTTAAGTCTTGAATAATAGCACTCTTTGTAGTTTGATATAATCGTAGATTCACCTTAGAACCTCCTCCTTGGTCAAGTCCAAGACACCAGCACTCTTTCTAGATAACGGCACTCCTTCTAGTTCGCTACAGTCTGGAGGCACCTTTTTTTGTACATAGAAATGCACCCGCTTTTGTGTAAACCGGATCTTTGACCACTGGTGTAGTTGGCACGTGTATTTCTCCTGTGATTCCTCGTGTGCATCTTTGTTGGTTCCTTAGATTGACTTCTGTCACAGAGTTTACAAGGAACCTTGACGAGTAAATTCAGCTGGACGAAGCATCATCGGTTGGTCTGTTTCACTCAGCAAAACCACTTTTCTTCGGGAAAGAAAAAACTATCAAAATGCACAAGTTTTGAATGATAAGCACTTTTCCGAACTGTATACGACTTGACTGTAGAACTATTTACAGGAATGCACATTACATATTACAAAACTTTAGATGAAACACTAGACGGCACAGTAGAGAACCGCTCTGTTCTGGAGAACAGAAAAGGACACCGGATATCACTGGAATGCACATTTCACAGAACAATTGAAGGATACAAGAAGACACTGTAAATGGACTTCCTTGTAGTAAACAATAGAAGATCACGTTAGATCCACGTCCTGGACACGGACTCTAAATTCCTTAGAACACTAAGAGACTCCCGCAATAGAAGGCTCTTTAATCTCGTTGACTTGTAGAACCTTCAAGATCCTATGAACCCCGAGAGTCTTCTAAGACTATAGGGTCTTTGAAGGCTTGAAGGTTTTCGAAGAATTGAGGGTCATGGAAATTGTGAAGTTCTTTGCAAGACTAAGAAGATTCAAAACCTTAGAAGTCTTTGGATTCTATTTGGTCTCCGGAAACTTCGAGGGTATTTGTGAACATCGGAGGTCTTTAATAACCTCAAGGGTCTCTGGGAAATTTGAGGGCCTTCGGGGACTTCGAGGGTCTTTGGGAACCTCAAAGGTCTTCAAAGGCTTTGAGGATTTTTAGAAACCTCGGTCTTTGAAGGTCTCGAAGGTCTTTTGAAACTCCAAAGATCTTTGGGAGCCTCATAGGTCTTACCTTGGAGAATTTGAAAGGTCGTCGGCAACCTCGAGGGTCTTGAAGAACCTCTAAGATTTTTGGGAAATTTGAGGGTCTTCAGGAACGTCGAGGTTCGGAACTTCGAACTTCTTTGAGAACCTCAAAAACCCCAAGGGTCTTCGAAACCTTTAGAATCTTCAAGAACCTTAAGGCTCGTCGGGATCCTTTTAGAACCTCTAAGGTCTTTGGGAATCTCGAGGATTTTCGGGAACTATTAAGGTATTCGGGGACACTTAAGAGTCTTCGAAAGCCTATATGTCCTAATATTGAACCTCTTAGCTTTGCTTCATCCTGCATGTGAGTTCTACATCTCTTATGCTTCATCCTGTCTCATTAGTAAAGGTGTCTGGGAAAATGTAAACGTTAACTTTCTTCAATCTGATTTAAATGAAACGTGCTTGCCATTATTATTATTTTTTTTTTTTTTTTTTTTTTTTTTTTTTTTTTAAAGGAAATATCCATCCTCTTCAGGAGCATGAGGAACCAAAGATACTAATATGTTCCAAATGTTTTTTTTTCAGGACCCATAACGAGAAGTATTTTGATTTTGATAAGACTTCAAAATTCTATTCCTTTTATCGCCCTTTCTGTGTTGTCGAAATATGCTATCTTTGGAGAGATCTGAACACATACCGAGGACTGCCGACCCTCTCGATGTCCCCGATTAAGTTGACTTTAAATTCCGCAGCTTCCCAGAGGCCACAGGGAACCCGACCGAACCGACCTCCGGGGGCCAGACCCGGACGCCCGGGACGTCCGGGCAGACCCGGAAGGCCCAGACCCCAGGAACCTTCGTACGAGACGGACCAGATGGACAATGCCATCGAGAGCAGCAACCCTGCCGTGGTCTCCGTCGTCCCTCTCGAGGACACGGATGCCGGAAATGACGTCAACATCAAGAAAGACCGGGGACCAACTGTCGATGGTCCCGGATATGATATCCGGGAGGACGAAAGCTCGCAGCCTAAGCTACAACTGGGTGAGTAGGTGTGGTGGTGTACAATGGGAGGTACGTTGGTCTGTGCACGTATACAGAAATACACAAGTACATGCATTCTATGTAAATATGTATTTCTAGTTAAGTGACATAGAGAGAAAGATCGAGACCAAGAAAGCTAGAGAGGCAGAGAGAGAAAGAGAGACTTCTCCTAACACCCTTGTATATATATATATATATACATATATATATGTGTGTGTGTGTGTGTGTGTGTGTGTGTGTGTGTGTGTGTGTGTGTGTGTGTGTGTGTGTGTGTGTGTGTGTGTGTGTGTGTGTGTGTATTTCATTTCTGTACTTCCATGTGCAAAAAAATGTGAGGGAAAAAAATAACGTTTTCCTTCTGTAGGCGGAATCATTGCCCTTGGTGTCTTCGGTGGATTCGTCTTCCTCGCCGCCGTCGTCACGACCATCGTCATCCTCGTCAGGAGGTGAGTGTGGTGACGTCACTTCCGTTCTGAGGCCCGGGGTCAACTGGGGAAGGGATCGCCGACCTCAAAAAAAAAAAAAAAAAAAAAAAAAATCAAGGTCATGGCCCGTTCTTTAAGAAAAAATATTTTTTGAGTTACTTTGAATTCGGGGTCTCTGCCTCCCTCCGCGTTACCCTGGGCCACCCGCATGATCATCCTCCTCCTCTTCTTCCTCCTCCTCTTCCTCCTCTTCTTCCTCCTCCTCTTCCTCCTCCTCCCCTCCTCTTCCTCCTCCTCCTCCTCTTTCCCCCCTGCTTCTGCATGTACACTGCATCCAACCCTCCACCCTACCCGGCGTGGTCACTAAATAGTTTAAGACACTAACTAGCTTAAGACCTTTAGTTAAGTAACCCAATCGAACTAACTTAGACTCACTAAGAGGTAACCTAGATCTAGAAATTTACGAACTAGGTTAATGTCTGCCAATTGGACGTGAGTTTTAGTCTGACTTTAGGAAAGCTTTTGTCTAATACTATCTCATTACATGAGAAAATTGGAATTGGAACTTAGAATTTGGAATTTAGGTCTTCTAGGATTTTCATGCACATACACACGTGATTCAGACCCGATGGGATGTATTCTGT
Organism: Oratosquilla oratoria; assembly: GCF_046742065.1. NCBI lineage: Eukaryota > Metazoa > Arthropoda > Malacostraca > Stomatopoda > Squillidae > Oratosquilla > Oratosquilla oratoria. Next base: position 847,395 of record NC_134806.1, on the reverse strand, counting down.
TTTTGTTATACGAATAACGAATATGTAATAAATATTGCTGTGAATAATTAGTGAATACAGGAACATGGAGATAAATGTAAGAATGTGTACACACAAACAGGTGTGCATAAAATCATGCATACATACATGCATATATATGTACATACATGCATACATATACACACACATACATACATATGTACATAAATACGTACATACATATATATACACACATTCAACCATACATACATATATATATACATACATGTATATATATACAAGCATACATGCATGCACACATACGTACATACATACATACATACATAGATACATACATACATGGAAATGCCCCTTCAAAGTGAGGTGGTCCGATACCGCCTGGAATCAAGGCGTGGCTGCAGCGGCATGGGAATGCAGTCATAAATCCCAAGTTTTAACCCAGATCCGGGTCTCATCCTACGAAGAAGGGATTTGGCAAATCAAATCAGACCATATTACACACACTCATACTTGCAAAAATGCACATACAGGCATGAACTTATATATATATATATATATATATATATATATATATATATATATAGAGAGAGAGAGAGAGAGAGAGAGAGAGAGAGAGAGAGAGAGAGAGAGACTGACAGACAGACAGGCACTGACAAAGACAGACACTGTCTCACTATTTTGTTAGTGTGTACAATTTTTGTACACATGTACATATGTAATACATTATACCCTCGCATATGTACACATACTACAAATACCGTATATACAAACACATGTACATACAGTATATACTGTATATATATATATATATATATATATATATATGTATATTGTATACATAAACACTTATGTACATATATATATATATATATATACAGTATATATACATATATATATGTATATATATATATATATATATATTTGTATACATATATACGTATATACATATACATATGTACATATACATATATATGTTTTCATAACAATATCATACACTGATGCAAAATTTTCATAAACATCAACAACATTCTTGTTAGTTTTAATCAAGCACTCAGAGTGACAATTTTCTAGATTTTTTAAAAATTAATTATTGAGTTGATCTGTGGATTATCGAGTCTTGTTAGTGACGCTAACCACTGAATAGAATAGTCTGTCAATAACAGAAATAAAACAGTTAAGTATTTGTCACTCTGTTAAGTGTTTAGCGATACAGACAGATCCATGTATTGGGGTTTTCTAAATAAAATAAAAAGAAATAGAATAGAATATAATAAGATAGAATAAAATAAAATTAAATAGCATGCACTAAAATAAAATAAGACGAAACACAAATTCTTCATTATTCGGAAATCTCCAATATTCAGAATATTTTTTCTCCAAAATTCGGAACAGATGTTCCCAAATCCAAAGAATTCTTCAAACCAGAAACACTTTCCAAAAGTCTGGTACCTTTCTGGAAGGCGCTTTCTTTCCAGATATTGGAGACTTTCTGAATTTGAGAGGTTCCGAATAGAGGGAGGGAGAGAGCGCTACATGCACATAATATTTTATTTCATCTTTTTTTTTTTCCCGTCCCATCGAGCTGAATCTCGTTCTCAGCACTGCAAATCCAGGTTCTTCTTCAGTCGATCTTGGTGTCCTCGTACCTCCTCACGAGGCCCAACCACCGAGGAAGGAGAAGTGCTCCTTGAGGGAAAGCACTACCTCCTTCTTCATTTGAGAGGGTGACACCAAATTCTTACCACAAAATCACTTTGTCAAAAAAAAAAAAAAAAAAATCACCCTGTCACCTTGTACACTTTATACATCAAGGTGTCATCCTTGTAAGCTTGTCACACGGTTAGATTTTTACCCTAGTAAGCTTATCACATTGTCAAATTTTCACCCTCGTGAGCCTTTCACATCGCCAAATATTCACCCTTGTTCACCCTTGTACCCTGTATACAGAAATATATTGTCTCCTTTGTAAACTTTATATATAAGATTTTTACCTTTGTATGCTTGTTCACATCGCCAATTTTTCACCTTTGTATGCCTTTCGCATCGCCAAATTTTCACCCTCGCAAGTTTTACACCATACACACTTTCACATTTTCACAATAACCACCAAGCCTTGCCATCTCTGTCCGTTTCTCTTCTTGGTGTTCCTGTCCCGCTTGCCACCTCATTGGCTCTATTTCGGTTGATATCAAACAAGAAATCCTATTCCCTCCTCCACCTCCTGCCTTCCCACCCAGTCATCAAAGACCGTTACAAAACGGTTGAAAACCGTTGGAGCGGGATGAGAAAGGGAGGCCCAGAGAAAGGTGGAGAACGAAGGGGAGAGACCTTGAAGTGAAGAGCAAAATTTCCAAAAGACGTGCAAATGTTCCAGAAAGCCATGGACGAGGAGGAAAGTAACAGAGTGGAAGTGAGGTACACTTAGGTCTCATAATCCAACACTCGTCAACCTCCCACTTGTGCGGACGTTTGGACCCAGGACATAAACCCATTTCGGGAATTGGTGGTGCTTTATGTCCTAGGCCTATTCTCAAAGTGGGTTTATGTCCTTGGCCCAAACGTCCGCAGAAGTGGCGGTTGGTGAGTGTTGGATTAAAAGACTTGGGTGTACTGATATGAGAGACGGAAGGGAGTGACGAGTTAAGATGATACGAAGGAGAGGGAGAGGAGGAGGAGGAGGAGAGATAGTAGTGGGTTAGGTGTGTACGATGGTATCTGTGTGATTAAAAGTTTTTCTATGTCCAGAAAGAATGCTTCTTGACCTCCTGAAGGATGAAAGGAACTCGCTCCTTCATCTGCGAAAGATTCCTCCGAAGTCTTCTCAGTTTTCTTGAAGGATGTCTGTTGGGAAGCAAAAGACGAATGCTTGAAGAGTGTTTGGTCAGAGAAATTGGCGAAGGATGAGGAAAGAAAGAGCATAAAAGCGATAGCTGTTTGAAGGCCCGTTAGGTTTAAGGTTTGAAGTGTCTTCATTGGATGATGTCGCCTGGAAAGTTGTGGGCAGCGTTTACCTTTAGGTCGTAGATTTACGATGTGTCTATTACGACCTCGTTGAGTTAGGTGTATCGTCAGTTTTTGACCTAAAGATATACGCTTGGAAATCTTCCCGGAAGACTTCATTCACTGTAGTATTTATGAGTGAAACATGAGTTCTACACGAAGAATGGAAGACAGCCCTTTGATATCGATGTACAAAAAAGAGTGTAGACGAAGAATGGGAGTGTCTGAGTGATATTTGTAAATGAATTTTTCAAGAAATTCTACAAGAAGTATGCGAGGTGTATAAACGATGATTGCAGGAAACGTGTTCAGAGAATGCGAGATCAGTTCACGGTGAGTCTGCAAGAAGAATGCGAGGAGTGCCAGATGTGCGTGAGAAGTCTTCAAGGGGAGCGTGAGGTTTCTGCAAGTGCAAAAGAGTCTGCAAGAAGAACATAAGGTGTCTGCAAGATCGGTGAGCTCGAAGTCAGTAAAAGGAACGTGAGGTGTCTGCGAGTACGCAAGAGTCTCAAGGAAAGAATGCAAATGGTCTGCAAGAAGAAAACAAGGTGTCTGCGAGATCGATGAGCTCGAAGTCTGCAAGAAGAACACGAGGTGTCTGCCAGATCAATGAGCTCGAAGTCTGCAAGAAGAACGCGAGGTGTCTGCGGGTACGAAAGAGTCTGTAAGAACGAACGCAAAGAGTTTTCGAGCTCGGTGCGTGCGGAGTCTGCAAGAACGCAAGAGTCTGTAAGAACGAATACGAAAAGTCCTCGAGTTCGGTGCTTGCGAAGTCTGCAAGAAGAACGCGAGGTGTCTGCAAGAATGCACAAATCTGTAAGAACGAATACGAAAAGTCTCTGAGACCGGTGCACGCAAAGTCTGCAAGAAGAACGCGAGGTGTCTGCAAGAACGCAAGAGTTTGTAAGGACGAACACGAAAAGTCTTCGAGTTCGGTGCGTGCGAAGTCTGCAAGAAGAACGCGAGGTCGCTGCAGGAATGCAAGAGTTTGTAAGGACGAACACAAAAAGTGTTTGAGCTCGTAGCGTGCAAAGTCTGCAAGAAGAACGCGAGGTGTCTGCAAGAAAGCAAGAGTCTATAAGAACGAACACGAAAAGTCTTCGAGTTCGGTGCTTGCGAAGCCTGCAAGAAGAACACGAGGTATCTGCAAGAACAAACACGAAAAGTCTTCGAGTTCGGTGCATGTGAAGTCTGCAAGAAGAACACGAGGTGTCTGCAAGAACGAACGCGAAAAGTCTTCAAGTTCGGTGCATGTGAAGTCTGAAAGAAATTTCGAATGCTTGATAGAAACACGATGGACATCTACAAGGGCCTCCCTGACTCCCTTTCTTCCCTCGCGTCCTCCCTCTGCAGCCAACACATCCCATTCCTGGAATCGCCGTCAGCCGACCGCCGCAGCCACTCCGAGCGCCGAATTCGCCAAAAGCATAAGGAGGCCATGATGAGCGGGGTCGACGAAGGCGACGACTCAGACTCGTCCAGATCGTCGTCCGCTTCGTCCGGAGGGCCTCAAGGGTCTCGGTGGTATACGGTCCTCGCCCTGCCCTTTTCTGACGTCACGGTGGGGAAGAGGGAGCTCGTGGCTAGGGTCACGCCCAGGGCGGGGCTCTACTCCACCAGTACCTAGTAGATGTCCTCCCATCCAGCCCATACACCCACCCAACCCTGAGGTACGAACTGACGTCCCATGTCCTCCCTTCACCTGACCCTTCTCCACCCTTTACCCTTGCCTCTTCCCCTTTTTCCCCCTTTTCCCCTAACCCTTCCCCTTCTCCTACCCTCTCCCCTGCCCCTCCTCCGCCCTTTCCCCTCCTCCTCCCTTTCCCCTGCCCTTCCCCCACCTTTCTCCTGGCCCTTCCCTCTATCCTCATGCCCCTCCCCCTGCCCCTTCTCCTCATGCCCCTCCCCTTCCCCCTTCCCCCTTCTCCTCCCTTCTCCTGTCCTTTCCCCCTCTCCCCCTGCTCGTTCCCCCTTCTCCTCCCTTTACCCTGTCCCTTCCTCCTTTCTCCTACAGTTTCTCCCCCTTCCCCTCCTCCCCTTCTTCCTACGCCCACTTCGACTTCCCCCCTCTCTCCCTGGTCCCCCCGTCTGTCTCTTTCTTCCTCTTGCTCCCTCCTCCTCCTCCTTCCCACTTTCCTCCTTCTCCTCCTTCCCTTGCTTTTCCTCCTCCTCCTCCTTCTCCTCCCCAAAAGTTTCCTGATAATGAGACTCTTCCATTGTATCCCACCCACATTGTCCCCCCCAACTCCATCTCTGACTTCCCCCCCACCCCTTCCTCACCCCTCCCCATACACACACACCAATTTCCCAACTCCCTGACTATGCTCCCTAACTAAGGGAGTAGACTTACCAGGATTCTGGTTTTTGACCAAGGACAAAAGAACTACTTTGGGTTGGGAGGGCGGGGGGGGGGGGATACTTCATTACCTCATTCCGTTTTCTTTCGTGTAATTTCCCATTTTCTTCACACTTCTTTCCTAGCCAGCTTTTGCTTAGTCATCTTTCTTTGTCGTTTATGAACTGTGCTTCTTAGACAATACCATCTAGACAAATCTAGCTACGCTTGCTTGGAATCCATTGTGTGAAGATTTGTGTGTGCGTGTGCCCTAGTGTATACGTGTGCACATGCGCGCACTTAACATTTTAAAAAATATATATTTTCTTGTGTTTATTTGCTTTTCCAAGCATCATTTCTGTAGATGTAAGAATCTTCTTTCTTCTGTCTTTTACTGCTTTGAGTGCCCAAGCACCAACGCCCAATCTTTTCATTGTACCAAAAAGCTCATGTTTTCATTAAACAAAACTTCATATGAAAAATAGTAAGAACATGCTATCAAAAATATGGTTATATGGTATTCCGAATGAGTACACACACACACACACACACACACACACACACACACACACACACACACACACAACGTTTTTTGTGTATATTATATATATATATGTATATATATATATATATATATATATATATATGTATGTATAAATATATATATATATATATATATATATATATATATAGTAGCAGATGAGGTTAAAAGTTATTGAAAATTTATCTTTATTATCTTCTTGCGTATAGTCTCTATACGACGAAAATTTTAGTTGTCAAGTTCTGTAAATTTACTTAGTAGACCTTTTATCGTGGCCGACGTTTCGGAACTCTGTTGTTCCATCTTCAGGGTGAATTGCTCTGTTATGTTGTTTGTTCTGCTTATATATGGGATGTGTGGATCATAGGCAGTGTATCATAGACACTCTATCATAGACACTGTCTGTGAACCACATATCCCATATATAACCAGAACAAACAACATGACACAGTAAATCGCCCCTGAAGATGGAACAAGGTAGTTCCGAAACGTCCGCCACGATAAAAGGTCTACTAAGTAGACTTGCAGAACTTGACAAGTCAAATGTTCGTTGTATAGAGAATATATGCAAGAAAATAATTAATTAATAACGAATCTTCAATAGCTTCTAACTTCGTCTGCCATCAAGAAAATATCCCATTATATATATATATATATATATATATATATATATATATATATATATATATATATATGTGTGTGTGTGTGTGTGTGTGTGTGTGTGTGTGTGTGTGTGTGTGTGTGAATCTTGGCAGCAGGTTTTTTTTTAAACATGTTTTGTTAAAAACAACTGCGCATTCGGCGCTACAAAGCTTCTTAAGTAGACTTTCAAGTCTTCTGAACGTGGATTTCTGATTATCATTATTATTCCGCCTGTCCTGTGATAATCAGAAATCCACGTTCAGAAGACTTGAAAGTCTACTTAAGAAGCTTTGTAGCGCCGAATGCGCAGTTGTTTTTAACAAAACATATATATATATATATATATATATATATATATATATATATATATATATATATGTGTGTGTGTGTGTGTGTGTGTGTGTGTGTGTGTGTGTGTGTGTGTGTGTGTGTGTGTGTGTGTGTGTGTGTGTGTGTGTGTGCACAATAGACATTCTTACATCTTTATGCTTCTCTATAATCATCTAAATGTATGCATTTATGTAAATAGTCCTACACTTATATCTATAATTCTCATATACAGTGTATACCATTTTCCACAATTTATAGACTATAGGATGTATGTTTATTTTATAAATCTTACTTCATAAGCTATAGGATATTTTTTTGTAAATTTCATGTTATAAATCAAGTGAATGTTACTTTATGAAATGATGTAAAGAGGGCGTTCATTGATATATGAAAAAAACGATAAATTTAGCAACACCAGACCGCTACGTACATTGGGACATTTCTATCTTTCCCTTTCCCTTGGAATCGTCGTTAGGAATTTGTTTTTTGTCGTGTCATTTGACCCAAGTGACGCGTGTCACTTGTGTCACGTTATGTGCTACCCAACAATAACATTATCAGTAACGACAATGGCGGTTGTAACAATAACAATAATAACAATATCAAGGTCAAAAACAACAACAACAACAATCCTTAATTTTGGTCTACGTGACTTTAGGAACCTTTAGACATTTTATATATTCATTTATTTTATATTATTTTTATATGATCTATTTATTCTATTTTATATATTTTCATTTTATTTGATTTTATTTTTGTCTAGTTTCCAGTTAGAAAGATCTAGAATACTTGATTCTATTAATGGCATTGGCGTGGGAGAAGGTAGAAGTGGTGTATGCCATGTTCTTTATTAAATATATTATTCATTTTTAATTTATTCGTTCATTTATTCATTTATCTATTTACTCATTCGCTTATTTCATTATTCTTTTATTTATTCATTCATCTATTGATTCCCTTAATCATTCATGTATTCTTATTCATCTATTCATTATCAACTGATTTCTCTATTATTTATTTGTTTATTCATTTATCTATTTATTTTTCATTTGTTTGTTGATTGATTGATTGATTGTTCATTGTCTGTACTAATAAAGACGTTCAATGTGTTCATTGAACATAGATAATGAACACAGACTGAACTTGCACTTCATTTCCATAATACATTTCTATCACCGATCATTACTCTCCTGTGATCGATTTTCTCCCACTTTTCAACAAGTAAACAAATCTTTGTGACCGTGGCTGAAAAAGTAGTTTAATACTCTCTTGTCATTTATTTCTTCCTACTTCTTTTCAACAAATAAAGATATTTTGTGATCCTTGCTTCAAACAAAAAATTTCATCTTTACACATTACACACTTTTTGTTTAACTTTCTTATTTTCTGTCTGCATGATTTGTCGTGTTTCGTGTTTCTTAATTTTCAGATTGGGTAGCGATTGAAATGACATTTCAGTTGTAGTACAAACATTATATGCCTACAGTAAAATTATCAATCTAAATTATCCAAAAATCTTTATCCTATTTATGCATGGAAATCAATCGAAATGAATCGTTCATCAAAACAGAATTATTTTAAATATAAAACGAAAGTTTCAAGCCAAAACCGCAGGAAGAATTGATGCTATTTCAGAACATTTGAGATGTTAGTGATTTTACTCGTAAAGACACTGGAAAACACATAAACGCTAATGACAGTAATAACATAATTTGATGCAGTAATAACCGTGCCAAAATTGTTAATAACAATAATAAAATGAGAAATAATTCTCGTTATTTTTATAAATTTCAAAAGTAACAAATTTAAAACGACATGACGTCATCACTATCTGTTCCTACTTTGGCTACGGCATCATGTGATCTTTCCTCCTTCGGCCACTGCAAATAACAGAGAAGGACATATTGGCAGTATAGGTAATACATACATGCATAGAGAATTTTAATTAATTTTGTATCATGAAGGACTAGGAGGGCCAACACTTTTGATTAGGACTGTTAGTAAGAATTTTGAATTAGGCACACCGAAAAACCTTTAAAGGATTCATTTTAGACGGAAATAACAAAATGACAAGCAGGTTACCCCCTAAGCGAAATAGGCCAGTTCCAGAATTGTCACACACACACCCCCCCCCTTTCCACTATAGTCCTTGTGCTACAAGGAGTCCGTTCAGTGTGGAGGAGAAGCGGGAATTCCCCCGAGTGCGATGGTGCCAATTTGACCAAATTATCGGATCGTCACTGTGACCTGTCTCACCCAGCGACACCTCGACGTGGCACCATGGGGGAAAAAGCGCTGTTGCCACGTGTCATAGAACTGATTCAAATCTTATATTCCTAAAAAAGTGATACTCATTGTATTATACAGCATCTTTGACTATATACAGAATATAAAAAACAATTTCAAATGACACATAGCTGGGAAACAAGAGAGAGAGAATGAGGTATGTACTAAGGTTGATTTGGCACCATGGCTCATGACGTATGCCACTCCTTGAACGGACTTTTTGGGGTGCACAGAGTATAGGACGTTTCAGAATAGACCTAACGCCTGTTTCCTGATCCTGTAACCTGTGCCGTGAGAGAATTTTAATCTCACGACTCTCACGACTCTCACTACATCTCACTACTCTCACTAAATCTTACTTGAATGTTAGAATAATGTGATACTATTAATGTTAGAATATTAATTGCATGGATAATTTATGATAAGATGCACGAACCGGTTTGATTTGCCCGTGTAACTAACACATAATATATATATACACACATGTACAATGTACACATATATATGCACTAAAGTACACACACACACACACACACACACACATATATATATATATATATATATATATATATACTTATATATATATATACTTATACATATATGTATATATATACACTTATGTATATATATATACATATATATATATATATATATATATATATACTTATATATGTATGTATATAAACACGCATACAAATCGCATGTTCATATTTGTACTTGATTGTGAAAACATTTGAAAACCGCGACGATCAACAAGGTGATGGCTTATTCTATGCTGTTGCTTGAGGTCTAATCACACTATACCGTTTGTCAGCCTTCTTAGCGTGACGTCATAAATTACGCCATCCATGTCATCTCTGACGTCATTAATGACATCATCTATGACGTCATGCTGTGCCCGCTCAGTGGTCAACTTATGTGGAAGGGGATTCTTTCTGTGGCTTGTTTATAAAGTGGACGCCCCGTTCTGATTGGAGATTTTGTATCAGGTTTCTGGAAGAGTCTAGGGCACATATGACGGTCAGTCAGCGTGTACGACCTGATGTCACTGATGGCATGTCTAAAACGGTATAGTGTCTTCCACCTCTGCAACCTAAAGCCTTGTCCACGGCTTGAGCATCCCACAGTGTCTGCAGACACGAAAGAGAATATTCATTTTGTGACGAACTCAGTCACCACCAGAGCGTGGTCCTCCAACACGGAGATCAATATTCTCGCTTATAGCAACAGACACTGTCAGGAGCTCGAGCCATGGACGTGGCTTAAAGAACTTTAGGCCAGATTCGAACTGCACGAACCGATGGGAGAACAGTTCGAACTAGACACCCCCACCCCCTTCCCGAACGTCAAAGAACATAAGTTCTTCCGTGGCTTTTACGTATAAATCGTGGGATCATCTTCGAGAACGAACTGGGCTCATGAGCCCGACCTCCACCATGCAACAGAACACAGTGCGTATCTGGAGTTACAACTCCAGATCTGCCCTCCTTAGCCAATTCTCTCCTTACCATGCAGTAGTGCAAAGTTCGTAGAACGTTTGGAGTAACAACTCGAACCTTTCTACCAACCTGAGAACTCCTTCCAGCTCTGTCCGAAGTCTGTCCACTCTTTGTTCTTCTTGTCTAAAGCCAACCTGGTCTATAAATCACCTCTTATACGCCTTCATCTCTGGTATTGTGCATTGGTGGCGTAATGTGAGGCGTGCTGGTCTTGTATTCGCTTAGCTGTGGGTTCGAATCCCGCACTCCACTCCAGTTTCCAGCAATGCCTGTTAACTACCCGACAGTTACCAAAGCGCACATATACACAAGGCAAAGATGAGAGCTTCGGACGGAGCTACTCAGCGCCTCCTGGCGTACACTCCTTACCTTCTTCTTCTTCTTCTTCTTCTTGTGTATCAAATCTGTCTCCTTAAAACCCTCAGATCTTATTCTTCCTCTGTCTAAAGCCGACTTGTCCATCGAAACACCTTGTCACTGCGCTGTCACTCCTCTGGACATGGACGAAATGCGACCTCTTCAACTTGGTGACATAACTGACCATTTTATCTATGATGAGACAAAAAAAATAAACGATGTGCTGTGTCTTGCTGCATTGCCTCTGACTCCGAACAGTGGGCGGAATAGAGGAATGACCTTTCATCCACGAGAAGCTAAGCTGAGAGGGAGGGAAAGGGTGGTGGATGGGAGTGGATGCAAGCCTTGACTTGGCTACCCCCTTATGAGGGGGAAGAAGCCTTTGGTTATATAGATAAAGAGATAGATAAAAAAAGACGACGTAGTTCGATTAAAGGGAGACCCTCCTACTTTGGTGGCGTAAACGGAAGCGGGCTGGTCTCGCACTCGCTTAGTTCTGGGTTCGAATCCCGCACGTCCAGTTCTGGGTTCGAGTCCCGCACGTCCAGTTCTGGGTTCGAGTCCCGCACGTCCGATTCCCTGGAGTGAATGTTTATTACCTGCCTTAACAGTCGCAAAGGTGACGGCTTCGGCTGCAGCTACTCAGCGCCCCCAGGCGTAGGCTCCTTATCTTCACTGGAAGACGGGAGACGGGTCTAGTAGACAGGGAAGAGGTATAGACAGGTACTCATGATAAAAACAGGTAAAGTGAAGAAAGACGGGAAGGAAGGATTGTAATGTACAAACTCTTCCGAAGAGTAAAGTGATGACAGGATTTTTCTTTCTTTCGTGTTTTCTTTCTCTCTTTCTTTTTCTCTTTCTTTCTCTCTTTCTCTCTCTCTTTCATTCTCTCTTTCTTTCTCTTTCTTTCTCTCCTTCTTTCTTTCTATCTTTCTGTCTCTCTTTCTCTCCCTCTTTGTATCTTTCTTTTTGTTTTTCTTTCTGTCTTTCTTTCATTATTTGTTTCTTTCTGTCTCTTTCTTTCTTCCTCTTCCTTCCTTTCTTCCTCCTCTTCTTTCTCTCTCTCTCTGTCTTTCTTTCTTCCTTTTTCTCTCTATTTCCTTCTTTGTTGTATCTTTGTCTTTTTCTCTACCTTTCTTTTTTCTCTCCTTCCCTCTACCTTTTTTTTTCTACCTTTTGTCTTTCTTTTTTCTCTCAAGCTTCCTTTCTTTTTTTCTTCCTTTCCTGTGTCTTATTTTCTTCGTTTTTCTTTCTCTTCGGACCTCTTTCAAAGTCGTTCTATCCTCACACACTCGTGAAATACTTTACCCAATCTTCCCCTTTCCGTTCTTCCTTTTCGCTGATCACGAGCCGAACATCACAATCAGGTTCCATATTTAATCTTCCTCAGTAATGAGGGGTGGGGTGGGGGGTGACTTTATTTTTTGGGGGGTGGGGGTAGTAATGTCACTCCTACAGGCTTTGTTTGATCCCGTATGCTGGATAAAGTGGGATGGTTTAGCTTGTCAAAGGAGCATGGAGGCGGAGTGGGGGCAGTGGAATAAAGAGGCTACAACTATTAGAGCGGCGGGGACCACTTTAGTAACTGACGGAGCTCATAGGGGCTTTGAAGGCTGCAGAAGCGGCTCACAAGACCTTCAGGGGGCGCCGGGGGTCGCCGTCTTAGGAAAGAGGTGCCGGGGCAGTCGCTTAGGTAGTTCAGGAAGTCGGGATTTTCGGCACTGCAGTGGTTGCACTGGCGGTCTTCCGAGGTACACCTGGGATTGGGTTGCCAGAAGCAACGGTCCTCGAGACGCAGCCTGAAGATCCCTCTGGGAGTGGACCGGGGGAAGGACTAGAGGTTCATATGCCGTCAACCTCTTGTACCACCCCGACCGTTTGGGAAAAATCTGCCTCCAGACTGTGTACCAGTCTCATTCTTGACCGTTGACTGTCTCATTCTTGACCGTTGGCTATCTTTCTCTTAACCATTGGCTAGTTGATTCCTAAATGTTGGCTGACTTATTCTTAAACGTTTTAATTACTCATCTAATGATTGATTGATTGACTGGTTGATTGATCTATTTATTAATTTATATGTTTATTTAAATGTTTATCTACTTATGTACTTATTTTATTTTATTTATCTATTCATTTGTTTTGTTTATCTAATATATATATATATATATATATATATATATATGTATATATATATATGTTTATTTATTTTAATTTGTTTTAATTTTTTGTTTCTACTATGCTCTAGTAGTGTTGTACACACGGTGCGTATTTAGGTTAGTTTGCATGCACACGAGGGCAGAGGACTGGCACATTCCACTCCACACCATTTTCATTTCCAAACCAGTGGTTTCCAACCAGGAGAGGGACGGGACGGGAGCGGGACGGGGACGGGGGCGTCCATAGACGGGCGGGACGGGATGAGGGCGTCCATAGACGGGTGGGGGTGGTTGGTGACTTTTTGTTTCATTTATATTTTCATTTGACTCAAAGTGAGACAGATGCAGTCCAGAGGGAAGCTTTTGTTATACAATAGCCTATTCGGTCTCGTATATGATAAAAAAAAAAAGATAAACAAACAAATGAAAATAGGTAAACAGAATAAATGAATAAATAAGTAGATAAATAAATCAAAATAGTTTAAATAAATGAACAAACAAATAATATATACGAGGTAAATAAACAAATTAATAGATAGATCAATAATAGATTACATAGTTAAATGAATAAACACGTTAGTAAATAAGAAAATAAATGAATAGATAAATGTTGGAAATCATTGGCGGAGATAAAGAACTGCTTATTGCACAAAGCATGGCTTGCAAGCAAATACGTTAAATACAATAACACAGTTGCCTCCACTTTTAAGTACCACACCGGCCAATGCCTTCTAGGAAGTCGTATTATCTCCGAGTCGTACCCCAACGAGGTGGAAATCTCTTACGACCTCGTAAAGTTACGAGGATCGTAAATATACGATGTAAGGAAATACGCTGTAGTACTTATGAGTGATTCCAGGTGGGCATACACGGGGGAGCTACAGTTGGGTAAACAAGTTTATAAACTCTTAACTGGGAGTGCATTTGATGTCATAAAACATTTTAATTTATATTATTAGAATATTATCAAAATATCATTAATCATTATCAAATATTATCAAAATTATTCAACTAAGTTGTCCATCAGCGGTTGCTATAGCGACCAATGTAAACAAAAACCTCCGTTTTCTCTTCACACGTGACAAGCGTTTTCTTTGATTCTGTTGTTACCATATATCGAGTCTGCTTCACACCAAAAAGGGTCGAGGGAACTTGTTTTTCCAACTGTACATGTATTCCTAACACGCACATTTACACATAGACTGGACAATAACGTACACAACTACACACATGCACACAACATCTCGCTGATGTGACGCGTTGGGTTCTGATCTCGACTCACACACGTCCATTGGGCAAAGATGACGGCTTCGGCCACATTTAGGCGTTTACTGGTGTAAGATCTTTGCATATATACAGGAACGACTGTACAGTCAAATAAAATCAAATATCAATCTATACATTCAGTAGGGCCTGTCACGTACACACTAACACACACACACACACACACATACACGCGCGGTTTGTTGACGTAGTGGTTAGCGTCAAGGGCTGCCACACTGCAGGCCTAAAGTCGCACCCCAGTCAGTATGTAAACGCTTTCACTACTACAGCAAACTGTCACTGTCCCCCTTGAGCACGGGGATGGGCGTGTGGTGTGTTTGTGTAAAAGATCATAGCGTTACCCCTTGATCGGACTACATGACCTCTGAGCTCTTATTTGGGATGGTAGTTGTTGATCACGAGTCGTGCACGTTGTTCAAGACCATGGTGGTGAATCACACACATACACACACACACACACACACAGACACACAGAGGCAATTGTGAATCACATGCACACATACACACACACAGAGGCAATTGTGAATCACACACACACACACACACACAGAGGCAATTGTGAATCACACACACACACACACACACACACACACACACAGAGGCAATTGTGAATCACACACACACACACACACACACACACACACATACATACACACATACACATACATACATTCACACACACACACACACACACACACACACACATACACACACACACACACACATACAAAAGTAATTGTGAATCACATGCACACACATACACACAGAGACAATTGTGAATCACTTACACGTATACACATGCACACACATACACACACACACACACACAAACACACACACACGCAAACACACACACACACACACATACAGGCAATTGTGAATCACTTGCACACACACGTGCACACACACACAAACACAGACATTTGTGAATCACTTGTACACACACGTATACACATACACACACAAACACACACACACAGAAGTAATTGTGAATCACACACACACTGAGACATTTATGAGTCACATGCACACACACGCGTACCCACAGAGGCAGTTGTGAATCACATGAACACACACACGTACATACATGTACACACGCGTACACACAGGTACACACGCGTACACACGTGGTCCATCATTTAACCAACTGCTCCAGCTCACTAACTGCCTGTGACGCAACTAACCCGGTGCCACTAACTCTGACTTGCAGGTCCCGCGATTTGTAACGTAAAAGCCGCCCTTGAGTCCCACTTCACTCTCGAGTCCCACTTGCCCTCGCGTGTACTCGGTCTGGTGTTGCTTAGCCTCGAGGGTGTGGTCCTCGACCACATGCCTCCACCTTGCCCTTGACCTCTCCGTTACTCATCACGTCTTCGCTCGCAGGACTCAAAGCTCGCCCTCGAAGAACTATGTTCGGAGGCGCGACGACGGGACAGCCTCGTCCTTCGACTCGAGCTCGTCGACCGACGGCCACGGGCTCAACAAGTACTACAAGCGGGCATGGGAAAACCTACGGGAGGGGACCTCTCCGATGTCCCGGGAGAGCGAGAAGTCGCATGCACGCCTGAGCCGTACCGAAACACTCGACAACCCCGACTTTAGGTCGACCCGGTCCGTAGGGGCTCACGAGGGACTTCGGGACGGGTCCGAGATGACGGTGAACGACGTCGCTGCCATGTACACCCGGCCGGAGAAACGTCGACATCATCACCACCACCATAACCATCGCCACAAGTCCCGTGACCGTGAGGTGACTGACCGACACGACCGTGAGTGGAGGGACCGTGATCGTAGGAAGTACTAGAACAGTCTTGTACGGTCGACTCCTGCTGCTGACGTCAGCGAACTGCTTCTGAGCGGTTCCTGTAGACGTTCTCCTACTTCAGGGAGGCGTCGGATGCTCCAGTCAGGTTGTCCCAGGGTCGATGCTCAACAAGAACCCCAAGGAACGTCGATGTTGTTAAGAATTATTATTGTTGTTGTTGCCCTACTTACCTGGTGACGTCATGTCGTCACTAGCTGACCAAGGACTGATGTAGCTTTTGACAGACCGACAACGAGCGTGTGAGGATTGAAAGTGCTCAGATGTTTATTTATTTATATTTATTTTTTCCTCCAAGTGAGCAAGGCAAGAGCACGTGGGAAAAAGAAGTCAGTAAAAGCAAAAGAAACAAGACAAAAAGGGTTAACGTGGAGATTTTCTCGACTTCGGCAACTCAGGAACACGTGATCGATGTTGACTCCTGAGGATTTGTTCGCAACCTTCCTTCCTCTCCCTGCTAGCTCAGAAAGATGTGAATCCTTCGATTCTTTCGAAAAGCCGTAGCAACAAAATTGATTGACCAAAGCTGACCTGACCTGTGCCAACCACGTTTGACCATTGACATTGGGATTTGTAGTATAATTCTGGTTCATCTGTTCGTTATTTTCAGCTTCAGGGATTAAATTATATGGTTTTGATGGCTGTTGATGCTCATCTTCAGGTTTTACCGGATTGGGAAATCTTCTTGGGATCGAAAGCTTTATAGGAAAGCTTCTGAACCGATTTATTGGGTCTCATTAGTTTCTGATATTTATACTTCTCGTACAGAAACAGCGTGATTGTGTTCTCGCCTAACTCACACTTATAGGGGTAACTTTTGTTTTCAGTTTTTGGTATATCCTTTATTCACCTTTACCATTAATTAATGAAATTTGCATTTACACCCATCACCCTAAAAATATTGTATTTGATATTTATCCTTACATCTAGCAAGACTAGACTCTGTTCCCTTTGCTGTGGCATTATTTATTGTCTATAATCTTATAGAAGTTAATTGTAAGGTTTATGCAATTGCATATAGCTTTTAAGTCAGTTATATCCTCAGACCAACCACACTCGAGGAAATATTTGCTCCTATTCAGAGATGTAATGGTCTCAGCGAATGGCAAATTTCCTGAGAACAGATGATGAGCATTTTTATATATACATAGTAAGGCTTACATCTGAAGCTTACAGCACATTCGAACGTTGGTTATCAAATGAAGGTTTTGATAATCAGACAATTTTTTTTACAATACAAAATGTTGTCACCACTGAGTATGCAGGTACGGTACAGTATATGTACAGTCTGTCTTTCTTGTGGGGACATGCATATGAAGAAATCTAGAGAGAAGGAAATTGCTCATTACAAGCATATGAGGTCACTCACACTGCTTCAGGTCACAGGTGGCAGTCACTTCATGAAATCCTTGTACCCATGGTCAAATAATACATTCAGCTATTCTACTTGTCCATGATATCATGTGTACATGTAGCCAGAAGCCTCATACTTTATGATATGTGTAATAATCCCACTCATAACTGAACTGCTACCATCCGAACTCCAAGGGGTCCAATTTGTTCGGATATGGGAGGGATTACTGTACCTGAGGGCCAAAGATGGACTGACCACCTGCATTCCTGGTCGTCTCTCTTCGCCCCACCTGACAGTATCACCCCCAACCCCAACCAATGACGTCACAAATACATAAGCACCCTATCGCAAGGATGGAGGTAAGGTTTGGATATGGGAGGGATGAATGATGTCACAAATAAACCTCATTAACTTAAAGACAAGTTGTCCTAAAGTCTATAACCCAATTATCATTAAACAAGAAAAATCCAATTTCCTATTAACATTATTATATAATTTTTATGTAAAATAATGACCCATGATTAAAAACAGTTGCCTAGGATGTCTAAGCTTTGAAGATTATAGTGAAGTTTTCATGTTGTAGAACAAAGTTGCACTATCAGGTACTACTGACCTCATCAAATAAACCCATTCATTTGAGTAAGTATAGCATCTCCAACCTTGCCTTTACTTGTGTACATGTTGATATTTCACAGACTCAACAGCAGAGAAAAGACATAAATATTGTGTAACTGAAACTCATCATCCTACTCCCATGCAGTGGAAGAAACCCATGGTAGGGCAAAGCTCTGTCAGTTGTGGCAAGCCGCATATGCTGCAACATAAGAAAAATAGAGTTTTATCTGTTGTAGGCACATATTAATTCCACTAATGTTTATAGCTGTTGTAGTTCTTATTATCAAGTCTACTTTTAGATTTTACGAGTAGCACGTGTTTTTAATCTTTCTCATTTCTCCTTTTTGATTAGACACTTACAAATTCTAGATGTATCTTGTTTCATCACCTTGGACTTGAAATAAGACTTGGATTTCAATAGAACCACATGTGGATACTTCACTCACATTTTGTTCAGTATGAAAGGGTAGATGTTTCATTCCCGAGAAAATCCCATTTTCTTTAACACTGTGCCTGATATGTAGATGGTGTACCAATACAAGACCTTGAAGCAAACTCATGTAGTTGTACTGTAATTTCTTCTCTCTATATTCCTGGATACTTACCTACATAGCCTTGCACGTGCACATGTACATATCCAAATATATATATATTGTGCCCATGACTGTAGGTTTCTATTAGGAAGTCATATTATTTAGTAGAGGATCATACGAACCTTGGCCTCCATTAGCTATCCAGGACAAGCCAAAATTATGTATTCCTCTTTGTTATCACTTCCGTACACATAAATGTACCATATCAGGATGTCATCGTTGTCCACACACCTTCTATAGCCCATATAATAACCTGCAAACCTTATCTATGTCATTATTCCATCAGTCTTGCTCGTCAAATCATGCAATGAATTTCTCTGCATCAGGGATAGACCATTTCCTGTAGATGGGGGTAGTGAGTTTTCATACTGCTCCTTTGCCAGGCTTTTTCCATGTAGCCATGATCGAAATGGTCTCTCCTTATGGCAAATATTGTCGCATGGTTGAAAGAGAAATAGTTTGTGATGGAATGTAATATATTAATATAAAAAAATACATGTTGTTCTTTGGTTTGTGTTAAGTAATCTTTTTCTGGCTATGTACAATATTCATTATGCAATATGTACATATGTTATATGTAGCATACACAAACCTAAATAAAGTTCACATTACTTTATATTTCCCTTTCCTTATCCTTTTACAACAATCATGAGGGATATGAATGACCAAATTAGCGCCAAAGCATCTCTTAGATATCACTAAATTTGCAAATAAGAACATACGAACATAAGAAAAGAGATTGCAAGAGACCACAAGGCAGTTTCATATCTATCACCACTTATCATCCCCATCTATAAAGTTATCTAACCTTCTCTTAAAACAACCGATAGTTTCAGCGCTCGCTACGTGGTTACTAAGATTATTCCAATCATTGACCACTCTATTGGTAAACCAGTTCTTGCCTCTTTCCTTCTTAAATACATTGGTGGGCACTGAAAGTAATGCATTCAATCTCTGGGCGAACTACATCTGAAAACAATAATATTCATGAATTCATGCATTGAAGCATATTAAGCATCAGTTTCATCGATTTTGTAAATGAGATGTTGAAACGGCCCGAAGTGATTTCTTCTTGTCTGCTCTCTTAACTCTTGGGTGGATGAGTATGGAGGGATTGGGCCACCATTTTACCCACAGGTCGATGGGCACCAGGCCTCTCGCTGATTTACCTTGGACCCTAATCAGCCCAAAGGTGCGGACGCCAGAGGTAGACACCTGAAATCCAAAAATCCAACGAGAGACTCAAATTTGGCTGGGCCCTACACACGCACTCTTAGGTCCAGTTTCCTCCTATGTACCTCACAGTGCCCTGTGCATGACTCTCTTCCTCTGGAGCAGGTTTAGGCCAAATTGGCCGACCACATTATTTCCGTCAAAATCCATCAAAATCCTCCCGTCTACGTTGCAGTACACTGTGCACTATTATACCCATCTGGGACTAAGTTTAGGCCAAATCGGTGACCTGACGATTTTTGTCAAAATCCGTGGGTTACCCCCTTTGATTTGATTTGATTTGGGGTTGGGGGGGAGTCATATTGGTGACCTGCTCCAATTGGGCCACCATCTCGCCCACAGGTGGAAGGCCACCAGGCCTGCTGCCAGTTGCACTTGGACACCATTCAGGCCAAAGGCATGGGCGCCAAAGGCATGGGCGCCAAAGACAGAAGTGAAAAAAAAATATATATATACTCAAGCTCACGCACACGCCCTTGGGCCCAGGTTCCTCCCGTCTACTCGCCGTGATCTGGACATAACTCTCTCCTTCTGGGGTAAGTTTGGGCCAAAACAGTGTACCTGACGATTTTTGGGGGTCATTTTGGTCACCTGACCCGATTGGGTCACCACGTCACCCACAGATCGAGGGCCACCAAGCCTCCTGTGGAGTGCACTTGAACACCACGCAGGCCAAAGGCACGGGAGCCAGAAGCGGAGATGTGAAAAGGAAAACAAGTGCTCAATTTTGGCTAGTCACCACGCACACGCTTTTGGGCCCAGATTACTGCCGTGTACCTCGCTGTGGTCTGTCCACGACTCTCCCTCTGGAGTAAGATTGGGCCAAATCGGTCATCTGACAATTTTGGCCCAAATCCGTGGGTCCCCCTTTGCGTTTTTTCGGGAGTCATTTTGGTCTATATGGATCGCCCATACGGACCAGAGCCACATATCATTTTGTCTTTTGTAGAGGAAATCTCTATTCATAGAGAAATGATGATGCCTTATTATGCTGCGACTGTCCCTCAGTTATGCTGTGCCCCCACTCTTGTTACTTACCACTTCTCTGAATATTTATTTTCTCATTTCGCCGAACCCTGGGGTGGAGTAAAAAAAAACACTGCCACGAAGATTTCCACTTGAGTCGTATAAGGCGACAAAAATGGGACGGGGATAGGACTAGGCAACCTTCTCCCTGTAGCCTCAATGGGACAATGCTAAAAAATAAAGGCATAAGAGGTCTGGGAGGAGGTATCCAACCAGAACCCTAAGGTTTGGGTCTTTTAATGTGCGTGGGTGTGGTACAGATGAGAGTAAAAGGGAAGAGATAGGCAGTATGTTTGTGAGAGGAAAGATGGAAGGGCGAGTTTGAGTTTGGGAGTGTAGTTGGGAGGGTCTCAGGAGTGAAGAGAGGACGAGGGAGAGAAGGGGTGGCTATACTAGTAAGTGAAGAGATAGGTAAGCGTGTGGAGGAGTGGAAGGAAGTTTCTTCATGGTTAATGTGGATGAAAATGAAACTGGGAAGGGAGATGTGGTTTTTTGAAAGTGCATACGGGCCCGGTAGTAAGATGAGTGTAGAGGAATGGGATATTTTTTATAGATTTAAATGAGTACATAGAGGATTTAGGGAGAAATGTCAGTCTAGTGATATTGGGAGACCTTAATGTTAGGGTAGGAAAGGAACCAATAGACAGAGTGATTGGGAAGTGTGGAGTTCCAGGAAAAAATCGTAGTGGAGAGTTGATGGTGGAGATGTGCCTAGAGTGAGAGTTGATGATAGCAAATACAGTGTTTAGGAAGAAAGTCAAGCATAAGTATACATGGAAGAGGGTGGTGGATGGAAGTGTGGTAGATAGAGCGTTAATGGACTATATAGTGGTAACCAAGAGAATAGTAGGAAGAGTTAAGGATGTACATGTTCTAAGGGGAGGGAGTGGGGAATATAAGATAATTTTTGGTGGAAGGTAAATTGAGGGTGGAGGATAGATGGAGAAAGAGGAAAAGGACAGAATGTAGGGAGGTGCTTAAAGTGAACTGCTTAAATGAGAAAGACAAGGAGGAGTACAAGAAGAAACTGAGAGAGGAGAGTGAGTGAGTGAAGGATAGAGTAGAACTAGGAGTGGAGGAGGAATGGGGATGGTTCAAGGTGGGAGTCACAAGGTGTGCAAATATGGTGTGTGGAACAAGGATGATGGGAGGAAATAGAAGGAAGGGTAGTGAGTGGTGGGATGAGGAAGCAAAGAAGGTTGTAGAAGAACTGAGCATTCACAGATTGGTTACGAAATAGGACGAGAGAATCATATGAGATGTACAAAGAAAAGAAAAGAGAAGTAAAACATAAGATAAAAATGGCAAAGAGGAGAGCAGATGTGAAAAAAAAACTGAAAGTAATAAAAAGATGTTTTGGAAAGAAGTTAAGAGAGGAAGAGGAGGCGAATTGAATAGAGAATAAAAGGTAAAAGGTGCAGATGGAGATATGATAATGGAAGAGAAGGCAATAAAAGGAAGATGGGCAGAGTATCTTAAGGAGTTGCTGAGTTGCTATCTGTGAAGGAGGAAAGGAAAGGTAGTTGCAGTGGGTAGCACTAAGAAAATGACAATGATGAGTGAGGAAAATGAAAAAAAAATATAAGGTGAAGCCAGTTGTTAAGATGATGAGAGCAGGTAAGGCACCTGGGTTGGATGGATATTATGCAGAATATAAAAAAAAAAAAAAAAAAGATGTACAGTGATGGTGGACTGGTTGGTAAGGTTATTTAATGTTTATTTAAAAAAGGGTAGAGTGCCGGAGGACTGTAGGAGTGACTATATAGTTCCACTTTACAAGGGAAAAGGGGACAAGTGTGAGTGTAGTATTTTCAGAGGGATCAGTTTGTTAATTGCAGTTGGGAAGGTTTGAGAGGATTAAGAGAGGAACAGAGTGAATAATTGGTGAGGAACAGTGTGGGTTTAGGACAGGTAGGAGTTGCGTGAATCAGATTTTTGTGGTAAGACGGATTTGTGAGAAAGCTTTAAGAAAAGGTAAGGATGTTGTTTTTTGGTTCTTTTGTGGATTTGGAAAAGGCTTATGACAGGGTAGACAGGAAGGCACTGTGGGAGGTATTCCAGATATATGGGATAGGAGGAAAGTTGTTAAGAGCAGTCAAGAGTTTATACGAGAGTAGTAGAACTCGTGTTAATATCAGAAATGGAGGGAGTGAGTGGCTTGAGGTAAAGGTAGGACTTCGCCAGTATTGTGTCATGTCGCATTGGCTGTTCAATATATACATGGATTGGGTGGAGCGCAAGGTAAATACAAGGGTAATGGGTCATTTTTCGCATTTCCGCCTCTGGCATCCGTCCCTTTGACCTTAGTGGTGTCCAAATGGAATAGGCACCAGGGCTGGTGGCCCTCCACCTGTGGGTCAAGTAGTGGCCCAATCGGAGCAGGTCACTTAAATGACCCCCAGAACCCCTCAAAATTCAAATGGGGTACCCACGGATTTTGACCAAAAATCGTCACGTCACCGATTTGGCCAAAACTTAGCCCAAATGGTGGGAGTGGTGCACAGTGCACTGGGAGGTTACCCACTTTGATTTTTTTTTTTTTTTTTTTTTTCTCGGCTCATTTTGGTCACCTGCTCTGATTGGACCAAAATCTGACCCACAGGTGGAGGGTCACCACGACCTGGTGCCGATCGTACTTGGACATCACTAAGGTCAAAGGGACGGGCGCCAGAGGCGGAAATGTGAAAAATGTGAAAGAATGCTCAAATTTGGCAGGTCGCCACGCACCTGCCCTTGGGTCCAAGTTCCTCCCGTTTACCTCGCAGTGCACTGTGCACCACTCTCCCCCTCTGGGCTAAGTTTGGGCCAAATCTGTGACGGGCTTTTTTTTTCAAAATCCGATGCTACTGTGAGAAGAGAAAGAGGTTTTAGTCAGTTCGTCTCCTTTATCGTAGAGTAAAACTTAATTGATTTTACATGCGGCCAGGAGCCGGTATGTATACCGCGTGGGTATTCACCCGTGATGCGTAATTACATAATTGCACTGGATTAGGTTAGGTCGGGTCAAGCAGGGTTGCAGGCACGTCAGGTCTAGCCATGTGGGCGACCACGTGTGCTCCACGCCACGTGGTTTTCGTGGTTTATACAATATTCACGTCTTAAAATGGCCTTGGCTTAAGAGGGCATTCCGCATGCGAGGGGATGGCCACTGGCCATCTCTGCTGGAAACATATTGAAGTTGCCCCAGATGGCTCGATGAACGTTGGACGTAGTAACATCTAGCGTCGATAGCAGTACCCGTGGTTTATTGCGATGCGGTTTGCATTGGAGTCGAGGTGAGCCATCTCTGCTGGAGTCATGATTAGGTTGCCCCAGATGGCTTCGGTGAGCGTTGGACGTGAGATGTCTTAACGTCGATGGCGGTGCTGTTTGGAGGGTAGTCGAGGCGGGAGCTGTTGTGCAGACCAGACGGCTGTTGGCGACGTTGACCAGTAATCTGATATGAGTGGGAAAGTCAGCACCCAGGAGAGGGATCCTAACGTCTGCCAGGACGAAGCTCCAGGAGTCGTGGCGACTCCCAGTGGTAAGAGGCAGGTCTGCAGTGCGTCAGACCGGGGTGCTCCAACGTCGTTGTTGTTGGTGCTTGTACGCTGGTGCTGCTACTGTGATGATGATTTCATCTTGACGTTACCAAGGACAGATCGAACGGGCGCTAGGAGCAGGAGCCACATTTGGCGGATCATGTCGATCCTCCTGCTAGTTCCGTCGGCTGTGGGTAGGAGGCGGGCGACGGACAGCATCTCGACGTATGTTGCGCTTGGTTTAATGTCCCCCCAGTGGCTGTTGGGAGAATTGGAGCGGTGATGGGGGGAGGGGAGCAGTAACGGGAGACGAGTCCATGGTCCTCATTCGGGTCACCAATGTAATGATGCTACTGTGAGAAGAGAAAGAGGTTTTGGTCAGTTCGTCTCCTTTATTGTAAGGTAAAACTGAACTGATTGTACATGCGGCCAGGAGCCGATGTATATACCGCGGGGGTAGTCACCCGTGGTTTGTAATTACATAACTGCACTGAATTAGGTTGGGTCGGGTCAAGCAGGGTCGCAGGCGCGTCAGGTCTAGCCCTGTGGGCGACCACTTGTGCTCCACGCCACGTGGTTATCGTGGTTTGTACATCCCCTTTGATTTTCTCTGGGGTCATTTTGGTGACCTGTTCCGACTGGGACACCATCTGACCCACAGGTGGAGGGCCACCAGGCCAGGTGCTGATTAATTGCACTTGGACACCACTCAGGTCAAAGGTATTGGCGCCAGAAGCGATATGTGAAAAAGGCTCAAATTTGGCAGGTCACCACGCACATGCCCTTGGGTCCAGGTTTCTCCCGTTCTACCTTGCAGTGCACTGTGCACCACTCTCCCCCTCTGGGCTAAGTTTGGGCCAAATCGGTGACGTGACGATTTCTGGTCAAAATCCGTTGGACTGCGGAAGATGGGAATGAAATTAATAGTGTCGAACATCGGGACACTTATTGGAAAAGTTTATTTGTAGGTTCGTTTTCATGAAAATGGGCATCAACCCCTGATGTGTATTGTAGGTGATTGATATATAATTCAAATTCATAATACACATGTGACAATATATTCATATCAACTCTATAATTTGATGACTCCAGAACCCCAATGGATTGCCCAATATGGTCCCATACCCTCTTTACTTGATTGTCGAAATAATCATCACCATTCCTAATAGTTGCCATTATGACTTCCAAATATGCCAATAGCTTGGATTTGATGTACTACAGACATGGAATAGAACACGAAATAAAATCATAAGCATTGATAACTTTATCACATTCGTTTACAAAAGAATATAGAAAATTGATCCCTGGTTTCTATGGGATTGTAGGCGACGTCGCAGTGTAGAGGAGGTCCTGCCAATGTATGTGCTGGAGCCGTCGCAGCGGCCCTCCTGACATGAAAATTTGTATACAACATTGGTGGTAGCCTCACTCGGGGCCCTGGGCGCCGTGCTATTCCTCATTATCAGGGAACTAATGAGGTTAGGTTTGCAGAATATTCTCAAGTCTATGATGGCATTTCTGTTAGTTGGGGTGACTCCTCTCTTGATGATATTCCTAAGGGCATCACACTCCTCGCGGTACCGATCATGAAAAGAATTATGGTGGTAAACGGTGATTTTCTCCTTGGGAGGGGTGGGCAACTGGGTCGAGTCTGCAAACTGGTCCAGTTTTTTCTGTATGACTTTCTCGATGAGATGGTCTGCATAGCCGTTATTGGTGAGGAGCTGGCGGATACGGTCGAGTTCTCTGTGGATCTCAGTCCAGCTACTACAGTGGGTAAGGGCCCTCTTCACATAGGAAGATATCACGGATATCTTGTATGAAACAGGACATTCTCCCTTGGCATTGAGGCAGCGGCCCACGTTGGTGGCTTTAGTGTAAACCTTAGTCTTGAAGCCCTGTTCTTGTTTAGAGATGTCCACATCTAGGAAGGGGAGGCAACCCTTTACACTGCGTTCACAGGTGAAGGTCAGGCTGGAATTACCTTCAAGAGCAGTAATCATGTGAGGAACCTCTTCGTCGGTAGTAGTGGTGACATCTTCATCACCACTACTACCGACGAAGAGGTTACTCGAGTCAAGTATCTTTAAAAATTCAGAAGTGCCTTCCTTAGTATTGAATTTAAATTTGTTTCTTGATGAAAAGAGCATCCTGAGATCACGAGGAAGGATTTCCAAATCACTTTATTTTGATTATAATGTACACAATCCTGTACTTTTGGGAAAAAATCACTTTTTCACTGTACTTTTTACCAGATTTTGTCATGCTCAGGTACAACACATGGGAGTCAGTACTACCTTAAATTTCCTAAGGTCCCAAGGATTCTGGATCCCAAAGGGTAGATCTTCTGTTAAAGCTTCAATTAAGGACTGCAAAATTTGCCAGAAGTATAATGCACTTGCCTATAATTACCCTAAAGTAACCAGTATGCCTAAGCAGCACATGAATCTGATCAGACCTTTCAATCATGTGGGAGTTGATTATACAGGTCATGTGTTTTTGAGGAAAGATAATACTAATGCTTTGAGTAAATATTTTATATTGATTTTCACTTGCCTTAATATCAGGGCTGTCCATTTTGAGTTGTTGCCTGACATGTCAACTAAGAATTTCATTCTGGCCTTTCAAAGATTTTGTAATCAGTATACTATTCCAACTTGTACAGTGATAATGCCCGATCATTTGTGAAAGGTGGAGACATATTAGAGAAAACTCTCGAGTCGAATGAATTTTTGGATGAACTCTCAAAAAACAAAATCAAACATGTAAGAATCCCAGTATATTCAGCATGGGTTGGAGCAGCCTGGGAACGTCTTATCAGAACAGTAAAAAACTGTCTGTATAAGGCAATTGGAAGATCTAAATCAACATATTTTGAGTTTCTCACTGCCCTTTCAAACATAAAAAATGCCATTAATTCTAGGCCTCTCACTTATAGAGCCAGTTCAGAAGAATTTGAATTTATAACTCCAAATTCATTCCTCAAACTTAACAACATTGGTTCATTGATGTTCAAAGATGAAACTGATATTTGGGTTAATGATGAAAATCAGGAAAATCTTGAAAATGCACTTTGCAAGCAGAATGAGATGTTTGAGGAATTTAGAAGATTGTGGTATGAAGACTATCTTCTGAGTTTAAGGGATCATGCAAAAAATCTTTACCAGAAAGAATGGTCTGACAAGATAAAGAAAGGAGATGTAGTTTTGATTAAACATCCAAATAAACCCAGACCTTTTTGGTTAATGGGAATAATATTAGAGATAATTATTGGGCATGACAATAAGGTTCGGATTGTTAAAGTGAAACAAAATAATGGAGAAATTGCCTTCCATACAATAAAGAATTTGTATCCCATGGAATTAAATATCACTCTTGGAAGTCAAAACCCATCACAACCTTCAGAGGTAGATACTGGAAACAACTCAAATCAAACAAATCCTCAAGCTCCATCTGCAAATAATAGAGATCTCAAACCAAAAAGAAAGGCTGCATTAAAGCAGCGTGAACTTATGAAAAATAAACTTGATTATTTATAAATTATAAATTGGGTATTAGGTGTTGGGTAAAATGCTACACCCTGGTTCTGGGGTGAGGATACACGAGCTTAGGTGGTGGTTTAAGTACTGCACCCTTATCTAAGGGTGAGAATAAAATGTTCTATTAAAGATTGATTAGAGGCTTTAAATCTTATTGAATCATTTGTATTTATATTGATTTGGACACAAGGTTGCGTTGCATTGCATTGCATTTGTTACAAATGCAATCTCTTGTCTGGAGTATATTAGAAATTACGTAAAAGGTGACGTCATGTTGAACTCATTTATTGAACTCTAGAAGTTTAATTTCATTAATAAAATGTATATTTAAATTATTGGATAAAATCTGAATAATTAATCATGTTAATGATCAATTGCTACTGATAATTTGTAGTCTATTGAAAAAATTTAAACATTTGAAATAAATACCGAAAAATCTGGTCGGTGAAAAGTAAACAATGGTCGCGAAAATTATAGATATTGCGTGTGGCCTGCGACCGGATTCATTCAAATACTTGTTCTCGTCAAGTTAAGACGCTTAGAATTTGTGTCAACTGAAACTACAAGATAATCAATTTCGGAGGAACAATTACTCCCAACTATAAAGAGAAACCTCTCTTTAAAACAAAGTTTAAGATTACTCAATTGAAAATAACGGATAAACTTAAAAAGGCGAAAGGGACGTAAGTATAACTCGGCCGAGTTAAAACCGGTCTCTCGAAAATCCGCCTTTTCTTTAATTACATCTAAAATTCAAGAAGAAGGTAAGATTGAACTTTCTCTTTTGAATTAGTTTAACTAAAGTAAGAATTATTTGTTTGGATGAGGAAAACAGATCCTTTTCCAATAATATATATATATATATATATATATACACATATATATATATATACACACATATGTATATATATATATATATATATATATACATGACAAATATACAAACAGCTACAAATCGACTTCCTTTAGGCAAAAGCAAATCCAAGGTGTGTTTTTGTAATTGGCATTAGGAATAACAAGAGCGTGACATCTGTAATCATAGCAAAGAGGTGGTCATTGTCAAAACACCCTCACCAACTTATCTACCCTATGGTTATACACCATGTACAGGGTTTATTCTGATAAAACATAATACAGATAATTATATTTCTGCTTCGTTGTGTACAAGTATACAAGTGCCTTAATTTTGCAAAGTCCATTTCTGTGGACATTAGCTCCGAACACTTACTATGAAATATGCATTGCATATGTGAATCGCGACATCATAAACATAAATTCTAGGCGTATGTTTCACTGAATTATTTTTCATTGTGAGATGGTGGGAATAACACTGAGAGACCGAAAGAGAGTAAGTTGGGTGAGAGAGCAGACTGGATTGAAAGGTATTGAGGAGGCGGAAAAAGAGAGGAAGTGGAATTGGGTTGATAAGTTAGCGCGAACGACTAACAAGCGATGGAGCAAGTGTGTTACTAACTGGACGCCGCGAGACGGGAAGCGTACAAGAGGAAGACCAGACACAAGGTAGCGAGACGAGATAGAGAAGTTTGCAGGAGTGCGTGACAGAGATGGGCGTAGTGGTGCGAATTGTGGAATGCTATGAAAAAGGCCTTTTTTCAGCAGTGGACTCAGGATGGCTGTTATGGTAATGTTCTGTTTTGTACTAAGACGTGGTCCTTAGATTGTAAGGCAAGTAATGATGACTTACAAGAATTGACTCACCCCTGTACTTATCCATCAAATTGAAATTCATAGTCTAAAAGTGGAAGCAATTGTATATTATTGCCATTTGTTAACAGTGATATGAAAGCATGCCCACTATTTTCAATGCACCTTATGTCTCATTAGTGGGAGTGAAGGATAGCTGTTAAACTGACTGTGTACTTCATATGCTGGTACAAGTATGTTATTAGAAATAAAATGTCAGTATTAATAGCATAAATATTGTGGTTGAAAAGACTATATTTCTACAAAATAAATGAGGTTTATACTGTATGAAACACAATATACCTATAGGCTTCGACAGATGTGCTATTTCTAACAATCCCACTTTTGGCCAAAGGGTGGAAAGCTTTATGTATGATCTGGTTAAATATTGAAATAAAAAGTTATTTTCAATATTTCTATGAATATCCCCCAATTAAGAGACTATTATGGCAACAATCATCATCAGTATGCACCATAGAGTGAGGTCTCAAGTAGCATAGGATCAAATAATGTGATTTGGAGCTGGTAGTTGTATTTTTATTTTTCCCAAAGCATATACTCCATTTCCTCTAGAGCAGTGGTTCTTAACCTGGGGTACCTGTACCCCCAAGGGTTACGAAACCTTAATCCTGGGGGTACGAGACATGATGGCCAGTGCAATGGTACTGTATATTTACCATGAGAAAGCATGATGTGCATTCATTGTATCCTACTGATTGACATTTCTAATTTGAAATAAAAAGAATACCTTTGTTCAGTAATTGAATACATCTAATAATTTCTCAGCAAGGTTTGTATCAACAATCCTTTTCACATATTTGCATTGTGCTTATATTGGATGGGGGGTACGAGAAAATTTTCTGAGATAATCAAGGGGTACGGGCACTTCAAAAGGCTAAGAGCCACTGCTCTAGAGTGAAGTACATAAAAGCAGCTATAAGATACCTGCTGTTAATCTGCATTCCAGGTTAATTAAGTTCAAGCCCAGTGATGTCACAGCAAGTTCAATGGATGATACCAGCTTAAGAAACCACAGTGGAAGTGGAGTTATCTAGAATACTAGAAGTCTTGTAGCACTGACTGTTCTGAGTAGTCCAAGGTTGTTGAACTGTCAAAAGCATGAATGAATGCAAGGTGTTGTGTTGGCGAGTGAAGTTTAGCTTCTCCAGGTATCCTGTCCCTGTCATGAATCTCGTTTCGAGGTCATCCTTACTAAGAAAATGATACCAGGATCTTTAGGTAGGGCTTAGGGACTAGACATCTAGAAGAGGAAATCTATCTGCTGCCCCACTATTTCCAAATGGTGCTTTCCAGGACGTGCTCCCATGTGAGGGTTTCCAAGAGTAAGACAAAGATTGAAAATGACAATAAAATCACTCACTATCAAACTTCCCTTCCACTAATTAACAACTTCATTCTTCCACTTAACACTCAGAAGATCTCCTTTAATGGTGTATGGTGAGTAGGAGAATGTGACCCCTGGAAGAAGGGAGATCTCTGAATGCTGCAATCCATATGAATGGTAGTGCAACCCAAGTGGTCTCTCTGTAGTGGGATAAGAGGCACTACAGTTCGGCAGTGGCCTGCATGAATCCACCTTGCTCATCCCACATGGAAAGAAAACTAGAAAAGGTCCCTCACACATGGTCCCCTTAGCCCAACCTAGCTGGAGAGCTGCCCATGGTAAGGTCACCCAAAATGTGGTAATGATAGTGATAATCTACATGCCAAAAGGCTTTTTCCCCTTCATAAAAGAAATAGCCAGACAAACCATACGAGTACATCCATGCCACCACACCCATCCCTTATCCTTCCAACTCCTTGTTTCCCGTTTTAAAATCTCTTAGCTCCCTACCTATTGCCTGGGTTACTGGCTGCATGTTACCATGCAGACAATACTTTAGGGAATGTATGGAGGGCACCCTTATGGACCAGAGCCACACAATATTTGCCAACTCTACCTCTTCTGGGTCCCCCTGTGGGAGTATGGGATTCGGTTGTGTTTCCCATGCATGTTGTAAAATGGAACCAAGTGGATTCAAGTGATAAAATTAGGGGTCCTGCTCTCTATATTTCTGATCTGAAAAGTCAAAGTTGAGCCACAGTAAAACTAAAATTAGGAGTTCTTTGTGACCAAGCCAGGGTCCTAACAACCCTGGAAGACACCACAGTCCAGACAGAACTATATGCAACATTCAACACCAGTGTGGGGTTAGTTGTCCACATTCCACTGCTGTGACACCACCCTATTTATGCATGTTGGGATGTACCATGAAATGGCGGGGTCCTGTTGTGGATGTATCTCTCTTGCTGCATTGCTTTTGACCTGGACATCGGGTGGGAGACAGGAATGATCCTTCATTCATAAGGAGCTAAGATAGAAGAAACATTTGGGTGTAGGATGGTTAGGGGTGAGTGCAAGCCTTGGCTGCCTACCTCCTTTATGAGAGGGAAGAAACCTTTGGTATATGGACAGATTGTGATGCATCACCCTAGTGCTTCCTTTTCTCTAGTTTGTCACATATTAGTACTTGTATGGAAGAAGAAGGGAAATGGAGATGAAGATATAACAGGGAAATTAAAGATCAGACTCGGCAACCGTACATCCAGGATGAAATACGGGGAAGAAGAGCAAGGTGGGCTGGACACTGTGTACGAATGGAAGCAGACAGACTACCAAAGAAGGTGATGGAAGGAGAAGTAGAGGGCAGATGACCAGTAAGGAGACCCAGGTACAGATGGATGGATGGAGTAAAGAATGACGTGGAGAGGGTGGCACCAAGAAAGGACTGGAAAGAATTGGTAGAGGATAGAACCATTTGGAGAAGCATAGTGAAAGCTGTGAAGGGCCGTCCGGCCTGACAACCAACAGAGGGAGGGATGGAAGTGCCATAAGTCTTACCTTGAGAACCTACTATCCTCTCAGTAAGGAGATGAGATGACTAGAGGATACCTGGGGAAATTAACCTTCACTCCCTTCACCAAGAGGATAGATATTCCTATTGCTAAACCATGTTTGTTAAAGGTGCCTTATTTTATAATAACAAGTAGTGGTTTAGCTCCGGCAGATCGAATACTCCGTACTTTAATCACAGCTGATGAACTATGCCCCTGTACCTGCAACAGAAAAGGATTATTGTAATAGCCAAACATAGTGTGAATTATGAATATGTTGGCTTAAGCACCAGTACATTCTAAATACATAATGGAAGAAACACATAAGCAATTAGTATTAAAGTTGTGTACATATTGTGTGGTGAAACAAAAAGATCTAGGACTCTTTTTGTATAGTAGTGAAATTGCTGCCCATGCATTTTTTTTTTTTCACATTTTTCTTTTTGGAAAGTGAGGTTGCCAGGTAACAAATCCCCATTTTATCTTTCCTTTTTAGTAAAGCCTCTTAATACACACAGGGAGTGTGTGGATGGTATTCTTACTGACCCCAACCATCCCAGGCCTTCCTACTGTCCAGTGGCAAAAAAAAATAGAGGCCCTAGTAATGGTGTTACAGGAGACTTAAAGAAGATGACAACAGGTGCACTTTTTCTTCACACCATTTTGCCCACAAGACAAGTACATGTTTCAGTATTCCCATGATTAAAGAGCAAATACAGAGAAAATAAAATGGAGGGCATACCATACGCAAGAGGTGAAGTAGATGGGAATGGATGCGCATGCGCAAACCACGAAGGCGTGAGTCAGGTGTACCACATGCTGAAAGTTCAACTCCACGAATGCTAAGATCCACCAGCTCTTGTGCAGTGCGATGCCAGTCCTCAGGGTTATGACATGATGGTTGGAATGTCTGAACCTGTAGATGAGGTAAAAGTTAAAGGTAATTCAGATGGTCTAACACACTTTTACCAGGTTTTAGGCACAAATAAATAAATGTCAACACTTCTAGAGACATTTCTAAGTAATCCTAATGCACTTAGTATAACAGAAAGCAGACCTTGTGAAAAACCTGACAAGAGCACATAAACTATATGGGGACAATATTACAATGAAGAGGTGGTCATAGAGACGGTAAAGGAAAGGAGAATAACAGAAGGTAAAATGGATAAGCATAATTTTTTGAGTCTCCGGTCATAGTTTTCCAAAGATGAATGTAAAGGTAATTTTAACAAATGAAGACAAATGAATGGTAACTCATTTATAGTTCTTATCCTATAAATTACAAATAAGTAACTAGTCATAGTTTTCCAAAGATGAATGTAAAGGTAATTCTAACAAATGAAGACAAATGAATGGTAACTCATTTATAGTTCTTATCCTGTAAATTACAAATAAGTAACTATTGGCACATAATACTGCTGGGGAAGAAATGTAGCACAATTTTCATGTGGCCAGCTCTCTGTCCAACTCCACTCCCTTTCTCACAATGGAAATAAGCGTACATGCTTTTTGTGTTATCCTCGGCAATTTGCAATTATTATTCCGAACTATGTGTTCTTGTCATTATTTGCACTTCATGTACATTGATTCATTGCCAAATAAAGTCTGTCTATCTATCTATTCCTCATTTCTTTCTCTATCCAACCTTGTATCCCCTACCATATATCTTAGACATTTCATCTGAAGCTCATCTAAACTTCTCCTTTCTGCCTCTCTTAAATTCCAAGCCTCCGCCTTAAACAGTGTCATAGACATAATCATCCCTTCATATAATCTTCTCTTTGCATCAATTCCCAGCTGCCTATTTCTAATCAAACTTTTCAATCCCTCAAGATATGTACTTGCTTCCCTTACTCTGAAGTTCATCTCCACCTCCCACTCCTCCATCTCTTGCCATATGCAACCCCAAATACTTAGAATTATCCACTTCTTCCAACTTGCTCCCACCCTCTCCTCTTGTACATCCCATCATTTTACTTTTACCACAATTGCCTTTAACTTTCTCCTGTTGCATACCCTCCCAAACTCCGTCACTGCCTTAATCCTCCTTTGGGTTAAAAATATGATACATTGGTTAACCCATAGATTTCGACCAAAATCATCAGCTCGGCCAATTTTACCCAAACTTTCCCGATGGGGAGAGTCGTGCACAGGGCAACGTGAGGTACATGCAAGGAACCTGGACCCAAGGGGATGTGTGGGGTGGGGGCCCAGTCAACTTTGAGGCTCTGGGTGGACTTTTTGCCTTTCTGCCTCTGGTGCCTGCACCTTTAGCCTCAGTGGTGCTCAAGTAAAATCTACAGATGGCCTCATGCCCCTCGACCTATTATTGAGATGTTGGCCAAATCAGAGCAAGGGTCCAAAATTACCCCCAAAAATCATAAGGGAGTCTTTCACAGGGCACTGCAAAGTACAATCGTCTGTTGCATTAGTGTTAGGCAGTTTTTATATCACTGGTTTATAACAATCAATGATTATCAACTTTGCGCGAAAAAGTGGAGGAAATACAGACGAGGTTGTCAGATAGACATTGTGCCGCTCGATGCTATCTTCAGATGGAGGTGAGAGTGTTGACATGTTTTGAAGATGAGTGTCAGGGAGATGATTATCTTTGACGTCCATCTTGCAAGACCACCCCTTTCAGCTGTTTGTCATTAGTCCCGGACACTTTTTTTTCAGTAATTCTCAAGCGTCTCATATAAGTTGCAGATTCGTGTAGACATACATCCTAACCTGCTAGTGTTCATCTACACGTGCTACTCAGTCTTACTACGCAAATATACCTAGTCCTTACTAGATTTTTTTTACTTTGATAATATGGTAGATGGTCTGAAAAAAAATCTTTAATAGCCATGTGCATATCAAAATTTCAGTGAGGTCACAAGAAACTTAAGATGGAATACGTGAAGGATGTTAAGAAACAGTTTCTCACATTAACTACTGGAATAAAAAGAAAAAGAAAAAACAATCCAGGCAGAAAACTTAAACAAAACAATATTTGGTCATTGGAGATACATAGACAAGAACCCATAAGCCCAGCTTCATTCCTATTCCTGTTTATTACAATTTAGCAAAAAAATATCAGATTCTTTACCGTGTGGGAGATGCGTATGAATTGGTGAGCTCGCACTTTAGGATCAGCGTCTTGCAACAAGTCTGCTGCTAGGGCCGACAGCTCCCGCGTGGGCGCCGTGGCCGGAGTTTCTACTGTCACATGTCCACCACCACCTCGTACATCCCACACCTGAGCTCGACTTACCTACAGATATGGAAGGTAAACGTCAGAATAGAACCCTACAAGTCAGTATAAGCTCATGTGCGCTTTTACAAGTTATAACACATGAGCATAAACGAAAATAAGGCTAAGTTTGATCGATGGCGACGACAAAGAAAGAGGATCTAACCATCGTAGTTCCTTCCTTGCACATTCCAGTGAAGTAAATGAACATAGGTAAATTCATAATACATTCAGGTAAATTAGAAGAAAGAAGAAATAGAGGTGGCATTATGTTGTGCTCAGATCAGAGGATAAAACTGAGAGAAAAGATCTCACTACTTAGGACGGGAGAGTAGTGAAATGTCATGGAAGGAAAATTAAAAAGAAAAGGGGCCTGAAGGATATCGAGTCGCATTTGTTTCTCTTGTACTGATGCATTTGGAATACCATAAAAGAATGAGTAATTTGATTAAAAATTATCAATAAATATAAAACCATGTTCGGCTGACGACGACAAAGACAAGGACCTCTTTTTTCCCGTACACAAACTAAATACAGATATTACTTGGAGAAAATTTACCTCCTTCAGAAAGCGATCAGTCGCCTTCTCTTTCCTCTTGGCTGACCTAGCGGCTCTCTGTGCTTCCAGAGATCGCAGCAGCTCGATCTCTTTGCCAAGGAGTGCAACCAGAGCTTGCTTTCTTTCAGGGCCCTCCAGAGTGCTGTTGATGTGCGCGGCCTCCTTCCGGTGCCATTCTTGAAGGCGTTCGTACAGTTCAGAAAATGTCAACAAGTGCTGCCGCTTCTGCTTGCTCTTCACCTCTTCGCCCTGCAGAGCAAAAGGACACTTGTATGTTGAAAATGTACAACCAATGAAAGACTGAACGAAAACAGACACTATAATACGAACAACCTCCCCCACACACACACACAAAGGATAAGATATTGAAAGGAGGACAAAATTAGGGAATATCACTTTGAGAACGAGAGTAACAAAATACCATGGGAAGTGAAAAAAGAAAAGGTACTTGAGAGATAATGAGAAACATAGCTTTAGATAGATGATTATGTGTGTTTATGCAAATGCCGTTATAGTAATATATATCCAAATAGAATTTCACTGCCCACTCTGATTACTCTTACTTTTATATATTTACCTGTTTTGGTCTTGTTTATGTTCGGTTATATATTTGGGCAAATTCACTTGTTTTGGCATTTTTCCCACTCTTTGAAATATGTAGACAATGTTCATTTGGTAAGTAAAGATCGCCATAAAATCACGTTGACGCCATGAGTAACTTATTATCATCATTAAAGCTAACTATCTTGAACTTTGGCATGTTTACCATCTTTGGTAGATGCTCTTTGGTAGATGCTATTTGGTGACTGATGTCGGAGGGCCGAGGATCTATTCTTTTACCGTCTTGGTGATTGTCACTTTGTGTGGTGCAGAGATTCGTGTTCTCCTGCAGGGAGGCTCTCTGCAAATAAACATATGAATACAAAGGAATGCATTCAATGAAATTTGATTCTTACAACGTTGGACTTTGTTGGATAAGGAAATGCAGATATGAGCCTTTTCATTTTAATTTCTTGGCCTGTCGTCTCAGAAGATTCTTTTCTGGGGAAATATTAGGAAATTATAAAGGCTC
Organism: Oratosquilla oratoria; assembly: GCF_046742065.1. Classification (NCBI taxonomy): domain Eukaryota; kingdom Metazoa; phylum Arthropoda; class Malacostraca; order Stomatopoda; family Squillidae; genus Oratosquilla; species Oratosquilla oratoria. The sequence continues at coordinate 809,815 of NC_134806.1, read as the reverse complement.
GCAATATCGCTATCGACTTGACTTTCCTTTGCCATCAAAGTTCAGCTGATCCAAATCAAGATTAATAATGCATTAAAAAAATCTTTACATGTGACATGAATAATAAAAACTCTGAAAATTGGAAAAATATATATACTTATTGACATTCTATTTTTTTCTATAGTAATACTATATATCTAAAGTAATGGTACCTACTAAAATATCTCATTCCCCCTTAACCATCCAAACATGGCCCACATAATATGTGCAAAATATATCCCTAATTGTTATTCTTGCATTAAAATACAAGTTTGTGCACAAAAGCCACTTTATAAGGAACTATTTTACATTATATAGGAATAACTTCCCAACGGCCGAAGGTGTGATATCTGTAGTGTCCCAGTGCGACATGGCTCAGGTCTAGATGTTTGCCGTAATAGTACTTAGGACAAAATCTTAAGATTTCCGAAAATGACACATTCGAGTACACACACGTCTCTAGTCACGTAAGAAAGTAGCTTTTAAGCATGACATTGAGCTTTGACAGGAGCATGTTCGTGTTTCCCACGTTTCAACATAGGTTGACTTCATAAAAAATTCGCTAGTAGACAGCGACATCAATCAGATAATTGATGTCGCTGTCCACTAGCGAATTTCTCACGTAGTTACAATGGCGAAGCGTGAAAGGGACTTGTTCCGGTCTTTACCCCCTCCTACGGGTGGACTTGGGTCTTGGGTGAAAAAGGAAATGGGGTCGCAGAGAGTGATCTTTCCTAATCTCGGGAATCAGTATGGTTCCGAGTTCCGAGACTTTTAAGTCTCAGTAGTCGAGAGGGTTAAAGCACTGCACAGTTGTCTTAACGGCCCCTGAGCGGTAGGTTCGAGTCCTGCACGCGACGTCCATAAAATTATATGAGGTGACTTGTTAGCCTCTTGCCTCCTATCACACTACACTGTAAACAGCCCCTTACCTCTGTTGGGAGACGTTAGGGGAAACCCTAGAGGAGGGGCCACTGGTCTGCCGTTCTCTTCTGTCACGCAAGAGGCAGAGCAGAAGGCAAGTGTTCGTGTGGTAGGAATGTACTAGACTCGCTTCGTTTGTGTATGTGATGTCTGAATGAGGCATCAGGGGATCCTGACAGGGCGCAAACGTACGTATGTATTAAGGCTTACCACCAACAACAACGTTTTCATCCCCGTCCACCTCCCGAAGGTAATTTGAACTCGGGATCTCTCGCAAGTGTTTGTGAGTCAGGCCATGGAGGGGATCGCGAGGAAACTTACGAACTGCGCTAATCTGTCACAGTTAGAGTAAAATGCCTTACTATTCGCTAAAACAATATAAAGTCCCTGATACCTTATCGTTTGCATTTACATTCGCATTTTGAGTTGCTCACGATGTGTTCTATTCCAGTGGCACTCTCTGTCTTAGCCAGCATGATCTTTGCACATAAGGTAAAGTGCACACTAGAGTACACCAGGCACAAACAAGTCATCACATAGCAAAGGTCAAAAGATTATGAAAGTGATGTCAGGCACAATAATCCTCACCCGGGAGCAATGTTTTTGACAACACACACACACACACTTTTTTTTTTTTTTTTTTTTTTTTTTTTTTTTTTTTTTTTTTTTTTTTTTTTTTTTTTTTTTTTTTTTTTTTTTTTTTACCTACCCGCTCTTCAAAACTATGTATTTTCATTCTTCTTTTGGACAGGATTATAACAATGATATTACATTCGTCTTAGTTTGAAATAAAGTAACTTTTTAAACCATTGGTCCACATTTTCGGTTATCTTAATTTTGACCTTGATCCAAATTATCTCAAAATTCATTTGGTCGATATTGAGACTACTGATCACCTTTTCTGAGACTTTTATGCCAAATGATCAATTTGTATCGTCGCAATGTTGTTCGCAAACAAACAAATTAGACCAAAATTACCTCCCTGCCGGACGCCTCATTAACGAGGTAACATTACTTACTTCCTCTCCAAGAGAAATATTGTTAGGAGTGTCTTCCTTGGGTGGTGTGGGCGTGACTACAGGGGCATGTGGCGTCATCACAAGGGGATATAGGTCAGATGTCTGCGTGGCAGCTTCAATATTTGTTTGGACACCCAAACTCCGTTCACTGTATGTTTGTATCCCTCGTGAGACTGACTCAGGTCCTTATATCAAGGAAAAAAAATTTCACTTAATACATGAAATCAAGCCTAAATACTTATTGTTTACGCCTGCAAAAACACTGTTGTTGATGTGTTCACTCTTGACTCCAAAAAGTTCGACAGAGAACCCCCACGTACTCACCTGGTTTCTGTGCACGACCTGACTGGGTCTGTGTAGCTGCATGGTGGTAGTGCTTCCCAGACGTTCGGTGCCGATATCCACCCAGCCAATCCTTGCACCCCTTGCTCCACACCACCTCCACCACCACCTCCCGCACCGTTCCGTCACCTGAAGCATTAACCTCGTCAACGCGAGTCAAATATTCGCGCGCACATTAGCTGCCTGATACACGATGATGCATCACAATATACGCACATTATAAAATATGAGGTTACAGTTGTTATACTTGTTCTCTTTAATCCAGAATGTTTGTAACCAATGAAAAAAGTGATCAAGCCTGTTCACAGAAAACGGAGGTCTTTCAGCTACAACTACAAAATAAATTTAATCGGAAAACCGATGCTGGCATCCTCATATACTCACTTGCGCCTCGTGACGCCTACGTAGGCGTCATCGTATTAAAGGGGACACTTTCAAGCTTTGACTAAAGGGGCATTTAGACGGTCAAACTGTTTGACAAACCCGGTTTGTCAAACAAGTGTTTGAAGTGATGTTTGACCGTGTGAATTGGGTATTTGATTGTCAAACACGTTCGACAAACGTGTTTGGCGACCAAATACCCCATTCACACGGTCAAACATCACTTCAAATACTTGCCTGACAAACCGGGTTTGTCAAACTGTTCGACCGTGTAAATGGCCCTTAAGAGTAGTCACTATGTAACAACCATCTCATGCCTGTGGTTCCCTACGAGAATCGACTTCTTGGTGTATGACACTATGCAACTGTCGCAACCATTTGCCCCAGTGGGGTCAGCTCAAGGTCCCCTTCCCTCTGACATCAGGATGTGGGACCCCTTGTGGGATTTTCTTCCCATAGCGAGTCGAAAAGACAGAATTTTGGGAGGAGTGGGAAGTCTAGCAGAGTGGTCTATCGCTCGCTGTCTCTTACCAAGGTACATTAATTGCAAATTATTTTACAACACCAGGTTATTGATTCGATTACAACATATGATTACAGCTGCCATTCCAGGGCTCAATCCCAGAAAGACGATTGAAATAACCGTCCCTCTCGGTCCGAGGGCTGGGGGCACAATTATACTCTACCAGATCACAAGAACGCAATGAAAATAGAGCAAGTCCACTAAATCAACCAGTCACCGAGACCAATCGATCCGCAGGAATGACGCCATCTCCACACATCAGGTCAGTAATCTAAATGACATGTATAACAATCTAACTGATCTAATTATTAATACACATAATACATTTATCCCCCTAAAGTCAATACGGAAAAATAGTAATACTCCCAAATGATTGACGGACAGATTGAAACATGAGATCGGAATGAAAAGAGGACTTTACGTAAAAATGAAAAACGGGGAATCACACCTTAGATCAAGATATAACGAAATGGCAAAGCTGGTTAAAAGGAATACACGTTCAGCGAAACGTAATTATGAAATCAAGGTTGCCAGTCAAGCAAAATCCAACCCAAAGGGTTTCTTTCACCTCTATAGAACAAAAAATAAAGAAAGAATAGGACCAATTAAAAACGATGAAAATGTCATGATTTAATCGGAAGAAAAAAATGAGTGAGGAGTTTAACAATTATTTTCTATCGTTATTTACTGATGAGAGGTTAGATAAAGTACCTGACTGCGATCCGATTTTCAGAGGGGATGAAGAAAGTAGTGTAACTAATATCAGCATTAGTAAAGAGGAAGTAGTCAAGCAGATTGACAGACTTAAAGCTACAAAATCTCCGGGTCCAGACGAAATTTTTCCAAGAATGCTTAAAGAGTGTAAATTTGAAATCTGTGACCAGTTAACAGAAATATTCAATAAATCGGTAGACACTGGTTCTGTTCCTACTGCTTGGAGGCAGGCAAACGTTGTTCCTGCTTTTAAGAAGGGAGATAGATTGTCTATATGCAACTACAGGCCAATCAGTTTGACATCGGTTATAGGAAAAATGCTTGAATCAATAATAATATATAGACTCAGAGAACACATTGAAGGGCATAATTTAATTCGTGTTTGACAGCATGGTTTCTCCAAGGGTAAGTCATGTGTGACTAATCTTCTATCCTTTTACACTTAGGTATATAAGGCGGCAGACAACAATGAAAAATTACGATGTTATTTACCTTGACTTTAGCAAAGCGTTCGACAAAGTGCCACACCAGAGACTACTAAATAAAATCAAAGCCCATGGCATAGGAGGAAAAGTGTTAGAATGGATTAGAGCTTGGATTAGTAACAGAAAGCAACGGGTCACCATAAATGGAATAAAATCTAGGTGGGGCAATGTTACTAGCGGGGTTCCCCAGGGCTCGGTTTTGGGTCCCTTGTTGTTCATTATGTATATAAACGACTTAGACGAAGGGTTAAATAGTGATGTTAGTAAGTTTGCGGACGACACTAAAATAGGACGCCTAATTAGGTCAGGAGACGACGCCCAGATTCTGCAGGATGACCTTAATAAGCTGTTAACATGGTCGGTGAAGTGGCAAATGAACTTCAATATCTCTAAGTGTAGCGTGTTAAACGTAGGGCTACACAACCCCGAAAATAGATACAGCTTAGATAACACGTTTTTAGAACAATCTGAGTGCGAGGGGGAATTGGGAGTTCTGGTGAATCCGGACCTTAAAAGCGGAAAGCAGTACATTAGCGCCAGAAATAAAGCTAACAGAGCATTAGACTTCATTGCTAGGACGGTAACGAATAGAAATGCAGAGGTAATTATTAAACTCTATCTAGCAATAGTTAGACCCATCCTTGACTATGCGGTACAGTTTTGGTCTCCGTCCTACAGAATGGACATCAATTCACTAGAATCAGTACAGAGAAGAATGACCAAAATGATACAAGGACTCGGAAATTTGCCTTACGAAGAGAGGCTTAGGCACCTAAACTTACACTCTCTGGAAAGACGCAGAGTGCGGGGTGATCTAATAGAAGTGTTCAAGTGGATCAAAGGCTATAACAAGGGTGATGCAAACAAGTCATCATAATAAAACAACAGGGCAGGACTCGCAGTAATGGGTACAAACTGGACAAATTTAGATTTAAGAAGGAAATAGGCAAGAATTGGTTTACTAATAGGGTGGTCGATGAATGGAATAAACTTAGTAACCATGTAGTAAGCGCTGAAACTATCAGTTGTTTTAAAAAACGATTAGACAACTTTATGGATGGGGATGACAGGTGGTGATGGATACGGAGCTGCCTAGTGTAGGCCTTATGGTCTTTTGCAGTCTCCTTTATTTCTTATGTTCTTATGTTCTTAACAACCAAACGCAAACAGATCATCTTTCACAAAGCTGAACTTGTCTAATCAGATTAATTATGTAGTTACCTCTGTATACAATGCCACATTATTCCACTCATATGCATATATAAACCCATCCGCTTGATCCTAGTATACTAGAATAAAGTATCTATGAAGTGCCTTACTTATGCAACCTTTTAAGTAGCTTTATCTTTATGGTACATTTTTCCATTACAAGCTATAGTCAGCGCAAGGAGAAATGGCCGATAAGGCGGGGCTAGGAGATTTCCCGGTGTTGCCACACATGGGCATCCATGGCGAGAACGTGCGTGTGGATGCAATGTTTTCTGAATGCAGTGTGAGGGGGGCGGGGCCAGAGATTAGATGTAGCGGCAACGTCGCTCTCTCTTTTCCATATGCCATGTCTAGACTCGAAGAAACGAAACCTTTGCATAGAAAACATTGCTTTGATTTTTACCTCAGTGGTGGTGTGTGACAAAAATTATAATATAATCATATGTGGCAACATTATAAAATCATAAAATAGAATTATAAAATAAAATAAAATTATGAAATAATTAGATGTGGCACCACAGGGGAACTCCCAGTGCTCCGCCCTAACGGCCAGTTCTCAGTGCAACGGGTATAACTTATTCTACAAAAACATAACATCATCAGTCACATGGTTCTACAAGACAATTCCACCAAAACCTAAATCGTATACCATGTTTATATCCTCTTATATACAGCACACAAATGTCACCATTTTAAACCTTTTCCTTAGTACCACGGTGAAATCTAAAGAAAGAAAAAAAAATCGACTGAAGAATACAAAAGTGAACTGACATGAACGGTGCGAAGTGGAACTACTTGTATTATCTGCCACATGATATATTAAGCAAATACGCCGAGGGAAATGACCTGGAGTTTACTTGGGGTTACTGTAACAAAGAGCTACTTACTGTCCATCAGGGTAACCGTGATAACATCGGGCGTTGGCGGAGGTGGTGTGCTAGGTGGCAGCACCAGTGGGTACCCCGGACTTGTTGATCGGACACACATGTGGACTGTTGCATTGGCAACTATGTCCAGTTGCGTTAAGGTAATCTCATCATTTAATACTATGTCATCTAAAACCAGCTGAAATGTATTACATAGAAGCAGAGTTACTGGGCAATGCGCTGAAGAAGAAGAAGGGAGAAACCTTTATCAGGAGAATAACAACACATCGCTTGTCTTGTTTCATCTTATATCTAACATTCACCAGTCATCGACTTCACCTAGTGACAATGTCTGGGTTCTCCTCTGCCTCTTGATTGGTGCTGTCCTCTGATTTCAAATTACTGTCATTCCCCGTGGGTTGTTTTCCCGCCATTGGTCAGTTAAAGGATTTGTCCGACCTATTGAACTATAACAGGTCGGTCCCTATGTTGTCATGTCTCAGAACCTGAGCATGCTGCGGATCAGGTGGGCGGAGTCCACCGGTGATCAGAGCCGTTACCTGCGATGCCCACATGGCATCTTCGTATCTCTGATTTGTATTGTTAGGTGGTGATGAGCCTACGCCACGAGGCGCAGAGCAGTATGCAGCCAAAGTCGTCACTTTTACCCTATTATACCCCTTGGACTATTGGGGTTGGTAACAGTCATTGCTGGGAATTGGAGAGGGATATGAGGTTCGATCCCACAACTAAGCAAATAAGAGACCTGCACGCTATCGATTACGCCACCAGCGCTTAGTCGTGAGGAGCAAGGTAAAACGAATACTATAAGGTACGTTGAACACCCCCCCCCCTCCGCGCACCTCCACCGTGACGTCATAGGAAATCCAGAGGGGGAGAGAGTGAGAGGTGGAAGAAAATGTAAACTTTAAAGAAAACCATCTGTATGTATGGTAAACTTTAAAATTACACTATGATGTTCACATAATATTGAAATTACTCAATATCACTTTCTTATCCTCAAATTATATCAGTATCTGATATATGACCGCCAGAAAAGTTATAAAAATATTTTCCATGCTTTCACATGACGAGTTATTAGATGGGATGACACGTCAATTTATATGTTGACCAGGTAGATGAGGAAGATACCATACTGTTGATATACACAAACTAGCTGAATATAAACCCAGTAGTACATACATACATATACCAAGGCTTTTTCCCCCTTTCAAGGGAGGTAGCCAAAAAGGGAAAGGCATAAAAACACTCCCACCCATTTCATCCCTAAATACACTCCACACTCCTCCCACCCTCCCTCTCATCTGAGCACCTCCTGGATGACGGGTCATCCCTGCACCTTGCCCACCGCCCTGGGTCAGAAGCAGTGTCGCAAGACACAGCACATCCACAGCAAGTCCGCTTCATTTAATCGGCGACCCCCCCTCTCCGTCCCCCCTTGCATATAAGGAGAGGACGGGGAGAAATCCCTTCGGGCTGCGTCAAAATTTGCTCACACATACTACCTCACCCCCCACCCTCCGCCCATTCCTCCTCATGCAATCACAACATCATCCATATACAACCATTCTCCACTCACCTCTGTCTTCCGTCCTCTCCCTTCCTTCCTCAACAGACATTCCCCTCTTCCCCAAAGCCCCCTTCACCCCATCCATCCACCTCATCCTAGGACGTCCCCTCATGTTCACTCCCTCCACATCTGCCTTCCATACCTCTTTTACTAGTCTTTCTTCACTCATTCTTTCCATGTGTCCGAACCATCCTAATATTCTTTCATCAACCCTATCTCCCAGCTCCTTTTTCACCCCTGTTCTCCTCCTCACCTCCTCATTTCTCACTCTATCCAGCCTAGTAACCCCCACCATACTTCTAAGACACCTCATCTCAAACACATTCAAACTCCTTCTCTCTTCTTCTCTTATGTTCCACGTTTCTGCCCCATACAGTGCTGCCATGCAGAATGTCTGAAAAAGGGAGGTCAAGTGATGATGGACTGGTTGGTGAGGTTATTTAATGTTTGCTGGAGAGAGGGTAGAGTACCGGAGGACTGGAGGAGTGCCTGTATAGTTCCTCTTTACAAGGGAAAAGGGGACAAGTGTGAATGTAGTAGTTTCAGATGGATTAGCTTGTTAAGTGTAGTTGGGAAGGCTTATGGGAGGATCTTGATTGAGAGGATTAGGAGAGGAACAGAAGGAGTAATTGGTGAGGAACAGTGTGGATTTAGGACAGGTAGAGGTTGTGTAGATCAGATCTTTGTGGTAAGACAGATATGTGAGAAAGCTATAGGAAAGGGGAAGGATGTTTTTTGGGCTTTTATGGATCTGGAAAAGGCTTATGATAGGGTAGACAGAATGGCACTGTGGGAGGTTATGCAGATTTATGGGATAGGAGGAAAGCTTTTGGGAGCTGTCAAGAGTTTTTATGAGAGTAGTAGAGCTTGTGTCAGGATTGGAAATGGAGAGAGTGAGTGGTTTGAGGTAAAGGTGGGACTTCGTCAAGGATGCGTTATGTCGCCCTGGCTGTTCAACTTATACATGGATGGGGTGGTGCGAGAGGTGAATGCAAGGGTAGTGGGTCAGGGATTGGAGATGGTTAAAGAAAATGGAGAAAAGTGGGAGGTGAGCCAGCTGTTGTTTGCGGACGACACTGCGCTTGTGGCAGGATCGGAGGAGGGATTGAGGAAGCTGGTGGCAGAGTTTGGGAGAGTATGTGATAGAAGAAAGCTAAAGATAAATGTGGGTAAAAGTAAGGTGATGAGATGTACAAGGGGTGAAAGTGGCAGTAGACTGGAAGTGAACATTAAGAGAGAGCGACTGGAGGAAGTGGATAGTTTTAGATACTTGGGTGCAAGTGTAGCAGGAAAAGGTGGAGTGAAGGTGGAGGTAGAATGTAGATTGAGAGAAGCGAGTAAATGCCTTGGTGGATTAAAGAGTGTAATGAGGAATAGACATTTGGGAATGGATGCGAAGAGGAGACTGTATGGAGGAGTGATTGTGCCAACAGCACTGTATAGGGCAGAAACCCAGTAGTAATGACACATAAAAGCATCATATGGTTTTTATTATATTACATTTTGGATTTGCGTGGGGCGTAGATTTTATATGTAGACCTTTATCTCCACCAAGCTCAGTCATGTTTTAACCGCATTCTTTAGTCTGTTTATTTGCAATTGAATGAAAATTTCAGGAAATGTTGCTAATAAATAGTTACTTTCAAAATGACGGCTGCATACATATCCAAATGACCGAGTATTGTGTGTGCCACATAATTCAATCCACTTCTTTCTAAGTTATCTTTGGGTAGTGAAAAGAAATGTATATTTTTATCACCTTTCAGTCTAACGGCATTGCATTTCTGCACTACACAAACTGTTGGCATTTTTATATGTTATTTGTCTACCTTAGCTACCCCTTTAATCAGAAGATGGAGCTTCGCTCACCACACTGGTGTGTGAGTGACTGACAGCTCTCGACCCGCGGAACCCTGGTCTCGATATTTCCGTTGACGTCATCATCTACCTGCACAGTGGAGAGGTTTTCTGGTTCTCCCTCACTCCCCCCCCCCCCGCTAACGTACCTTATAGTATTCGTTTTACCTTGGTCTGGATAATCTTGTATATGGATATAAACCAGAGATGAAGATATGTAATAAGGACAACACAGGAGGCGCGGAACTGACCACCGATAGAATCCGCCTAACCAAATCACATCGCGTGGACAGGTCACTTGACAATACAACTCAGACATTCCAATGGCGAGACGCCAAACCACAGGGCACGGCTACAGTTTCCTATCGGATAACAGGACCAACCCGGAGGTAGGAGCCAGAGCCCAGACACCGCCAGCTGCAAATCGTAAGACCAACTATTGAGGAAGACCTAATTTTAAACCGATCGACGATAGTGGTGTGTTACTCTCCTACCAAAGGCTCTTCCAGAGTTTTGCGTTTCCTTCCCTCCATCCCTTCGTCTTCCTGCCCTATGATCATGTCTTCAAAATATAGTATCTAAACTGTTTTATAAGTCTTTACAGGCACGAAGAACTTCCTGTACAATGACCTCTGACCTGGACGAAGGGTAGAGGAACTTTCGTAGTGGTGCTGACGATGCGGCGGAGTTGCCCGAGCGGTGCGTTCAACTCCCAGGCTCGGGTCAGAACGCCCTCGTTCCTTACCCCGGCCCTGACTTCCGCCTCAAGTTTCACAGTGACCACATCCTCACGCCGCGATCCTACAACGCCCACGCCAACCTGCAATAAGGGATAAAAGAAAAGTGAAAGGAGTAAGAAAATGACGAAAAGGAAGCATCATGTTACAAAGGTAGTGTTTATGTCTACTTGATAAGTACTTCCTGGAACATAATTTAACGTGAGTTACAGTGGAACATGTGCACTACTAATTATGCAAACAGAATACATTCATGTGGCGGAAAGTATCTCCTGGAGCCTAATGTTACGTACGAGCGTTACCAATTCCGTAAACTAAATGCATGCTGATCAACAGGAGACAGAGAGAGAGAGAGAGAGAGAGAGAGAGAGAGAGAGAGAGAGAGAGAGAGAGAGAGAGAGAGAAGCACACACAGATACACACATACACAAACACACACACACACACACACAGAGGGGAGAGAGAGAGAGAGAGAGAGAGAGAGAGAGAGAGAGAAAGAGAGAGAGCACACACACACACACACACAGAGGGGAGAGAGAGAGAGAGAGAGAGAGAGAGAGAGAGAGAGAGAGAGAGAGAGAGAGAGAGAGAGAGAGAGAGAGAGAGAGAAAGGGAGAGAGAGAGGGAGAGAGAGAGAGAGAGAGGGGGGGGGGGAGAGAGAGAGAGAGAGAAATAAATCATACGAAAATCGACTAAAACATATGAATCTGTTTTCCCTAAAAAAGCGTAGACTCAGAGGTGACTTGATACAGGTCTTTAAAATTCTAAAGGGAATTGACAACATCAAAAGTGACAAAATTTTTACATTGAATGAGAATCAGACAAGAAACAATGGTCTCAAACTGTCCGGAAATAGATTCAATTTGGAAGTAGGTAGAAACAACTTTGCCAACCGTGTAGTTAATGAATGGAATAAACTTCCTGCACAGGTAGTGCAATGTAGTTCAGTTCAAAGCTTTAAGAATCATTTAGATAAATACCTAAGTAAGATGCTGTAATGATTATAATTTATCTTATATTATTTGTTTTTGTTTTGTTATCATTTGTCTGTCTGATTTTTATTTATTATTAGTTATATGTCAATTTATTATTATTTACTATTTACCTGTTTGTTTATTATTTAACTATACCTATGCATTTATTTATGTATTTTATTTGTTATTTACATTATCATAGTTTTTATTTATTATTTTATTATTAATATGATTTTTTTTTCGCATCCGACCTAGATATGGATCAAAAGGTCTCCTGTCGGCATGCTCCGCCTTTGTAATCCTTTGAGAGAGAGAGAGAGAAAGAGAGAGAGAGAGGGGGGGGCGGCGAGGGAGGGAGAGAAAGGTAGGCCTTGGTGAGAAGAGGGCCCGCATAGTGGATAGATCCTTGGCAGACAAATAGACCTATATCCTGTTAACCTTACCTGATTGGAAGAGTGATTGCTTTTCCAAGGTTCTGTCTCCTCCCCCTGCCATACATGCCCAGTACTTTCTGCGCCTAATAATTTGGCACTTTCATTCGATCTGTCGTTGACATCCTTCTGACACTCACTGACAGATTCATGTACACCCTGATGCGCTGGACTTATTGTGGACTCGAGGGTGTTGGATCCCTTATGAGTGGCGTCTTCGTCCCAGTCGCTGATGATGAGAGACGCCTCCAGGTCGTTGCTCGGCTTCTTGCTCTCGTTGTGCTTGTCGTGGTCGTTTGTCCTCTTGTGGCTGCTGTTCTGTCTCTTCTCATCCTCATCCATCTCGGCTTCTTCGTTGTCGCTCTCCCCCACGCCTCTCACCTCCTCCTCACTCGTTGCTTCACCATCCAACGACATCGTTTCCTGTAACAGTTTTGAATGGTTTTCTGTGTTTCAGTGAATAAGACGTAAGGAAAGAAGGCCCATCAACCAAGAGTAATGTTTCTCCTTATCATTTTTCCTCCATGTAAGTTGTAAATGTTGTTACCTCGATTTTCAATGACTGGACACCCTGAGTCCAACAAATCTGGAAACACTTGGGGAGGTAACTCTGCAGACAATCTTTGTGTTGTGTTTTCAATAGGTAGAGCTCAGTGGTGTGCTGTTTATTCACGTGGTGGAGCTCCGTGTGCTGACCGAATCCCCTCTCCCCTTGGCAAGATCTCAAGCAGCATCACACGGAGCTCCATCACGTGAATAAATTAGACAAACACGACAAACAACACACCACGAAGCTCCACCTTGTGGACACACTAGACAAAGATTGCCTGTAGAGTTACCTCCCCAAGTGTTACCTTTCCCAACAACCCACCGAGCTTCCCCTCATGGACATATCACACAAAGTTACCTCGCCAAGGGTTACCTCCTAGATCGTTTCCTCCCCCAGTGTCAGCATGAACCATATAAATAGCCATGTCAACCAAGGATACTTTTAGTCACCGCAAGATATTACCAAAGATGGCCTATTGGTGGCCATAAGACGTTTCGAGAAAACTATCAACGGTTTTAGATCTACTTCGTTCCTTGACCAACGAAGACCGAAACATTGTAGGAAATTTTGAAATCGAATTCTAATGGAGACACTTTTAAGTTCCATTTGCTCAGTCGGTAGAGCTCTGGCCTAGCGTTACGTAAGACCTCTGTTCGAATCCCAGGGCAACTGTCGGGAATTATATGGGTTGACATACGCCGTTACAGGCGATTATCTTCAGATATATATATATATGTGTGTGTGTGTGTGTGTGTGTGTATGTGTGTATACATATGTATATTATATACTGTATATATATATACATTGACAGATAAACACCATATGAGGACGGAGCCTTTATTTGTCGGCAAACTGCCACTTTTAAGCATATATATATATATATATATATATATATATATATATATATATATATATATATGTGTGTGTGTGTGTGTGTGTGTGTGTGTGTGTGTGTGTGTGTGTGTGTGTGTGTGTGTGTGTATTCACTTGGTCTTTGGATCACGTGTTGGACTCGTGATCGACAGCTATTTCCCTCCTGGAAGAGAGCTCAGAGCTCGTAGGTCCGATCTATGTGTGTGTGTGTGTGTGTGTGTATAAAAATGAATATTATATATATATATATATATATATATATATATACACACACACACACACACACATATATATATATATATATATATATATATATATATATATATATATATATATATATAAACACACACTCGAGAATGGTTGATTTCCTGCAAGAGAGAAGGGTGGGTGAACTGTGGTTACCTAGACCTAGAGAAGGCTTTTGATACCTTATAGTCGACTAATGTGGAAATTGTACTACGTTGGAGGACTGCTGAGAGGCAAGCATGTCTCTCCCTTTTCTCCTGCCCTCACTCCCTTTAAAGCTCTCCTTGCTCCTTCAGTCTCCACTCTCCGTTTCCCTTCACTCTATTTCCATTCCTCCTTTTTTCTCTTCCCCTTCCTACCTCTCTCTCTCCCCCTTTCCCTAGTCTTAGATCCGTTTTCTGCAGGTGTGACGTCATGACTGCGACCTCTGCGTTCATTGTGCCTGTCTTCCGCCCGACGTGTTTACAAACGCTGTTGCCATGGCAACAGGCGACTGATTCTGCTCCACGAGTTGTGTTTGGTCAGCCATAAATAATTGTTATGCTTAGTGTCTTCAGCAGTACTTACCACTGAGTGTCAGTGGACGTTGAGATACAATATCCAACGTGCCTTTAGATTCACATCCGCTGGATCTGCAATTGTAAGGCTTGTTTTCGTGTGGCCGTCATGTTTTTATATGTCATCACATAACAAGTTTCACTCGCCTTCAAAGCTTGGTACCTTTGAGGCGGGCAAGAATAGAATTATTTACAACGAATCCCTTTCCCGGCTTAAGAGACACTGATTTAACCGACTTAAACGAATCACGTCAAGATATTGCAGGAAAAATGTTAGGCCACCCGATGTGCAGTGAGAGGTAGTGGCAATGTTGTGGTTTGCTCAAAGGGGTGGGAGTAGGGTAGGATGGCGTGGGTTGCAACGAATACACAAAATTCTATTACAACTAACGTATGCGTTCGTAGACAACACCAACTGGAATAGATTTTTTCTCATTCCCTTTAATTTGAAGAAAAGTTTTAGCTGTAAGACTGCATACCGTATGTGGATAGCAAACGTTTATACAGAATGCATTCTAATTAATGGGAATATGATTGATAATACCCAATTCCAAACCTCGATTAAGAGGCGATTAAACCACCTCCCAGCCCAGAGTAACCTCTCTTATGTGGTATCATAACCCACATTTTTTTTCATAGACCTCTAGTGATACAAACAATAGACCTCATACAGTGATACAAACCATCCCAACGGATTCTACCTGTCTGCTCATTCCAATAAAAGTTTCATCGTTTTTTTTTTTTCTTGACTTGTTTTCCTGTTTGTAGCAACTCGTCTATGACTTTATGGACTAGTATAACACTATGGTACCAACCTCATCAGTTCACTTCAACGAGAAGGCAAATTACATTTTTCCTTAACCCATCATCCATGAATGAACACAATATAAAAACGTCTTAGATCCACAGTACACTGTACAAGCGAATTGTGTATCCATCACAACACGAACATTATCACCGCTATTGCCGGCAGCAATACCTCTCACTATTCTATGTTATAAACAAAACTAGGGCGCACTGTACTCATAACACATCTTGTTTCGCGTTCGAGATCTTTCGTGACTGCAGACTCTCGCGCGCCCACGGGCAACTTTGTACCATCGATTGTCAACACACGCTTTCACTCTCACTCGCTCCTAAAATAAACTTTCAAGGTCAATATTGACCTTGTTTTCTGTTGTCTGACAGTGAGGAGGAAAAAATGCGCTTAGAGTTAGGACACTAGTATTATATTAATCCCATTCTAGATAACATCGCCCACACGAGGAAAAGGCACAATTTTCCACAATGCGCCGATGACGAGAAAACTTAACGAGGCCCTCAGCCATCCCAGTCTAGAATATACAGCAGCAGCATGGTGTGGTGAGGAGCTTACGCCAGGAGACGCGTAGTTGCGGCCGAAGCTGTCGTCATGCGTTTGGACTGTTAGGGGCAATAGCCCTCTTTAATACACTACTATATTTTCAGTCTTACAAACATTCTTCCCCTCCTACAAAAAACCGATCCCGCGCAAGCGCGTGGTCTTTCCTAGGAATTTAGAATTCAGGGGCAGATTGTGGGTTGGGTGGAGGTGATGGGTAAGAGTAGCGTTTCTTGGGAACATATACAAGTTTATATTCATGAACGATACATTTTTTTCCGGTTTGGGACGATTCCTTGGTATTTCCATTGTATAATGGAGCGCATTATTTATTGTCTGGTCTGATGAATGATGTTTTGGGTCGTGCCCCACATTCATTCTGGTTAGATCTACTGAAGGCACTGAAAGGTCTCTGAGGCTTCCGTAAGGTTTGTTGTCGGTTGTGTACAAAGACTATATAGGAAAGATGGGAAAGCTTCTATCTTTTACTAATAAGAAAACGTCATCCATCCAGCGTGAATGCGCGCCATCTATCGACACAGCCGCAAACTATAAATCGGAAGTGGCGTAGCGCTACTTTCAAATCATACTTAACTTGTATCATATATAGTGTTTATGGAAATTTTAAAACTGATCCTTTCGCTAAAATAATCAACATCTCGAAAAAGTTTTACTTTCTCTTTATAAAATAATGAGTAGTAATTTTATGACTTTTGCATGCAAACAAGACTATTTAATATATGCTTTACACACATGATCACATTTATAAAATCAAAAGTTGGTAAAATACTTCTGCACAATGCATCATTCATTACTAAATATTTGAAATTGAGTAAACAGTTAAAATTTAAAAGGTTATTTTAGTTATATTTATCTTATTATTTCTGTAATATCATGTTTTTCTTGTTTGTGCTTGTGCTTATGTTTGAACTTTGTATACTTATTCAAGTATCTGTACACAAATTATACAAACAAGGATAGTAAAAGTTTGGTATACATGAGATTCTTTTATTTGCAACAAAGCAATACTGTCTTGTAAAGAACATATACCAAACAAACTAAAAGAAATAACATTATTCAACTTCAAAAATGAACCATACATCAGGCAACCAAAACATGCAATCAGATATTAAATACCAAACAAAACATTGGAAAATCAGTAATTAAAAACAATAATATGAAACAAAAATAAACAAAGAAGCAGACATAACATGCATATTAAGCAAAAATAAAGCAAAAAATGTTAACAGAACAAAGGAAAACCCCAAAAGCAAACAAACAAAAATATATACATATGTAGCAAGACAGGTACTGTATTGTAAAAAACATAGACAAAAATAAAAGGATGAACATGCAAGAAATAAGTCACAAAATCAAACAAACAAGATTTGCAATCATACATAAAATAATTTTGCAGAGGATAAAAACATCTTTTTCAATTTGAACGTAGAATTAGAATATCAAAATGTCACCGCGAAGAAATCTCCCAGGCAGTCACCCGAAACATAGTAAATTAAGATAAATCAATATACAACGACAATTCCCAAGATGAACATAACCAACACTTAAAATTATTCCCCCTTCGGACGCAGGACGTCATGCGATTCGATAGGATAGGTCCTCACGATCATTTACTTATAAAAAAAATAAAAATAAATAAATATCTATACAATACTTCTCTACTTCCTTCCGACCGTGAAGCCCCGGAATAATACACTCAAAACCCCACCCACTCAAACAAGATGAATAAGCAATTCATACCATACATACATTAGAATAAATAAAAATATATTAATAGATAAATAAAATAAAATAAATTAACTGCCTTAAATAAATATAAATGTAAATTTTAGCCAATAACAATTCTCATAAATAACAAACTTGTATAAGTTTATATGTCTATAAAATGTTATATATGTATTTTTAGCTCTACACAATCTAACATATTAATTAAAAACACACTAACCACTTAGGATGTCATGTCTTCAGTAAGCTATGACTGTAGTGAAATAGTACATTCCAAATAATATCTCATAGAAAAGAGATTATATAAAAAAATTCTCATTGAACAGAGAAACAAGTGTATGGTGAACAGTGAAATTTGTCCTCATTGAAAAGAGAATATACTAGTGTAAATTTTTTTGTACATAGCTTACTGAAAAAAAAAAAACACAAAAAGATATAATATACGTAAAAATCCCACCTTTTTACTCATTCAAACATATTTTGTTGATCAATATCACCCACTAGCAAACTTACAAATTATCATATATTATATTATATTCAATTATGTATGCCATCCCCACTGTCACGACCTTAACCCAAGGTACGAGGACGTACCTCAAAAAGGTCAGGGAGGCAATGTATCCTTTACCATTACTAACCATCACCCACCACGCACGTGATCCACATGCTTGCAACAGAGCGAGACTTCCTCTTGCTTACCTTGCGTTTCCCACGATATGCACCCCTAACACAGCACATTTGAAGACAAACAAGTATAGATGCCTAGTGTCACCAGACTAACGTATCATAAATCCTTTTATTATAACTGCCCTAGTGTATTACGCATAAACTAACATAGATATAATATACCTAACAATCTCCACCAATTATACAACTAACCCTTATATATCTAAACCGTCCCCAATCCATAGATTAACGAGACTAACGCCTTTGCTTACAGCAACCCTTCTAACCCTATATATTCTATGACATCCATGTAATGTTGCCAGAGCTGGAGTAGGTGAAGAACCTACTGCCAGAGGCTGGGTAGGTCACGAACCTACCGGCCGGAGGTCAGAGCTATCGTGCCCTAGGTCAAGGCCTGGCACTTATTGTATTTAGCCCCAAAGGGCATTCCGATTTGTAGTTTAACATCAATGTCTTGTTTAAAATAAATAGAAAGCTCCCGCTTTGGAGTCTATCTCGCCACATTAAGACTTCCCTACGTAACCATATATAACGGTTACTCAACCATACCATAACGGTATACACTGGTATACACTGGTGGCTCGCGGTGGCCACAACTACGTACCACACTGGTATACAACTGGTGGCTCGCGGTGGCCACAACTACATACCATAACGGTATACACTGGTATACACTGGTATACAATCTGGTGTCCAGCAGCATTCTCACCCACACCATATATAACGGTTACTAAACCATACCTACAAAGGTATAGACCGGTGGCCACAACCCCATTGCTACCACACTGGTATACAAACTTCTTTGATCAAATTACATGGAAATCACACATTTTAGAGAAAATAGGTAAAATAATGCAACCATATGCTAGTTTTTTATATGAAATTATGCATTTGAGCAAAAACCGTTCTTGTTTGAGATTTGGTCGGCTATGAGTGAGTCGGACGGCATTCGTAGCTGCGGTTGGTAATTTTGCAGAGGATAAAAACGTAATTTCTT
The DNA here is from genome assembly GCF_046742065.1 of Oratosquilla oratoria. Lineage (NCBI taxonomy): Eukaryota > Metazoa > Arthropoda > Malacostraca > Stomatopoda > Squillidae > Oratosquilla > Oratosquilla oratoria. The sequence goes on along the minus strand of NC_134806.1, from coordinate 790,728 downwards.
TGATCAAATGACATGGAAATCACACATTTTAGAGAAAATAAGTCAAATGATGCAACCACATGCTAGTTTTTTTTTTTTTTTATACAAAATCGTGCATTTGAGTATAAACCGTCCTTGTTCGGTGTTGGTCGGCTATTAGTGAGTCGGACGGCATTCGTAGCTGTGGTTGGTAATTTTGCAGAGGATAAATGCGTAAATTTTCTTAGATCAAATTGCATGAAAATCACACATTTTAAAGAAAATAGGTCAAATAATGTAACCATATGCTAATTTTTATATAAAATTATGCATTTGAGCAAAAGCCGTCATTGTTTGGGTTTGGTCGGCGTTGGTCGACTTAGGTAATTTTGCAGACGATAAAAACGTAACTTCTCTTTGATCAAATTACATGATAATCACACATTTAAAAAGAAAATTGGTCAAATAATGCAACCACATGCTAATTTCTATATAAAATTATGCATTTGAGCAAAAGCCGTCATTATTTGGGTTTGGTCGGCGTTGGTCGACGTTTAGTGAGACCGTAAAAGAACAAGCATAACACAGAGAAATCATTCAACAAAAACCGTTAAATTTTAAAACTACCAAAGAACTAGAAGCAGTCACAACCTACAAAAAAAAAGAAACATACATGCGATTCAACTTTTTTTTGCTGTGTATTTGGCCATTTATTCAAAATTAAGGTAAAAGTTTATAACTTTACCACATAAGCTAAGAACATGACATAACTATATCAAAGTTGCTGTGCCTGCCTGGGACTGCCATAAAGATATGGTATGAATTTGACATGATCAATTCATATTTCTAGATATTTGTAAGGTATTCATCTATAATTTTCATTTCCAAGCTAAGTGACACTGCACTGAGTCTGACATAAAGATAAAGAAGATTTTAACTATGTTCTATTTTATTCCTCCATTTTCTGTTAAAGTTTCCATGTATTGTGTATGTTGAATCTCTTACCTTTCTCTATCTTTAGGAAAAACTTAAGTATTACATGGGGAAAGGCATTTTTTTTCTTTTTGCACACCACACATGGGTGATAGTTCCGCCCACACTCCATGCAGTTAAAACTGGTGATTGGCGTACACGCCATCTAGTGAGAGAGCCGCACAGTAAAATGTATGTGGACGATGCGGTTCTCCGTGAGCTTTCCCGTCTTTCCTATATAGTCTTTGGGTTGTGTACGTGGTAATGGAGTAGGATGGGTTTTAGTTTGTACTTCAGTTTTAAGGCTGCGAGTGTTTCGATGGGTGATGGGGGAGATTTACTTCGGTTGTTTAGAAAGGGCATGGTTTGTTGCCGCTTTTGGGGTGGGGAGTTTACTGGCGTGGTGTAGTTCATGTACGCTATAAGGTCTGTCATAGTTTCTTTTAACTGGTTCTTTTCTGGAGGTGGGGAAAGTTGTAGGTGTTGGGTTTAGTGAGGGGAATGAGTGAATAGGTTTGTGGGTGAGGGCTGTGGTGGACTGGAGGGGTTGGGGGTTGTATAGCAAGTTCTTGTACTTCAAAATTGGGAGAAGGTGGTCGTGTCGAGTTCAGGGTTCTAGTGACACAAGTGAGGTGTTGGGGGCTTTGTTTAGGAGAGCTTTGGTATAATTCAGGTTGTCTCTTTTGGTGTGGTGGTTCAAGGCGAACTATTGTGGGAGGTGGGGTTGTCTGACGGACTGCGATACATATACTTCCATATACTGTGACTCCAGGTCTGATTACCTTGGATCTTACTCATCTTCAGGCTTGTCTGAAACTATGATGCATTCTAAGTCTTCGAGACAAGACTTTCAACATGATATACTCTACAGTTCGAGGATGATGCAGGGGATCTTCGTTGCAATTTGTACATTTGGTTGGGTTCAAGGATGAGGGACCATATGTGTGTGTGTGGGGGGGGCTTGGGGGCTGTGCAATGTGCACAGCGACGACCCCGATGTCTGTCCAAAGCGATGGCGGTTGAAGCAGCAGCGTGTGCGTTGATAATACAGCATAGACTTTTTTTTTTTTTTTGTAACTTAAGGTTAGGTTAGGTTGAAATTGTGGTCGAAGGTCATTATCGGCGTGGGTGTGTCATTTGTACCATTAATTGTTTTCTTCGTCCGTTTAGCTATTACTTTTGATTATTCATCACAGTTTTTCTGTGTATTTTCGTTGAGGTGGAATACTTGGTGTTTTCTATTTTTCGTGGTGTTGTTAGTGTTCCCTAGACTGTCTGTCTGAGCAGTCTGGAAGCTCCTCCTGGGGATAGGTGCCACCTGCGTAGCACCAGTGGCCAGGGATGTTTGCTGCACTTCCCCAACTTTTGGGGTAGTGGGGTGGTCCCACAACGAAGACGCTGCAGCACCAGTACCTCTTTGTGGTGTTTGAATTAGTGTCTGCCAGTGCATCCCTTATCTGGGTCACTTCTTTTTCCCACTGGGTCATTGTGTTCTCCATTGCTATACTCAGCAATGTATTTCCCCAGGAATCTGCTTTGCCGCCCGCTTCCCAATCCTCCCAGTTGACTTCACCACAATTAAAATCTCTAGTAAGGACTACTTTACTACTTTGTTCAATATTTTTCTTTAGGAAAAGAGCCGTCTCCATTAACATTTCTTGATACTTAGTTTCATCCCAAGCTCTTGTCTTAGGGGGAACATATGCTTAAGGTGAATTGCTTCATCCCTGCCTTTACTCAGATTTACTTCTTCCACCTTGTAAGGGATCAAGAGCCTTTGGTATGTGTACCTTTGTCATTTTCCACCACACACATTACTCCTCCACCCCTTCTTTTATCTTGTCTCTTTTCCAGGTTTATCCATTGTTCCCCAACTGTATATAATTTTTTTGGGGGAGTTTAGTATCCACTAGACACAATATATCATGCTTATTTATCTTTAAGTAGTCATTTATCTCCAAAGGATTACAAAGGCGGAGCATGCCGACAGGAGACCTTTTGGTCCATATGTAGGTCGGATACGAAAAAAAATATCATATGATAAAAACTATAATAATGTAAATAAATAAAATACATAAATAAATGCATAGGTATAGTTAAATAATAAACAAACAGGTAAATAGTAAATAATAATAAATTGACATAACTAATACTAAATGAAAATCACAGACAAATGATAACGAAACAAAAACAAATATAAAATAAAATATAATCGTTACAGCATCTTGCTTAGGTGTTTATCTAAATGATTCTTAAAGCTTCGAACTGAACTACATTGCACTACCTGTGCAGGAAGTTTATTCCATTCATTAACTACACGGTTGGCAAAGTTGTTTCTACCTACTTCCAAATTGAATCTATTTCCGTACAGTTTGAGACCATTGTTTCTGGTCTGATTCTCATTCAATGTGAAAATTTTGTCACTTTTGATGTCAATTCCCTTTAAAATCTTAAAGACCTGTATCAAGTCACCCCTGAGTCTATGCTTTTTTAGGGAAAACAGATTCGTATGTTTTAGTCGATTTTCGTATGATTTATTTTTGATATTTGGAATCAGTTTTGTGGCTCGCTGTTGTACTTTTTCCAGTCTGTCAATGTCTTTAATGAGATTCGGTGACCATACAGAAACAGTATATTCCAAATGTGGACGAACTAACGATTTATATAGCTTGTTAATGAGTGATGGACTTTTGAAATCAAAAGATCGCACAATCAGTCCTAGAATCTTATTTGCTTTCTCAGAGGCTGAAATACACTGCTTGGATGATTTGAGGTCTTTACTGATAATTACGCCGAGATCTTTTTCACTATTCACTTTTGTTAACGAATTTCCAAATAACTTGTAATCGTACTTACTGTTATTTTTACCTATGTGCATTACCTTGCATTTACTAGTGTTAAATTTCATTACCCACTTTTCAGACCATTGCTGTAATTTATCTAAATCTTCTTGAATATCTAATTGGTTTGAGTGATCATTTGCTATTCCGCACAGTTTTGTATCACCAGCAAATTTGGAAACAGTAGATTTTAGTCCATGGTCTATATCATTTATATATACTATGAATAGAAGTGGCCCAAGAATGGAACCCTGAGGAACTCCACTTGTAACATTTTTCCATCTAAAAGTTTTTCCATTTAAAACAACTCTGTTTTTGACCATTCAACCAATTACTAGTCCAACCTAATAGGCTACCACTTATTCCGTGTAAAGCTAATTTAGTAAGTAGTCTTTCGTGTGGGACGGTATCAAAAGCTTTTGCAAAGTCTAGATATTTTAAATCTATATTGTTTCTTTTGTCATAATTCGAGATAACTGTGTTGTAGAATTCGAGTAAGTTAGTCACGCAAGAACGTTTCCGTCTGAAACCATGCTATCATTTATCAAACGGTTACTTTCTAAATGATGTTCAATAGCATCTCTGATGATAGTTTCCATTATTTTTCCTACGATTGAAGTCAAACTTATAGGCCTATAGTTATTTGGATTCTTTTTGTCACCTTTTTTTAATATGGGAGTAACGTTAGGTAGCTTCCATTCTCTTGGGACATCTCCGGATATGATGGATTTCTTGAAAATAATTTCTAATGGAACAACAATCTCATTTTTTATTTCCTTTAGGATTCTTGGATACCAACCGTCAGGCCCTGGTGTTTTATTAACTTTGAGTTTGTCTATACACCTTTTAATTTTTTCTTTTGTTATATTTACTGTAGTAAGTTTCCCTAGACTTTTCACAGGTTTCAGTTTGGAATTCACTTTGAATACCGAGCTAAAATAATCGTTCAAGATATTACACATTCCTTCATTTGAATATTCAAGTTGACCGTCAGCAAATAATAGTGGACCAATGTGATTCCTAACAACTTTTTTATCTCTAATGTAACTATAGAATTCTTTGGGATTCTCTTTGGATTTATCAGCGATGTTCATTTCGTATTGTCGTTTTCTTTTTCTTGTCTTTTTTAAATCTCTCTGTATTGATACATAACTTTCATAGTCATTAGATGCACCCGAGCACTTATATTTCTTATAAGCCCGTCTCTTTTTAGCAATACTTTTTTCAGTTTTTTTGTCGAGCCACTTTGGGCGAGCCTGATTTGGGGGACGTCTGTCCTCAAAAGGAATGCAAGTTTGAATCATCATAGTGAGCGTATTTTGAAATATTTCCCACATCTGATCTACATGTCTTTCGTTTAATTTTGCCTCCCAATCTGTAAGCTGAAGCTCCTGACGTAGTCCTATGAACTGAGCTTTACTGAAATCTATTCTAAAATTGTTTAGGAGTTTGAATCTAAGTTGTGATCGCTATTTGCAACAGTTTCACCGACTTCTACATCAGTTACCATGCTGATAGTAAACCATTAACATTAGCATACGTTATTCAAATTTCCTCGTAGTGCTTACTTTGTAATACTGCCTTCTTGTTTTCTTAGAAACCATTTCCTCTCCTGATTGACAACTCAGAAAATGCTCTTTTTCTTCTTCGGTACCATCACATTTGGCTTCGACTTCCTCTAAGAGCTTTCACGTTTTTGTTTTGCTCATTCCTCTTTGTTAGCATCTTTCCTAATCCAAATATTTTTTAGCCTTTCTTCTCTTGCTAACTTCAGACTTGCTGATTACTTCTTTTGCCATAGCTTGCACCATGAACTTGTTTCCGTTGGATGTGCACAATTTCTTTTATACTTGCCTATCCTATACATGGTACTAATCTGGTCTGTAACATCCAAATCCTTCTGTAAAGTTGATGTAATTTCCCTAATCCTTTGAATTTCTTTTTCTTGACATAACTTCCATGTGGTGGTGTATTCTTCTTGTCATCCAAAGACACATCTAGACTTGTCTACATCCGACTTTTTTTTTTTTTTAATAACATTTACTATTTCTTTCAAGCTATCTCTTTCCTGTTGCTCCATATCTCTTTAAAATTTACTTTATTTCTTCTATCCTATTTTTTCTCCATGATAAGATTTTTTCTCTTTTATTAAAAATTCATTTTCCCTTCTCAATTTATCAATATCCAATTTTTAAGCCAGATATTTTTCCTTTTCCTGCTCAAGTTTTTCTCCAGATTGTGTAATTTAGCTTCATGTGAGAAAATTAAGTCTCTAAATCTTTCCAACTTTATAAGAATTTCACTTACCTCCATGGTATCCAACTTGAAACTTATCTTCTTTTTAAAATTTATTTTTTGTACTATATTGATTAATTTTTCCAATGGACTTACATTTTAGGGTGGCCTTGTAAATCATTCATTATTAGAGTCGATATAGCAATGAAAGACAAGTTTGTTACATAAACATATATATATATATATGGAGGTGAGGTGGCCACCTCACCTCCATATTTGTCAATATTTACTTATTATATATATATATATATATTCACATACACATACCAAGGGCTTTTTTCCCCTTACAAAGGAGGTAGCCAAAGTCAAAGGCATAAATCCAGTCACACCCATTTCCTCCCCACCCATGTCCTTCCTCTTTTCTTGGCTCCTCCTGAATGACAGGTCATCCCTGCATCTCGCCCACTGCCCTAGGTCAGAAGCAATGCAGCAATACAGAGCAAGGTTGTTTCATTTAATCAGTGGCCCCCCCTTCTTTGTCCGCTTGAGCTGAAAAGGAAAGGATAGGGAGAAATCCCTTTGGGCTGCACATATCATTCACACATGCTCCCTAACTCCCCCCCCCCCCAACTACTTTCCATGCATCACAGCATCATCCATACACAACCATTCTCCACTCACCCCCATCTTCTGTTGTCTCCCTTCCTCAACAGAGATCCCCCTCTTTGCCAATGCCCCTTTTACCCTATCCATCCATCTCATCCTTGGTTGCCCCCTCCTGTTCACTCCATCCATCTCTGCCTCCTACACTTCTTTCAGTAATCTTTCCTCACTCACGTCACTGTCATCACGTGATGAAAATCACCATTTTCCCTCTTCAACTCCTAAAGTTGGAACCTGCAATGGTTTGCCCCTATTGTGACACTGAAATAGTGTTGCTTCCCCCTGCTCACTCAATTGGTAAATATATCACTCTGACTTTACCTATTAAAGGCCATTCGAGGAGTGTCGCATTGCATCAAGTCCTTTCCTGTATACTACAATTAAGGTACTCACACAATGTCCAAAATTTGCCAATATACCACTTAGATTATCTCTTATCAGAATAACCCAAGTGAGGAACTATCACTTCCCTTCTTTGCTATACTGTACAGGTTATACACCCCTAGTGTACCGCTTTACTCTTTTTTTTTGTACGTGTTCCATGCTTTTATCCTGTACTTCTTAGTACAATTCTCTACTGTTTTACAATACAGCACAGTACCTTTTCACTATTGAAAATATGCAAATTGCTCTGTATTAGGGATAAGGTTATTAATTTATGATAAATAATTTTATTGTATTTTTGGACCAAGTACTGTTCTGTGTTCACCAGAAATTGTGTTGTGAAGCTGTCAAGTGAAAAAATGTAAAAAAAAAAAAAAAATAATAATAATAATAAATAAATAAATAAATAAAATAAAAATAAATAAGTAAACTAACAGCCCTTGGCAAAATTAAGTTTGGATAAACAGGTGAATGTTGTATTTCTAAGTCATAACCAGTGGCTAAGACAACATTGAACCAGTTTGAGCTGGCCAGCTGTAATACTCTATCTGTACTTGCTGTACACCATATACTGCTTAAGTACTTGTACTCACTCCTGTCTCACCTAACAGAAGCTATATAAAACCTTTCCATGGCCAAATGAAATTCCTTCTTTACCTGCATTGTAGGTATATGTTTATAAAGCTTATGATAAGGACAAAACCACTCAAATATTTACTTTTTTGAAGCCATGCTTAATTAACAAGTAAAATAGGTCATTTTACAAAAAATTAGAACCTCTGGAACATCATCCAACCAAATAAATAATTACAACTTTCACATACCTGGGCCACCCTGGTCTGGGTGTGACCCTATTCACTTTTTTATAGTACAAATGAATATCACCTGTTTAAAGAGCCAAGGTTTAAAAGCATAAAAAGAGCAACAGGGGAAGACTAACTACACTACGAGAGCCTTCTCCTGCGGAGTAGAAATATTAGATACTGAAGATTCAAGCTACCAGTCACACAGGATAGGTTGCTGCAAGAAATTTAAGCAATATTAATTGGGCTTTGTCATTGATGTACATCTTACTTTAATATATTTCATAAAAAATAAATAAATAAAAAATAATAATAATAATAATAATAATGCTCTTTTTTTCTTTAAAAGCTAGAATGCAAAGGAGAAATTGGCTGATTTCCCATACTTTGTCATAATCTCTTAAATTCCTAGCTGACTTGATGATTACACTTGTTTAGTCAAATAAATGAACCCCGTTAAGGTTCTTACAAAGCTGGCCTGAAGGAACAATTCTCAACTATTAATATATACTCTATACAGAGAAGAGAGACATTTGAAAATATCATAACCAATAATGTTGGCTGTAACTTTAAATAATCTTTTACTTGATTTACAATCCCAATACATATCATTCACTCTTACAATGATCTAGATGCAAATTCATTTCCCATTTCCGGTGTGGCTGACAAATGCCCAAGTCACAACTAAGCCTAAAAGTGACTAGGATTCCATATGTGCTTTGCAGTTTTAATGTTACATCTATTTTACATTATCATAAAATGTGGACCTACAAGCAATTTAAATTAACACTGATATCAGGTCATGTATAAATTCAAGTCCACAGAAAATGCTGTGGCCACATAGAAGTAATGAGTAAAAAGTGAAAAGTAATAATCCGATACATCCAACACCAATATAAAAATTTTCATTCAGTGATGTACAGGAGCCAAACATAGAAAAAATAAATAAATGCTTTGAAAGGGACTAAGAAGTGGGGAGAAATAATAAAGGAAAAAAAGTCATAAGCTTACATCTGTGTTTATGTACAGAATACTGCCTAATGGCCATGGTGTTTGTCATGTTTCTTCCACCCAAATATACGCAGGTGTCCGTTGAGTTACCCACACGTGATAAACAGGTAGACGACACAAGCGAGAACCTTGTCTCCAGCACCACACTTGACTTTGCAATCTTAAATACAGAATTATTGATAAAGTGAGTAACAGCACACAACTGACAGTTCTAATCCAACTTGTCTTAAAACTGCAAATAGTTGACAGAGCTGTGACAATAATAAAGTAGAGGCACTGATACGCTTTCAAAAGTTGATGCAAAACAACCAAAAGAGGTGGTTGAGCACTTGGGTTCCTCACAATAATGGATTTAACTTTAGACAATAAAGCTTGTAAAATCCATAGGATTATATTCTTGTGGCTCAGTACTACATTTTCACTCAAATTCCAATCATGAAATAATCTGGGAGTGGTAATTCTCCAATAACAGGAATGTGGACTTGTATTACGTGGCAACAAGCCTATTAATTTTCTGTAAAAGTATTGGTGCTTAGGGCTATCATACTTTTTGTGTACTGAACAACATTCAAGTGTGCTCCATTCAATCTCCTTTTTGCTTTCACAATCCACTATAACATTAAAACAGCAACTTGAGAGGCATTGGTTGAGTAGATAACAATTGTAATGAAATACGTAACAATGATAATCACAGTTATGACTGCAATAATAATGATGATAATTATAATAAAAATAATTGTAGTGATACTTATAATGATAAAAATAATAATGATGAAAATAATGACAGAAATAATAACAATAAGAATCATAATCATAACAACAACAACAGTGAAGGCAACACTTATTTATTTCTACTTGAGGATCACAAAAGTTCAAGCTCACTCTCAGATCCCATAATACTAATAATAACCTCTCAAAAACAACCAATTGATTAAAGAGTCTAGGAAAAGACACTAGCTACAAGATCTTGGGTTCTGACACTTCCTGGTTGGTAGTGAGGGTGGATGCTCCTCCAGTCACTGTTCCTCCTCTCACTGTACCTCCTTCACTTTTACCACCACCCTCGGCCCCTTTTGATGATCCTTCGGCAGAAACTCCCACCATTCCTAGGACTTCCTTGAAATGATGTAAAGTTTTGTGCAGAGTTAAGCAGAATCCCTTTGAGGCAGGTATCAAAGGAAATTCTGGGAGATTCTCCTCATTACCTGTGACAGAAAAATAAAATAAAATAGTTCTAGTGAGCAACTACATAGCACTATTATTATTACAAGAGGGGATGGGTGAGTTCAGAGTTTGGGAGTGTGGTGAGTAAGTTGTCTGGACTGGTGGGGGAGTAAGGCAGAGAAGGAACACCCCTGTCAGTAAGTAATAAGACAGATAAGTGTATGGTGTGTGGCAACATGCCTCCACTGCTGCAGTGTCCCCTGAACTCGTGTAGCTTTATTGTAAATAAAATTTGTAATCTTTGTCAAATCATTATATATATCAATTTTAGTCAATACTGTATATTGTAAATAATGTTGCCAAATTAAGGACAGCCCATGTAATGTAAAAATCATCTTTAGTGTGACATAATTGTATAGATTGTACAGAATTGTAAAATATTGATTGTGTGGTTTATGTGATGGTGGACGAGAATTTCAATTACAAGTCCTGAAGAGATTTAAACTTTCATTATTCCTTCACCTAAGGGCAATTCTCTCTACCATGATCTGGAAACCAACCACATCAGGTGGACTGGAGAGAAGTGTCTTCAAATATCATGGGGATGAACATGGAATTAGGATGGGAAATACAGGCTTTTATGAGTGCATCCAGGCCTAGAAGTGTGGAAAATATGAGGAAAATAAAAAACAGTTTGGTTCTTGGCATCGATGTGCATCTTGGCGTCTCAGTGTGGGAAGAGGAAAGGAGTCACAGCATAGAATATATTTGGGTGGAGATTATAGGCAACAATAAGAAACTTGTTATTGGTGTTATATATATATATATATATATATATATATATATATATATATATATATATATATATATATATATATATATATATATATATTTCCTAACCTTACCATTGAGCATACTGAACTACTAATTCAGGAAATTTACAGGGTGTCCCAGTACAAAAAGGCTGTGATCATAGGAGATTTTAACTATAGAAACATTGACTGGGAAATATTAGTAGATCAGGAAGCACATTTTCTAGATGTGGTACAAGATTTCCTTAAACAAATGATTACCAATCCTATGAGGGGAGAGAATACTCTGATTACCTTGTAACTAAAAATAAGGCTCTAACAAGAAACATAAAAGTGGGAGATAATCTAGGCTCAAGCGACCATCAAAAAATAAGATTTAATATTATACTGGAGGAATTAAGTAGTACAAATAACATTCTAGTACCTGATTTCTGGAGAGGCAATTTTGAAAAGCTGAGAAATTATTTGGGACAATTGACCACATGTGAGGCCAGCCCAGAAGATTGTGACAGGGTAGGTGCGTGGTCAGCCCGTATGTCATTAGCACAGTCGGGTGTCCAGACCAAGGTCGGGTCATGGAGGGTATGTGAACCCTGGGTGAGGTTACTCGCAAGTGTTAGGTCAACAGGAAGGAAAGTGATCTAGATGAAATGTATATAGCCTGGTTCAATTTTGAAAGTACGAAATAAATTTATTCCCCTCAAAACAAGGCCGAATACTAATACTCTCAAATGGATGACAGCCTGAAAAACAAAATCAGAAAAAAAAAGGGGGGCATTATGCCAGAATCAAAAACGGGGAAACGTACCTTAGATCCAATTATAATAATATAGCTTGACTAGTTAAAAAGAACATGCATGCAGCGAAACCTAACTACAAAATTACGGTTGCCAGACAAGTGAGATCCAATCCAAAGGGCTACTTTCATCTTTACAGAACAAAAAATATGGAAAGGATACGGCCAATTAAAAATGACAAAGATGTCATGTTAGATTCGGAGGAAAAAATAAGCGAGGTGTTTAATAAATATTTTTCATGGTATTTACAAAGGAGAGATTAGATATGGTATCTGGCTGCAACCTGATCTTCAGTGGTGATGAAGGAAGTAGACATCAGCATTAGAAAAGCAGAAGTAGTCAAATAGGTTGATAGACTTAAAGCTACAAAATCTCAGGATCCAGACGAAATTTTTCAGTGCTACGAGTGTGTAAATTTGAAATCTGTGACCAGTTAACAGAAATATTTAACAAGTTGGTAGACACTGATTTTGTACCTATTTCTTGGGGGCAGGAAAATGTTCCTGTTTCCAAATGGGGGTGATAAATTGTCTATGTACAACTACAGGCCAATCAGTTATAGGTAAAATGCTCGTATCAATAACAGCTAATAGAATCAGAGATCACATCGAGAGACATAATTTGATTCACGACTCCCAGCATGGGTTCACCAGGGGTAAGATATGTGTAATTAAAATCTTTGATCTTTTTACAGTAATATCAACAAGACATCAAAATAACAATGATAGTTATGATGTTATTTACCTTGACTTTAGCAAAGCATACAAGGTACCCCATTTGAGACTACTAAATAAATTCAAAGCCCATGGCATAGGAGGAAAAAAGTTAGAATGGATTAAAGCTTGGATCAGTGATAGAAAACAGTGGGTCACCATAAATGGTGTAAAATCCATATGAGGAGTACTATTAGAGGAGTTCCCCAGGGCTTGGTTTTTGGGTCCCTTATTTGTTATGTATATAAACAACTTGAATAATGGGATTATTAGTGATGTTAGTTTGTGGACACTAAAATAGGATGCCTAATTAGGTCAGAAGACACAGAGATAGAGCAAAAAGATCTTAATAAATTATTCACATGGTCAGTGAAATGGCAAATGGATATCTCAAAGTGCATTGTGTAAACATAGGTTTACAGAACCCAGAAAGCAGGTATACCTTAAATAACACCTTTTTAGCAAAAACTGTGTGAGAGACTTAGGTAATGGAGAGTCTTGACCTTAAAACAGTGCATTAGCACCAGAAATGGAGCTAACAGAGCATTAGGTTTCATTGCTAGGACCATTACGAACAAAAATGCAGAGGTAGTTATCAAACTCAAACTGGCATTATTTTGACCCATATCTACATGGTACAGTTTTGGTCTCTGTCCTTTAAAATGGATATCAATTCACTAGAATCAGTACAGAGAAGAATGACCAAAATAATACATGGACTCAAAATTTTACCTTATGAGAAGAGGCTTAAGCACCTTAATTTACATTCTCTGGAAAGACACAGAGTGCAGGGTGATCTAATAGAAGTGTTCAAGTGAATCAAGGGCTTTAACAAAGGGGATGCAGACAAGGTCATCATATTAAGACAAGGCAGGACTCACAGTAATGTATTTAAATTGGACTAATTTAGATTTAAGAACTGGGCAAGAAATTGTTTACCAATACAGAGGCCAATGAATGGAATAGCCTTAGTAACCATGTAGTGAGCGCTGAAACTATCGTTTGTTTTAAGAAAAGGTTAGATAACTTTATGGATGGGGATGACAGGTGGTAATGGACATGGAACTGCTGGTCTCTTGCAGTCTCCTTCATTCTTATGTTCTTATAACTGATTTAAATGAGTGTGTTAAGAGTATGGGAGGAATAAGTATTGAGGATCTCAAGGTCTTTTGGATTTTTTTTTTAAATGCATGCTTGATTTTTCCTTTGAATTCTATGATCTTTATGGGCAAGTGATTTGATGGCAGATCATAGGTGATTTCCCATGTTTGTGCTTGGAGTGAAGGGGAGAACATTGTCAGGCCTGGGGATACTTCTTGTTGGTTGTGTTGGTTAAGGTTGTTTAATGGGTTGCTTGCTGAATTTCAGTGTATCTACATTCTATTTATTTCCTCTCTGATCTGCTGTTTGTACAAGGTGTTTTGTGTCTGTGTGGTGGTCACATTTGGGGCAGTTTGAATCTGCAGCCAACATAGAATAGGCCAGGCTTGATTCAAACTGCCCCAGATGCAACCACTACATGAAAGACACAGAAAGTATCATACTACTATACCCCCACATGGACTATCCCCAGACAATACAATATCTCTTTTCCAAAAGACTTATGGTCCCACTCGAAGGTTGTTGCTGGTTTCCTGGAGGCTGTGGGTCTTCTGCACAAAAGACTAAGGGAAATGGATTGATTGATCTACGGTTTGTGTTCGTATCTCTGCTTTGACTATAGTAAAAATCAGCAACTACATGGCAATGAAATAAATCCAGCATGGCAATACATACATCCATACACCAAAAGGCCATTTTCCTCTTTAAAAGGTGGAAGGGTGTTGACGAGTCAAAGGATACACTAATCCTATACTCTTTCCACATGTCCATAATTACCTGAATTTATCTCTCTAAATGTCGTAGGTGTTGTGGGTGACAAAGGATGACTCTTGTTATATATTTCTGATATCTCCAGCCATTTCTCTAAACGCCTCACAAGCCTTTAAAACAAAAACGAAGAAAAGAGAAAAATTATTCTATATTACAAATTGTTTGCATGAAAAAAAATTACACTTCAATCATATTTATGCAAAGGATGGTAATCTAATGAAAGCTTAATCTGGAATTGTACTTACCTATATGCCTTCTTATGAAAATGATGAATTATTTCTTCCTTGAATATTTCTGGAGGCAATTTAATAAGTTTGGACATGGATTGAATAAGTTTAAGGACAACCATTTCGTTGTACATGCGTGAATTCTCCCGGCCTTGCTGAGTGCCTTTCTGCCGCTCATAGCCAGCTTCATTAAAGTATGGTTCATTGACTAGAATCAGACCTAGAAGAATGGCAAGGGAGGGTTTACAATTAACTGTAGATATGAGAAAATTTCATGGAATTTCAAGTACAGTAATAACAATAATTGTTGAAAAGTAACAAACTGTAAATAGCAAGCAATTACATTACATTTCAAAAAGTTTTTACAAAGGATTACAAAGGTGGAGCATACTGACAGGAGACCTTTTGGTCCATATCTAGGTCGGATGCGAAAAAAATCATAATAATGATAAACAAATAAATGAATAAATAAAAACTATAATAATGTAAATAATAAATAAAATAAATAAATGCATAGGTATAGTTACATAATAAACAGGTAAATAGTAAATAATAATACATACATGCACACATATACCAAGGCTTTTCCCCCCTTACAAGGGAGGTAGCCAAAAAGGAAAAGGCATAAAATCATTCCCACCCATTCAATCCCTAAATACACTCCACACCCCTCCACGCTCCCTCTTATCTTAGCACCTGCTGGATGACAGGTCATCCCTGCACCTTGTCCACTGCCCTGGATCAGAAGCAGTGTCACAAGACACAGCACATCCACAGCAAGGCCACTTCATTAAATCGGCGACCCCCGCTCTCCGTCCCCCCATGCATATAGATCAGTACTGGAACTGCCAACCATCATCGTCAAAAAAATTATACTTAAGTGTAAGCAGCAGGGACTAATTTTCTCTGAACTCCTGGTAATTTTCTTTTTTATATGTCCTAACAATATGGGTCAACTCTCTGAGATTATCATATTTACCATATCATAAATGTTTCAAACATAAGTACACATAGGAGAGGGTGGTCGGTGGAAGGGTGGTTGATAAGTTATTAATGGACTATGTAGTAATACCCAGAAAAAGGGTAGGAAGAGTTCTGAATGTCCATGCCCTTAGGGGAGAGAGTGGGCGAATATCAGATAATTTTTAGAGGGTAAGTTGAGAGTGAAGGTTAGATGGAGAAAGAGGAAAATGACAAAGTTAGAGAGGTGCTTTGAGCTGACAGAAGTGTGGGAGGGGGGTGAGGGATAGAGTAGGAGGAGGAGTTGAAAAAGAATGAAGATGTTACAAAGAGGAAGTGACAAGGTCTGCAAAGAGATGTGTGTGGAACAAGGGGGATGGGAGGGAATAGAAGGAAGGGAAGTGAATGTTGGAATGATGAAGTGAAGAAGGTAGTAGACAAGAAGAAGCAAGCATTCAGGTACTGGTTGCAAATTAGGATGAGAGAAAAATATGAGAGACAAAGAAAAAAAGAAAAGAAACAAAACAAAACATAAAGGAGGCAAAACGGAGAGCAGATGTAAAATGGGGGAGCAATACGACAGAAAAATTAGAAAGCAACAAATAGAGGTTTTTGAAGAAAATTAAGAAAGGGTAGGTGAGTCAAGCAGAGAAGAAAAGATAAAAGACACAGATGGAGAGATCTTAATGGAAGAGGAGGCGGTAAGGGGAAGATGGGTGGAGTATTTTTGAGAGCTGCTGAATGTGGAGGAGGAGAGAGAAGGAGTGATGGTAGCAGTCGGAAGGAATGCAGCAAGGCACAGCACATCCACAGCAGGGCCACTTTACTTACATGGTGACCCCCATCCCCCTTTCTGTCCCCTCATGGGGAAAATTGAAAATGTACACGAGGATAGGAAAGCTAAATCGAGTGGAAGATGCCAGAATGTGTGCAGAGATAAGAAAAAAGGCTATATCAAAAGATGTGATATAAAGTGCATTGAATGAGATGCAAGCTGGTAAGGAACCTGGGTTGGATAGTTGTTCTGGGGAATATCTGAAAAGTAGTTATAGTGGATTGGCTGGTATGATTCGTGTCTTGTAGGTCTTGTAAGTCTTGTTAAGTTCTGGTGTCAACACCATGGTCTATCTGGGGACACATAACTCCCATATCTCTCTGTCCAGGTCTCACAAATTGGAGCTAATCTGCAACTGAGTTTGTTGCTGCTTCTCACAAGGTTTGGCCATACAGGATTGGAGCCTCATCTGGGATGTTGGCCAGGAATTTGTCAAGCCTCCTATTGAAAGCCACTGTGCTGACTCCTGTTCTGCCCCATATCTCTCTTGGGAGACGGTTGAAGAGTCTGGAGTCAGCCCAGGTAAAGCTTTCCACATGGATCATCTTCAGTCACTGGGAGCAGCTCCTTATGGACCTTCTTTTGCAGGTCCTACAAAACCTGGGGTAGAGGGTGGAGTGCCGGAGGACTGGAGGAGTGCCTGTATAGTTCCACTTTACAAGGGAAAAGGGGACAAGTGTGAATGTAGTAGTTTCAGAGGGATTAGCTTGTTAAGTGTAGTTGGGAAAGCTTATGGGAGGGTCTTGATTGAGAGGATTAGGAGAGGAACAGAGGGAGTAATTGGTGAGAAACAGTGTGGATTTAGGACGAGCAGAGGTTGTGTAGATCAGATTTTTGTGGTAAGACAAATGTGAGAAAGCTATAGGAAAGGAGAAGAATGTTTTTTGGGCTTTTATGGATCTGGAAAAGGCTTACGACAGGGTAGATAGAAAGGCACTGTGGGAGGTTTTGCGGATATACGGGATAGGAGGAAAGTTTCTAGGAGCTGTCAAGAGTTTTTATGAGGGTAGTAGAGCTTGTGTCAGGATTAGAAATGGAGAGAGTGAGTGGTTCGAGGTAAAGGTGGGACTTCGTCAAGGATGCGTTATGTCGCCCTGGCTGTTCAACTTATACATGGATGGGGTAGTGTGAGAGGTAAATGCAAGGGTAGTGGGTCAGGGATTGGAGATGGTTAAAGAAAATGGAGAAAAGTGGGAGGTGAGCCAGCTGTTGTTTGCGGACAACACTGTGCTTGTGGCAGGATCGGAGGAGGGATTGAGGAAGTTGGTGACAGAGTTTGGGAGAGTATGTGATAGAAGAAAGCTAAAGATAAATGTGGGTAAAAGTAAGGTGATGAGATGTACAAGGGGTGAAAGTGGCAGTAGACTGGAAGTGAGCATAAAGGGAGAGCGACTGGAGGAAGTGGATAGTTTTAGATACTTGGGTGCAAATGTGGCAGGAAAAGGTGGAGTGAAGGTGGAGGTAGAATGTAGATTGAAGAGTGTAATGAGGAATAGATATTTGGGAATGGATGCTAAGAGGAGACTGTATGAAGGAGTGATTGTGCCAACAGCACTGTATGGGGCAGAAACATGGAACATAAGAGAGGAAGAGAGAAGGAGTTTGAATGTGTTTGAGATGAGGTGTCTGAGAAGTATGATGGGGGTTACTAGGCTAGAGTGAGGGAGAAATGAGGTGGTGAGGAGAACAGGGGTGGAAAGGGAGTTGGGAGATAGGGTTGATGAAAGAGTATTAGGATGGTTTGGACACATGGAAAGAATGAGTGAAGAAAGACTAGTAAAAGAGGTATGGAAGGCAGATGTGGAGGGACTGAACATGAGGGGACGTCCTAGGATGAGGTGGATGGATGGGGTGAAGGGGGCTTTGGGGAAGAGGGGAATGTCTGTTGAGGAAGGACGGGAGAGGACAGAAGACAGGGGTGAATGGAGAATGGTTGTATATGGATGATGATGTGATGCATGAGGTGGAATGGGCAGGGGGATGGGGGGTGAGGTAGTATGTGTGAGCAAAATTTGACGCAGCCCGAAGGGATTTCTCCCCGTCTTCTCCTTTTGTGCATGGGGGGACAGAGAGGGGGGTTGCCGATTTAATGAAGCAGCCTTGCTGTGGATGTGCTGTGTCTTGCAACACTGCTTCTGACCCTGGGCAGTGGACAAGGTGCAGGGATGACCCGTCATCCAGGAGGTGCTAAGATAAGAGGGAGGGTGGAGGGGTGTGGAGTGTATTCAGGGATGGAATGGGTGGGAATGATTTCATGCCTTTTCCTTTTTGGCTACCTCCCTTGTAAGGGGGGAAAAAGCCTTGGTATATGTATGTATGTTTCCTTTTGATACCATCTCTTCCTTTTTGTGATGAGTTTGGTGCTGTGTCCTCCAGAACTTTCCAGACATAAATCGCTATATAGCACTCTCTGCTGTGAAAAGAGCTTGAGGAGTTTTTGCCTCTCCCAGTATTTCAGGGAGTTCTTGACCAACCTCCTCATGAATACCTTCAAGACCTGCTCAAGTTCTAGTACCTACTGGCTTTGTGCAGAAACCATAGCTGACATACATACTCCAGCTTTGACACTACAAAGGTCTTCCACATACGTAGTAAGTGCTTGGACTTCCTTGGCTTAAAGATCCAGAGCATCCACCACTCAATTTAAGAGCAGCACTAGTGGTGTGGGTTATATGTGCTTTGAAGCCACAGTCATCACTCACGCACACCCTAACGTCTATCAACCTTTCCTTTGTATTTCTTCTGCTTCTGCTACGTACTGGTGCTCTTTTAGATTTTCATTTGTCCCATATCTTATCAGTTCAAAATTCTTGTATACTGCCTCCAGATCTTTTTGTAATTTTTTTGCAATCCTCTCTGGTTGCGATTTCTCAGGAAATCCTGGCATTATCCACGAACGAGGTGTGTCTACAGCAAGTGGAACTATGGATTGCAATAGTGCATGTATAGTTCTACTAAACATGGAAATCATACATACATACATATACCAAGGCTTTTCCCCCTTACAAGGGAGGTAGCCAAAAAGAAAAAGGCATAAAATCATTCCCACCCGTTCCATCCCTAAATACACTCCACTCCCCTCCACCCTCCCTCCCATCTTAGCACCTCCTGGATGACGGGTCATCCTTGCACCTTGTCCATGGAAATAGGAGACACAAATATAAGTCTAAATAAACACCAAAAGAGGACAGAGCCTTTATTTGTATGATATTTTGCTTGTTACAGTTTTATCAAGTCATGTACTTGATAAACTGTAAAAAGTCACTGTACTAATAGAGGCGGAGGTTGAGGGGATGGCAGTTCTAATCCTGCCTATGGCAAAGTTGAACCAAGGGCATGGTTCATTAAATTCCATGCAATAAAGTCCTCTGTGAGGGGCAACATCCAAGCCTTCCAATAGGGGGGAATTTGTGATATTAAACCATATCATAACCATATCATCAGCAATTGCAAGTTTCACACACAAATATAAGTGTAGTAGTTTTAGCAGGATCAACCTGTCAAGTGTAGACAGTAAGGGAGCAAGGAAACCTGTTAATTGAGAGGATTAGTTAGGAAAGAGGGTGCACAGATCAGATTTTTACATTATATGCCAAGAAATTTTTCACCAAACCCTAATAATGTTTTTTGGGTTTTTATAGATTTGGACAAACCATATGATAGGGTTGACTGAGCATTGATATGACATGTATTGCTAATGTTTGTGACAGCAAGGCAGATACATAAGAATTTTTTAGCATAAGGCTGTTTTTTTTTTTTTTTTTCTTTGTTTTTTTTCTTTTATGAATCTATAGAAGACTTATGACAGGGCTGACAGGAAGGCAATGATTTTTTTCTTCTTTTTCTTCTTCTAAAAGAATGCCTAGTTACTTATACAATGTGTCTTACCATTTGTCGCAACTTATGCTATGGTAAATATAGTACCCTATGAACAAGGTTGTCATCCCAGAGGTAAATCATGTGACTAGATTATCTCAGGTGGTGCTCTTTGACAAGACAGGTTCAAAGTCACTAGTACCAAGTAAATCCTAGTTTAACACATATCTCCAACAGCATCCCATAGTCTTGTGTCTAAAGTATTTATGTGCAACTTGAAAGCCTTGGTCAAGCCCCCAACTCTCATATCCAAACATCTAGACAGAGATCATAAAGGCCTTCATGATATTCTTGAAATTACTTTCTGTTCCATTCTTAACCTATTCTTCACTCTTTATTTACATGTAGAACATTCCAGAATTACTGACCTTGAATAGATATTATAACTTGAAGCAAATTACTTTGACTCGTCCATATTTCTGTTCCTTTGCCGCTCCAGGTTCCGAGCAATGACACACACACCTATGAGAACAACAGCAAGAAGCAACAATGTATATATATCAAAGGATCTTTTCCCCTTGTCAAAGGGTGGCTTAATAAAAAAATATCTACTTCATACACATTAAAACCCGTTTAACACTTCTCCCTCCTACCTAACCAGTGTGTAGATAAAAAGTCATCCCTACCTGTTACACTAATTAATGCTGGTACCTGTAAATTTAAGTTTCATTCTCTACATCTTAACACATTTGTCATCAAAGTACACAAGAAAGGCCTTGCTTCTCTACATACCTTTCCATCTTCATACAGATTTGGATTGAGCTTGTCAGAGCAGTAAGTTATATAGTGGCATAGAGGTGGAGCACGAGGGTAATCTGCTGATAATTGGAAATCAAAGAAGAAAAGGCCATCTTCATATGGAGTTCTTTCTGGACCTCGTATCATCACTGAATACAAATCCTATTGGGTTAAAAAGAAAATACAAGATTATACATTATTGAATAGTAATGCTATACTATGAAAGATATATATAAGTATACATTTATCTCTACACCAAAAGGCTTCTATAAAAGGTAGTCAGCTAAGGCAGGGTGGTGAGATAAACACCGAGAATCGTTGAAGTTTTATTAACTGACGTTTCGCTCTTAACAGAGCTTCTTCAGAGTGTACACTCTGAAGAAGCTCTGTTAAGAGCAAAATGTCAGTTAATAAAACTTCAACGATTCTCGGTGTTTATCTCACCACCCTGCCACTCATTTTGTCGTCCATTCCTCAATATATATATATATATATATATATATATATATATATGTCAGTTTTACTTACCATTCTATCCTCATAACCCCTCACCCAAATCCCTGAAGGCAAGGAACTACTAAGAAGTTTCATTTCTTTCTTTACAGTTCGGTAAAAGTTGGGCGGATCAGTGGGCTGGAACATTGTTAGCTTAAACTTGTGGCTGTCAGGTGCAGCTTCAAGTACTAAGAACCCTAGAAAAAATGAAAAGAAAACAGTATTACTACATAGTTTCACACTTACTGAAGAGATTTAAGACTGGCATGTCTTTCATAACCTATGGTCACCACTTTCATGTTAATGAATAGAATGTGAGGTATAACGAAAAAGAAATTGGTGATGCCCTGGGTTCAGCTGTACCTTCTGCTCATAAACATGTGCAAATGATCAGAGTCCCAACACTTTGTCTTTATGCTGCCCTAAATTCTCACTCAAAACAAATACACAACACCTCTTCACTGAGTGGCTTGTTGGATCATCCGGTGGTAAGTCGGGACTGCTCAAGGCTCTAGATTTTCAGCAATAGATAACCTGGTCAACAGATTGATTATACTATATTTCCAATTTCTTAATACACAAGAAATTTCTAGCCACAGTCTGAAATCCCCCATCAACACTCCTTCAAATTCAAAGTTCCTGCTCTTTACAGTACTGAAATTCAGAATTCCTGCTCTATATAGTACTATGTCCACATTTTTTTTTTTTTTTCTTCTTCTCTCCAGGGAGCCAATAAAGTCTGGTTCCTTGGTAAGCAGCAAAAAATAAAATCTCATTGAAGTGTCATTTCCTCTTACCTGAGTCAGATCTTTTATCAATTAGGTTATCTGCTACATCCAATATTATTTGTTGCAATATCTATTTCCCCAGCAATCTTCATGAACACACTTCCCATTTCTCCCAGCAGACCTCTTTGTAATTAAAGTCTCCCACAAAGCCTTTGTTTTCTCTTTAGTCAATGGATTTTCTTAGGAGAATAAACAAGTCTAACATTTTCTGGCAATCTGCTTCATTCCCTTCCTTGTCTTTGGGGAGGAGAATGTATTTGACCATGACGTCTCCTCTATCTGGTTCTCCAACTTTTAATTTTCAAATTTCATGCTACAACCTTGTCCTCACTCAAATTTATTTTTTCCACTGTTAAGTTGTTTCTCACATTATTCATCCCCCTCTATTTTATCCTCCCTGCCTTACCTCCTGAGGGCGTATTTAACAATCCCTAGCTGTAGATCACACACCTTAAAAGCTTAATCACAACCACCATACTTCTCGGATACAATTCAATTTCTACTTTCTGCCTCCTTTAAATTCTAAGTCTCTACCCCATACAAAGTCATAGGCACACTCATCCCTTCATATAATGTTTTCTTTGCATACAGTATAAAAATAACAAATGTGTCTTACCATCAGGTTCAGAATTAATTGTTGTGTTCTTCGCGTTAGAAGCAGGACCTAAAACAGAGAGAAAAAAAGAGAGTTAACTCTTACGTTGATCCATCAAGACTTTCTAAACTTACAACAAAATATATATTAAAAAAAAAGTCACTATACTGGTAACTGGAATGATACAACACAAATTATTATTGACTATCTCTGTGGCTTATACAAGTTTTAAATTATTGGTTTGGTACATATGAAAACAAAATTCTCCCTCCTCTTAACTCATTATATAAGATGGCCACCTTTCCAATGAACAAAATCACAAGGTATGTCATAAAGTGAAAGATTAATGAGGTTATAGAAACAAGCTACTGCTTTGGTATCATCTGCAACATGAGTCGCAATGCCTTGGGGGCTGTGCTTCCTGATGGAGGTGAGGGTATGGAAGGGTTTTAACAATTGTATACAGTGAGACCTCTCATTAACGGATGTTAATTAGCTGAGTTTGCGGTGTTTTCACTGTGTTTTCGAGTGTTTTTGGGTGGCATAGTGATTGCACGCACTAAACAACAGCAACAAAAACACAGCTAATTAACGTCCATTAATGAGAGGTCTCAGTGTATATGTGAAATGGAAGTTCACTGGCTGAGCGGGTTAGGGAGTCGTTACTTGCGGCGAAGGTCAAGAAGATGGTGGTTCGAATCTTGCCACCAGTGAAGTTAAACCAAGGGCATGGTTCATTAAATTCCACACTACAAAGTCCTCTGTGAGGGGCATCGTCCTAGCCTTCCGATGGGAGGAGTTTGTGACGTTAAACCAAATCAAATCACATATGTGAAATGATTCATTATAGTGTTCACCCAGCAGGACCACAACATGCTGGGACCCATCATGGTCCCTCCTCTTCATTTTGGAGGAAACTGATACATACATACATACACCAAATGCTTTTTCCCCCTTACATGGGGGGATAGCCAAAAAGAAAAAGGCATAGAAACCACTCCCACCCATTCCATTCCCTACATATTCCACTCCCCTCCACCCTCCTCTTATCTTGGCACCTCCTGGATGACAGGTCATCCCTGCATCCTGTCCATTGCCCTGGGTCAGAGTCAGTGTTGCAAGACAATGATACCGGGATTAAAAATGTTTACACAGTGGATCAATCAATCAATCTGTTGCTCTTGGTCTCTCTTGTATAAGATCGCCTTCAGTGGATATATACCAGATGAGACACAACAGCCTTAAACTATCAGGACAGATTTCATCTAAAAGCAGGTGGGATAACTTGACTGTGTTGTTATTTTCGTCCATTTCTTTGTTAATGACTAGTAACATAAAGAAGAGAACATTCTCTATTCAATAGCAATATTTTACCAGAAAAGGGGGAAAGAAAAATACCTGAAGTTGAACAAGACTGCACCTCCACACCTCAGTGGCCCTCAGAAAAATAACATAAATCCACATACAAAGGATTACAAAGGTGGAGCACGCCAACAGGAGACCTTATGGTCCATACATGTAACAAATAAATCATATCAGGTACAAACCTTCTACTGGGCTTGTAAGGACTTCATTGGGTACTGACGCAGCTGCATTCGGTACATTTGTCTCCTTTGATATAGGAAGAGCACTGGCTCCCTGGTCTTCCCATGCACCCTTTGACTCCTCACTTGCTGGTGTGTTTTGGTTTATTTTGTCATCACAAACACATACTGGAATGTTTTCTTTATTCTCCACCAGGATTCCTTCATTATCCTGTAAAAAAAATTTGGTTTTCATGCCATGTACAATATTTAAGAAATATGGGACTTTGCTCAAGACATAAAGAGATAATAAAAAGCATATACATATAATGGGTATTCTCCATTAAACTCCCTGCTAAAAAAAAATCTTACGTTTCTTTATGCAAGTTACACTTCGACAATACTGAGTATCTTATGCACCAATCCTATGGTTGTTACTGGTTACCCAAGAGCTGTGGGTCTCTTAAAAGAGAGCTCTGGGGCAATGGGGTGACTGCATGTATGTGTTGCAATGTTTTTGGAAGTGTGTGAAGATGTGTGATGGCTTCACCTCCAATTTCTTGTGCTGGTGAGTGTGGTGCATCTTCACTTCAACTAATGGTATCAAGAGACATGAACAGCTTCAATCTACTACATACCTGACAAGCTTGCATGAGACTCATGTCAAAATGTCCACCATATCGCAGCACTACCTCTTCATAGGTTTTCAGCAGTTGGGCTTTCATTAACGAACATAACTGTGCACACATGTGCGACGTTTTTATTTCTTCCGAAACCACATTACTGCTGCTGTCTGCAAAACATACACACTATTAAAAGAGCTGCAGCCTACATCGACAAATGAATCATATTCTTTGAGTATTTATACCACTGAAATAAATAATTTCATGGACTGAATTGTGGTATTTCAAGAGTGAAGCTCTCAGAAAAAATCTTCTACTCTTTTACTATTCTGTCCTCGTATTCAATGTCTCCACTTCCATCTTTCTAAGAAATCATCTGTTGTCTGTGCTGGACCTGTTGAATACCTTTACATACATTCCGAAGACCTGTTCCCTTTGTATTGGTGGGAGCACTGGACTAGTTTAAAGGGCCATTTACACGGTCTAACAGTTTGACAAACCCAGTTTGTCAAACAAGTGTTTGAAGTGATGTTTGACCATGTAAATAGGGTATTTGGTTGTAAAACACGTTCGACAAATGTGTTTGATGACCAAATACCTCATTCACACAGTCAAACATCACTTCAAACACTTGTCAGACAAACCGGGTTTGTCAAACTGTTAGACCGTGTAAATGGCCTTTAAGTACACACCTACTACTACATGCACATTAGAACCCATTCAAGACCCCTTTTCCATCTCACAGCCTCATGGATAAGGAGTTGTCTCCTTTCTCGGCTGCACTGCTCAAGTTGAAGGGAATGCAGCGTAACACAGCACTTCCACAACATGGCCTGATAGCCGCAGCTGGTTTACCGCAACTACTACATTATATGGTGACCCCCTCCCTTTCCTCATCCACTCAAAAATTTAACAGAGCAGATGAGAGAAAAAAATAATATCCCTTCAACTATGTCATCCTTTCATCCATTTACTATTTTCCCCTATTCACTTCTAACTTTTGTACTCTCTCTTCCTTGTTCCATGCATTCCTCATGCATCCAATGCCCTCTTCACCATCCCACATCTTTCTTAGCCTTCCTCAAATTCACTCCATCCACTTCTGATTTGTACACTCTTTGCTATTCTTTATTTGTCC
The DNA here is from genome assembly GCF_046742065.1 of Oratosquilla oratoria. NCBI lineage: Eukaryota > Metazoa > Arthropoda > Malacostraca > Stomatopoda > Squillidae > Oratosquilla > Oratosquilla oratoria. The sequence goes on along the minus strand of NC_134806.1, from coordinate 764,706 downwards.
ATTCTTTCAATATGCCCAAAGTACCTCAGCACTCGTTAATACATCCTATCTGACTGCTCTCTTTCCATCCCCAATTATCTGCCTTACCTCCACATTTCTCATTCAACCCATCCTTGTATAGTAAGTCCTTGTTATACAGTACACATGCATTCCTGAAAACCTTACCACAAATTGAAATTACTGTATACCAAACCCATTATAACATGTAATAATAGGATATGGCAGATGTACCTTCTCCCTGCTCTCTCCTCTTCAAAATATCTAGCGGATACCGTATCTGTGAATTTTTCTCACCGTAAATAGAATCGAGGTTAGTAATTACCAAATACCGTAACTGTGAATTTACCGGATAAAGAATTACCGTATAAGAAGGACTCACTTACAAGGAGGACTCACTGTAAGACCTACCATACTTTTGAAATACTTCATCTCAAACCTGTTTAAGATCTTCCTTTCTGCTTCCCTTAGATTCCAAGTCTCTTCCATACAGTGCCATGGGTTCAATCACTCCAAACAAACATGTTATTTATCACCAGATATCTTCTCATAACATTTTTCATTCCACCCAAAGTTATTTTGAGGTCACCATTTTTTACCAGGCCTATAGAATGACCCCCTTTTTTTGTGTAATATTTTTTTTGTTTCAAGTGTCATCTTGTATATTTAAGTCTAAAGTAACAAGTAATCCTAAGTCTTACCTTTCTACATCCACTTCCAAAGTTACTACTATGTCTCGCATCTTCCCAAGCTTTCCAGATAACTGGAAGTATGCACTGTAATTCACCAGTTCAACAGAGCCTCAGCTTCCTCTCTACCTCATGCTTCGGCAATCACTCCTCCACCTTACCTTTTAAATCATTGCAACTCTTGGAGTCCTTCATTCTTGTTGGATCGATAGTGGTCTTGTCGTGCAAGGTCATGTCCGACTCACTCATACGCTTGTGTTTCAGGCTTTCACTCCCTTTGCTCCTCACACATTCAGGTTTCTCATTTCTGCTTTGCTTCACACTGGAATTAAAGCTGGAGTTGGTTGGAGTTATCGTTGAGTTAAAGCTTAAATTTGCCAGGTTCTCAGATAGTGTGGAAGAGCTGTGTAGAATTGCATCTTTGGGATTCAGCATATTGTTCATTTTGGTACCATCTTTGGTTGTGGGTGCTTTATTCACTATCTCAGGGTTACCATTCTCGCCCTCCCCACCACTGTTTGCTCCCCCAATGACCAGGAAGTTGTTACATAACCCGTCCACATCCGAAGTAGATGACAACCTGCACATCTGCATCTGCTCTGGTTCTGAAGATGACGAGAAGAGTCGATTGATTTGCTCTGTGACGCGTTGTGCTGTGGACGCTCTACCACGTTCTCTCACCTTCTCTATGAGACCCTGGAAGTTGCTTTCATGGAAGAAACTTGTACCCATCAACTTGTCCATGTACCTGGTGAGTAGCACAAAGAGAAGAGAAAATTAGAATAGTACAAAGACTTGTATGAATTATGAAACTATACTCTGAAATTAGAGGGAGGTTGGAGTGTATTTAGGGATGGAATGGGTGGGAATGGTTTTATGCCTTTTTTTTTTTGGCTACCTCCCCTGTAAGGGAGTAAAAGCCTTGGTATATGTATGTATGTATACTCTGAAATGAGCAAAGATGGCATTAGTTTTAATGACATACAGACTACCATCACATATATTATGGGGGAGTTTGGGAGGGTAGTATGCGAGAGGAATAATAACAATAATTGTTGCATCCAGTTCCTATCTATATACCAAGGATTTCTTCCTCTTTACAAAGGAGGTGGACCAGTCAAGACCACTCCCATCCACCACTCATTTCCCTTTCATCTTAGCTCCTCGTGGATGAAGGGTCATCCCTCTCTCATGCCCACTGCCTGGGTCAGAACCAATGCAGCAAGACACAGTACATCCACAGCAAGTTCGCTTCACTTAATCGGCAACCCCTCCTCTCCATCCCCTCATGCAGAAAATAGAGAAGATAGGGAGAAATCCCTTTGGGCTATGTCAAAATATCATCCACACACAACCACTCCCCACTCCCCCACAATCCTCTGCCCCCTCCCTTCCATGCTCGACACTGAAAAAAGAGAAAAGGTGGTTGAAAATCCCTTCAAGATGTATCAAAGTATCATCCATACTGAGCTATTCTCCATTGACCCCTATCTCCTGCCTACTCCCTTCTTTGCTCAACAGACAATCCCCTCTTGCTCAAGGCCCTTTCACACTATCCAATCTCACCCTAAGTCATCCCCTCAAGTTCACTCCTTCCACCTCTGCCTTCCACACCTCTTTTGCTAATCTTTCTTCACTCATTCTCTCCATGTGTCCAAACCATCCTAATAATCTTTCATAAGCCCTATCTACCATCTCCTTTTCCACCTACACTCTCCTCCTCATCTCATTTCTCACTCGATCCAGCCTTGTAACCCCTATCTTACTTCTCAGACATTTCATCTCCAACATTTAAACTTCTCCTTTCTGCTTCTCTCAGACTCCAAGTCTCCACCCCATACAGTGTTGTCAACACAATCACCCCTTAATGTAATCTTTACTTTGCATCCATTCCCAGATTCCTATTTCTCATGACACTGTTCAATCTACCAAGACTTCCTTCCTCACTCTATAGTATACTTCCATCCCCAATACTCCATTTCCTGCCACCAATCATTCCCTCTGTTCTTCTAATCCTCTCAATTAAAACCCTCCCATAAGCCTTCTCAACTACACTCAACAAAATGATCCCTCTAAAACTACTACAATCACATTTGTCCCTTTTCTTTTGTAAAATTGAATTACATACTCCTTCAGGAAGGCATTGTGGGAGGTACTGCAGATATATGGGATAGGAGGAAAGCTTAGTAACCATGTAGTATGTGCTGAAGCTATCAGTTGTTTTAAGAAATGATTAGACAACTTTATGGATGGAGATGACAGGTGGTGACGGGTAGGGAGCTGCCTTGTGTAGCCCTTATGGTCTCTTGCAGTCTCCCTCATTCTTATGTTCAGCACTATCCCTTCCCATCTCATCCACAGTTGTCCCCTCAAGTTCGCTCCATCCACCACTGCCTTCCACACTTCTTTTACTGATCTGTATTCACTCATTCTTTCCATGTGCCAAACCATACCAATAATCTTTCACCAGCCTTATCTGCCTGCTCCCTTTCCACCCCTACTCTCCTCTTCCCAGACCCTCTTATGCCTTTACTTTTTTGTTTAGGAATGTCCCCTGTGGGGCTACAAGGAGAAGGATGCCTAGTCCCACTCCCCATCCCTTTCTTCTCGCCTCTTACTATCCAAGTGGGAATACTTGGTGGCAGTATTCTTTTCCCCCACCACAGGGGACAAAGTTTGGGAGAGTACGTGATAGAAGAAAGCTAAAGATAAATGTGGGTAAAAGTAAGGTGATGAGATGTACAATGGGTGAAAGTGGCAGTAGACTGGAAGTGAGCATTAAGGGAGAGCGACTGGAGGAAGTGGATAGTTTTAGATACTTGGGTGCAAATGTGGCAGGAAAAGGTGGAGTGAAGGTGGAGGTAGAATGTAGATTGAGAGAAGCGAGTAAATGCTTTTGTGGATTAAAGAGTGTAATGAGGAATAGACATTTGGGAATGGATGCTAAGAGGAGACTGTATGAAGGAGTGATTGTGCCAACAGCACTGTATGGGACAGAAACATGGAACATAAGAGAGGAAGAGAGAAGGAGTTTGAATGTGTTTGAGATGAGATGTCTGAGAAGTATGATAGGGGTTACTAGGCTGGATAGACTGAGAAACGAGGAGGCGAGGAGAAGAACGGGGGAGTTGGGAGATAGGGTTGATGAAAGAGTATTAGGATGGAAAGAATGAGTGAAGAAAGACTAGTAAAAGAGGTGTGGAAGGCAAAAGTGGAAGGAGTGCACATGAGGGGACATCCTAGGATGAGGTGGATGGATGGTTGAAGGGGGCTTTGGGGAAGAGGGGAATGTCTGTTGAGGAAGGACGGGAGAGGACAGAAGACAGGGTGAATGGAGAATGGTTGTATATGGATGATGTTGTGATGCATGAGGTGGAATGGGCGGGGGGATGGGGGGTGAGGTAGTATGTGTGAGCAAAATTTGACGCAGCCCAAAGGGATTTCTCCCCGACTACGCCTTTTATGCAATGGCGGGACGGAGAGGGGGGTCGCCGAGTTAATGAAGCGGCCTTCTTGTGGATGTGCTGTGTCTGGTGACACTGCCTCTGACCCAGGGCAGTGGACAAGGTGCAGGGATGACCCGTCATTCAGGAGGTGCTAAGATAAGAGGGAGGGTGGAGGGGTGTTGAGTGTATTCAGGGATGGAATGGGTGGGAATGATTTTATGCCTTTTTTCTTTTGGCTACCTCCCTTGTAAGGGGGAAAAAGCCTTGGTATATGTATGTATGTACTCTCCTCTTCACATCCTTTCTCACACTATCCAATCTTGTAACCCCCTACCATACTTCTCAGACACCTCATCTTAAACAACATTAAAACTTCTCTTTCCTTCCTCTCTTAACCTCTTCCATAAGATAACACCTACGTAGGCGTCATGAGGCACGAGTGGGTATACAAGGATGCCAGCACTGCCGTCCCAATTATATTTATTTTGTAGTTGTAGCGGAGTGAATCCCAAATTCTGTGAATGGGGTTGATTGCATTTTCTGTGTTTATTACTATGTAGTTGTATTATTATTATGTAGTTGTATTGGGAGACCTTAATGCTAGGGTAGGAAATGAACCAATAGACGGAGTGATTGGGAAGTATGGAGTTCCAGGTAAAAATCGTAGTGGAGAATTGATGGTGGAGATGTGTCTTGAAAGAGAGTTGATGATAGCAAATACAATGTTTAGGAAGAAAGTCAAGCATAAGTACACATGGGAGAGGGTGGTGGATGGAAGGGTGGCAGATAGAGCATTAATGGACTATATAGTGGTGACCAGGAGTATGGTAGGAAGAGTTAAGGATGTACATATTCTAAGGGGAGAGAGTGGGGGAATATCAGATCATTTTCTGGTGGAAGGTAAATTGAGAGTGGAGAATAGGTGGAGAAAGAGGAAAAGGGCAGAAGGTGAACTGCTTTGAGTGAACTGCTTAAATGAGAAAAAAAAAAAAAAAAAGGAGAATGAGTATAAGGAGAACCTGAGAGAGGAGCGGGAGTAAAGGATAGAGTAGAACTAGGAGTGGAGGAGGAATGGGGATGGTTCAAGGAGGGAATCATTAGGTTTGCAAAGATGGTGTGTGGAACAAGGAGGGCGGGAGGAAATAGAAGGGTAGTGAGTGGTGGGATGAGGAAGCAAAGAAAGGTGTAGAAGAGAGGAAACAGGCATTCATAGATTGGCTATATATTAGGACGAGGGAATCGTATGAGAGGTACAAAGTAGAGAGAAAGGAAGTTAAGCATAAGATAAAGGAAGCAAAGAGGAGAGCAGATGTGAAATGGGGTAAGAGTATGACAGAAAAGTTTGAAAGCAATGAAAAGATGTTTTGGAAAGAAATTAAAAGAGAAAAGTAGGTGAATCGAGTAGAGAAGAAAAGGTAAAAGGTGCAGATGGAGAGATGATAATGGAAAAGAAGGCAGTGAGAGGAAGGTGGGCAGAGTATTTTAGGGAGTTGCTAATTGTGAAGGAGGATAGGGAGGGAAAGGTAGTTGCAGTGGGAAGCGCTAAGAAAATGAGAGTGATGAGTGAGGAAAATGGAGGAGAAATAGGGAAGGATGAAGTGAAAGCAGCTGTTAAGATGATGAGAGCAGGTAAGGCACCTGGTCTGGATGGATGCCATGCAGAATGTCTGAAGAAAGGAGGTACAGTTATGGTGGACTGGCTGGTGAGGTTATTTAATGTTTGTCTAAAAGAAGGTAGAGTGCCATAGGAATGGAGGAGTGCCTGTATAGTTCTGTTTTACAAGGGAAAAGGGGACAAGTGTGAGTGTAGTAGTTTCAGAGGGATCAGCTTGTTGAGTGTAGTTGGGAAGGCTTATGGGAGGGTCTTGATTGAGAGGATTAGGAGAGGAACAGAGGGAGTAATTGGTGAGGAACAGTGTGGGTTTAGGACAGGTAGGGGTTGTATAGATCAGATTTTTGTGGTAAGACAGATATGTGAGAAAGGTAAGGATGATTTCTGGGGTTTTATGGGTTTGGAAAAGGCTTTGACAAGGTACACAGGAAGGGACTGTGGGAGGTATTGCAGATAAATGGGATAAGAGGAAAGCTGTTAAGAACAGTCAAGAGTTTTTCATGGGAGTAATAGAGCTTATGTTAGAATTAGAAATGGAGAAAGTGAATGGTTTGAGGTAAGGATGGGACTTCATCAGGGGTGTGTTATGTCACCATGGCTGTTTAATCTTTACATGGATGAGGTGGTGCGAGAGGTGAATGCAAGGGTAGTGGGTCAGGGGTTGGAGATGATTAAAGAAAATGGAGAAAAGTGGGAGGTGAGCCAGCTGTTGTTTGCTGATGACACTGCGCTTGTAGCAGGATCAGAGGAGGGATTGAGGAAGTTAGTGACAGAGTTTGAGGTGTGTGAAAGAAGGAAGCTGAAGATAAATGTGGGCAAAAGTAAGGTGATGAGATGTACAAGGGGAGAGAGTGACAGCAGGTTGGAAGTGAGCATTAAGGGTGAAAGACTGGAGGAAGTGGATAGTTTTAGATACTTGGGTGCGAATGTGGCAGGAAAGGGAGGAGTGGGGGTGGAGGTAGAATGTAGATTGAGAGAAGCAAGTAAATGCCTTGGTGGATTAAAAAGTGTAATGAGAAATAGATATCTGGGAATGGATGCTAAGAGGAGGTTATATGAAGGAGTGATTGTGCCAACAGCATTGTACGGGGCAGAAACATGGAACATGAGAGAGGAAGAGAGAAGTTTGAATGTGTTTGAGATGAAATGTCTGAGAAGTATGATAGGGGTTACTAGGCTAGATAGAGTGAGAAATGAGGAGGTGAGGAGGAGAACAGGGGTGGAAAGGGAACTGAGAGATAGGGTTGATGAAAGAGTATTAGGATGGTTTGGACACATGGAAAGAATGAGTGAAGAAAGATTAGTAAAAGAGGTGTGGAAGGCAGAGGTGGAAGGAGTGAATATGAGGGGCGTCCTAGGATGAGATGGATGGATGGGGTGAAAGGGGCATTACAAAAGAGAGGAATGTCTGTGGAGGAAGGATGGGAGAGGACAGAAGATAGGAGTGAATGGAGAGGGGTTGTGTATAGATGATGCTGTGATGCATGAGGGGGAGTGGGTGGGGGATGGGGGGTGAGGAAGTATGTATGAGAAAAAAAATTGACGCAGCCCAAAGGGATTTCTCCCCATCTTCTCCTTTTCTGCATGAGTGGACGGAGAGTGGGGTGGCCGAATTTATGAAGCAGCCATGCTGTGGATGTGCTGTGTCTTGTGACACTGCTTCTGACCCAGGCCAGTGGACAGGATGCAGGGATGCCCGTCATCCAGGAGGTGCCAAGATAAGAGGGAGGGTGGAGGGGAGTGGAATGGGTGGGAGTGGTTTCTATGTCTTTTTCTTTTTGGCTACCCCCGTGTAAGGGGAAAGCCTTTGGTATATGTTTGTATGTATGTATTGTGATGCATCATCATATTATGATACATCAGGCATCCAATGCTACACACAAGAATTTGACTCGTATTGAGGTTAAATGTCTGTCCCATACAGTATCAAAGGCACAATCACCCTTTCATATAATCTTTTCTTTGCATCCATTCCCAAATGCAAATAATGCTGGTGACAACAACAACAATGAATAATAAATAACATCAACTAACCTGCACTCCTTATAACAATCAAGTAACTGTTTCATAACTGCAGTGGTTTGTAGTGCCGGGTTCTGTGTGAAGATTTCCTCCAACCGGCTCATTGCAATACGAGCCTTTTCAATATTGGCCACAAGGCGAATCTTAAGAAGACCGTCACCTTCCCCTTCACTGTCTCTGCAACAAAATTATACAAATTAAAGTCTTCTTCAACCATTAGTATGTCCATGAAAATTCTGTTTCCACTTAACGAAGAAAGAAAAAGAAAGTATGATAGACAGGAAGAATGAAAGACAGACAGAGAGAAAGAATGGAAGAAAGAAGACAAATAAATAAATAAGGGTATATAATTTTCAACATACACAAACATGAGTAAATCATTCTCTTGCTGGAAAATGGCCACAGCCTCAAGACCATGGCCACCAGGATGGCCCATTAATCACTACAAGAGGAACTGCTGTGTTATCTAAAAGTGTATGCACTGGGTAGCATCTGAGTACTTTATCCGTCTTTTCCTTTATGCTCTTCAACCCCGCTGTGGAGGTGCTGTCTTGAAGCATTGCCTCTGAATCAAGCAGCATGTGATGGACAGGGATTACCCTTAATCCACAAGGATCTGAGACAGAAGGGACAACTGGGTGTTGGATGGGTGTATGCCTTGATTAAGCCACCTGCTTATAAGAGGGAAAGGGCCTTTTGGAACATTTGCGCTTACCAACAATTCTCACTAACTGCTCAATGTAGAAGATTCACTTCTGAGTAGCAGTTTGTTAGGACTCTTTTGGTGTAATCTGTTATCATTCTTATGACTTGGTTTTGAAGTACTGGCAAATTTCTGACATCTGACCTGACCTTTAGATATTTAACTTGTCCAAACATCCAACTTTTTTCTTTTAAGAGCCTAATGTTCTGCCCATTCTGGCTATGCCAGGGGGCTTGGCTTCACCTTTAGGCCTCAGCTACCTTCAGTAGCTATACTTCTTCCATTATCTGGTGGCAGGCAAAACCAGCAGCGTTGCCATGTCTAAACCATCTCCAAAGAAAATGGGGGAAGACACCATTTTCTTTATATTTGCATGTATGACTGGTATAATTAAAGAGACTGCAAGCGGCCTGAAGACTCACACTCAGCTTCTCTATGTAATTCTCTACGAGTGACCTGGGCACCTGGTCGGGAGCCGGGGTAACGTCGCCTGGCCTGAGATGCCACATCGTTTAACAAGTCTCTTTTTTTCTTTACATGTATAACAATTACTCATATTGCCTTCCATTTAATGAAAAAAAATCAATATGTATTTAGAATATTCCATGTTAACATACTCAGGGTAGTGGACAGCTTCTGATATATGCTGAATGTTTTAATTCAGTATGTGACAACATGGCAGACAACACCTTGTAGGTCACAAGATAATGGAAATAGTATAGATTCTTTAGCGCAATGTGTGTCCCCACATTTATCACTATGATATTCTTTAGGCTTTATAAGGGAGGTAAGGAACTCAAAGCATGCACCCACTCCCACTCATTCCATTCCCATCCATCACCCTCTTATCTTAGTTCCTAGTGGATGAAGGATCATCCCTGTCTCCTGCCCACTGCCCAGGTCAGAAGCAATGCAGCAAGACACAGCACATCTACTGCAGGACCGCCTCACTTACACAGTGACCCTCCCTGTCCCCTTGAGTGGAAAATAGAGAACACAAGGCAAAATCCGTTCAGGCCACATCAAAACATCATCCATGACTGCCATACCCATATCTATTCATGCTAAACAATTTACTAAAATATGACTTACTCTGCAATAGTTGAATGTATACTTTCCGTTTCCCAAGAGGTCTCTGAGGAGGAGTCATCCCAAAGCTCACCATCGTCGGAGTCGTATTCCCCAACTTTATACAAATCCTGAGGGTAACACACTGAAGTCTCTCCGCTCACCCACCACACCAACACCTGCATAATAAAGAAATCATCCTACTATGGAACAAAGAACACCAACTGCTAAGTAATCCTTTTACTTTCAATTGTTATGAGTATCATTTATAATAATATAATGTATACAGCTCTGCCCCCCTTTATAATTGGGGTGGATATGTCAAAGCAGACACCCATGTCATACATGTATTACATAATTTAATATAATGTACAATAAACCCTCAATATAACAAATCTCGATATACCAGATATCGGATATAATGGACAAAAATCTGACCAGACAAACCCTTGCTATATCAGATTTTCATCTGCTATAGTGAGGGATCCTTTGGTTATAATGGATCTTCAGATATAATGACAGACCCCTGTCCCAATATCATCTGTTATATCGAGGGTTTACTGTAATTTCTAATCCTACTAATTTCTCATACCAGACAAACTTCAGAATATAACAGATCTGTCCAGTTTTTCCATCAGATATAACGGATTCTCGGTTATAACAGATCTCCGGATATAACGACAGACCCGTCCCCATATCATCCATTATCTCGAGAATTTACTGTATACTAATGGCTCTGCCCCCTTTATAATAGGGGTGGATATGTCAAAGCAGACATCCACATCACACATACATACATGTACCAAAATACCCAGCCAAGGCATATAACCACCCTACACCTATTTGCTGTCCCTAATATATCAACTCCTTGTAGAAAAATGGTCATCCCTGTCCGTTGCCCAAAACTAAGTCTGAAGCAATGAAGCAATACACAGCACCTCCACAGTTGGATCCAACAGCTGAAGCTGGGTTACCCCCACTGTTTCATTACATAGAGACTCTAACCCTTCGTCCACTCAAGTATTTACAGAGCAGACAAGAAAACCCCTCCAGTCACATCAATTTATCATCCATTTATAACAACTCTCCACTCCCACCAATCTCTTCCCCTCTCCCTTCACTGTTCAACAAACATTCCCCTTAAATTCAAGGCACCCTTCCCCCATCCACCCCACTCTCCATTTTATCTTCAATTTCATTCCATCCACTTCTGCCTTCCACATTCTTTTTGCGACTTTTTTACTCATTCTTTCCATATGCTCAAACCATTCCAGTTGGCTTTGATCAAACCTGTCTGCCAACTAGTTTTTTTCAACCCCAACTCCCTGCCTCACTTCCTCACTTCCTCACTCTATCCATCCTAGCAACCACCATGATGCATCTTAAATACTTCATCTCAAATACATTTAGGATCCTCCTTTCTGCGTCCCTTAAATTCCAAGTGTCTCTGCTACATCCAGTGTTGTTGAAATGGAACAATGGAAAAACACGAGGACACAAAAAGAAACTAAAAAAAGATAATTACAGAAGAGATCTGAAAAAAATAGCTTCCCACACAGAGTGATAGATACTTGGAACAAATTAGACAAAGAAACGGTGTGTGCTAACACTATTCAAGATTTTAAGAAAAAACTTGATGCTGAGAGATACAAAGACGGGTCACCATGAGCATAGCTCCCTTTCCGTATAATACAACTAGGTAAAGTAAATACCATCTTCCCTTTGAATTCATCCCCAAGTACTTATCTCTTATGACACTTTCCACTCCCCTGTGACAATTACTTCCTTCACCTCCATTCCCTGCCACATGTGACCCTAAATACTTAAAACTCTCCACTTCTACCAGCCTCTTGCCAACTAATACAAAACACTAACCTCTCCTGATGGATAATTGTCCAAAACTTGTCCAGTTGAGCACGTCTGGCCATTTTCAAAATTGGCAACTCTAATGACAACAGAACCAGGACGATATCGGAAGTCTGGATGATCTCGTAAATCATAAACGCTAACTTCCTGTTCACTTAAGAAATGAGGTCTGAAAAAGAAGAAAAAAAAAATACATTATTAAGATTTCAATACATACTGTGTATTTAATATGGTGTAGACTGGTTATGGTTCATATCCATAAAACCATTTGGGGAGGGGGGGGGCCAAATAAGTGAGGTCAATTTCTAATTGGATAATATCATGTTATGGTTTTAAAGTTTGTGCACCACATTAAGAAATTTATCTATCTATCTTAGCTCTGTGTGGATTGATCCTCTAAGGTTGATACAAGTTCCTGTTCTTCAATATTTCTGCTGTAGGGTGCAGGTGGAAAGACCATACACTCACAATGACAATGTCTTATCTCCCATCCAAATCTCACCTTTCTCCACGTCATCCTCAACGATACTTTTGTCCCCTTTATCACACAATTATCAACAGTGCTATTCCCTCCCTCCTCTTGCCCTCTTGCTTCTCTCTCCTGACACCCTACTCATCATGTTCCCAAACCCCAAATCACTTTTCCCCTTTCAGTTTCTTTTCAATCAATACTACTGCATCTTTCTTCTCATACACATACTATCAATCTCTTTCCTTTTGTTCTTATATGTACCAAATCCACACATATTCATGAACTCCATTACTAGGTTGGTATCCTCCTTCCAGTTTCTTTTACCTTGACTCTTCACAGGTGACTACAGAGAAGAAGACCTTTACTACCCTCACTTTATCACATTAGTCACCTTCTATGACATGTACAGGAATGCAGTGGTGGTACTCTTCTCCCTTAAGGGGGGTTTACACAGTCTAGCGGTTCGTCGAACGCGGTTCGACAGACAAGTGTTTAAAGTGATGTGTGAACGGGATATTTGGTTCGACTTTAAACACGTGTCTGTCGAACTGTGTTCGACGAACCGTTAGACGGTATAAGCCCCCCTTTAAACGTGGGAATACGTAAATACTTACTGTGGTTCACTCCCTGCCGTGTAAGTTTGGAACCATTTGACAATGGAGGTACGGCCTCCGTGGTCTACTTTCTGCACTACACCATATTCATGAGGATTAGACTCGTGTTGTTCAACTACAAAGTCACCTGGGAAGAACTCTTGATCATCCAGGTGATGGATTGGATATAACACCGTAGATGATATGTTGTTCTCTAGGGTACCATCCTAAGAAAACAAGTATATTAATAAAGATCTTTAGTTATAATTCAAACTTTGTAAATAAAAACTACCCTCAAGCCCGGTGTAACATAAATAGGTCCATATATAAAAATCAAATGATGTATCATCAACCTTGATGAAATTCAACTATGTAGGGCAAACTTTCATCCCTAAGGTGCTGAAGTCGGTGAGCAGGTGTTGGTGTGTATTTCCCTTGCTGTATTTACCTAATTATAGTATACAAGAAAGAAGCAACATTCATTGGATCCCATCTCCTATTCTTCAATTATCATACCTAGCCTCAAATTCATGTACTGTTCCAATTTATATCCTTGATTTCTAATTATCATATTTAGATTTCAATTCGTGTAGAGTTCCAGCTTGGGCTATATCTCCCTCTAAGCCATTCCAAGTATCTATAAATCTATATGGAAGGCTATTTCTTCACATACTCTTGACATGTGATATGGTTTAACATCACAAACTCCTCCCTATCAGAAGGCTAGGACAGTGCCCTTTACAGAGGACTTTGTAGTGTGGAATTTTATGAACTATGCCCTTGGTTCAACTTCGCCGGTGGCAGGGTTCAAACCACCATCCCCTCAACCTTTGTCACAAGTATGCTTGGCCAACACGTAGTTTTCCTTAATTTATTCTCACAACCCCTTAATGCCATCCTATCCTTACTCAAGATATCTCTTCTGTCAATGCAACCTATCCCCATTAGTGACCTGAATACTGTAATCCTATCACCTTTCTCTCTTCAATCTTTCAAAGTTGGGAGACCCAGTGCTTTTAGTCTTTCCTCATATGGTTTATCTGCCTGCCAGGCTGGGGACCTGTTTGGTTGCTGTCCCTTGTATTACCTCTATCTTGCTTACATCCTTCACTCTGTGTGGGGACCATACCACTGACATATTCCTGTCTTAGAGAGATCAGGGTTTTGTTTACTTTTTTCATTTTTTCATTCATATAGTCAAAAGGGAATTTAATCTTCTACAGCAGTTTGTATGTCTCTCCCACAATCTTTCTCGCACAGTGTGTTCAAATGGCTGCCAACCTCTAATCCCTGCCCTTTTCCACTTCCCTACAGCCCTGAAAAATTTCATTGTAATTCAATGACTACACTCTGCAATACAGGGATGTACATACCTGCCATACAACATCTGCCCTTGAAGAGGTCATAAGCGTTTCTACAACAAGTTGATCCCCAGGTTTGATGGGTTTAGGTTCTGAGATAGATTTCCGCTTAGCACGCTTTAATTTTCTTTTCTTCAACATCTTGGTCATCAGAGCTGGGCCTTTTCTGTTACGTCTTCCTACAAAAAACATGATGGATGAGTAGAGAGCCAACAGGAAGAATATATATATATACACATACACACATACACACACACACACACACACACATACAAGATGTACATACTGACCAACCATGGAACATTACACAACTGCATCACAACACCATCTTCACCTAAGGTCATTCACTCTTTTTATTCCTGACCTTTACACAGTTTTGCTACTCAAGTGAAAACTTTTGACCACTCACAACAGACTTCTCCCTATCCCACATATCCACAACATATTCTATAATTTCTCTCGGTCATCCCTGTCATATGCCCTCTCCAAATCCATGAAAACCCAAAAGACATCCTTACCATTTGTTAAAAACTTTTTACAACACTGACTGCAAATGACAGACCAACCCACCTTCTCCCTCTCCTAAATCCACACAAGCAATGGTAACCATAAAGGCCACAAATGATACTAAATAGAGACTCCACACAAAGCTAAATTTAAAAAAATTCCCCCTCATCTTTCATAGTCATCCCTCCTATTTGGTAGACCAGCAAATACCAAAGGCTGTGTGGGTAGGGCTGCCTCATGTTCCTTTCATTGAAAAGAAACAAGAAAATATATCCATACACACATATACCAAGGGCTTACCCCTTACAAGGGAGGCTGCCAAAGTCAAAAAGCATAAATCCACATCCACCCATCTCATCCCCAGACACTCCACTCCCATTCATCACTCCTCCCTCTCTCCCTCTTTTCTTGGCTCCTCCTGGATGACAGGTCATCCCTACATCTCACCCACTGCCCTGGGTCAGAAGCAATACAGCAAGACACAGCACATCCACAGCAAGGCAGCTTCATTTAATCAGCAACCTCCCCCCTCTCTGTCCTCTCATGCAGAAAAAGAGAAGATGCTTTGGGTTGTGTGAAAATATCATTCACACACACACCCTACCCCCATCCCCCACCCACTCCTTTCCATGCATCACAACATCATCCATACACAACCATTCTCCATTCACCCCTCTATTCTGTTTTCTCCTGTCCTTCCTCAACAGACATCCCTTTCTTTCCCAACACCCCTTTTACCCCATCCATCCATCTCATCCTTGGTCGTTCCCTTATGTTCACTCCATCCACCTCTGCCTTCCACACTTCTTTTACTAATCTTTCTTCACTCATTCTTTCCATGTGTCCAAACCATCCCAATACTCTTTCATCAACCATATCTCCCAACTCCTTTTCCATCCCTGCTCTCCTCCTCACCTCATTTCTCATTCTATCCAGCCTAACCCCTACCATACTTCAGACATTTTATCTCAAACACATTTAAAATCTTTCTTATGTTCCATGTTTCTGCCCTGTACAGTGCTGTCAGCACAATCACCCCTTCATACAATCTCTTCATAGCATCCATTCCCAAATGTTTATTTTTCATTACAATTTTTAATCCCCCAAGGCATTTATTTACTTCACTTAATCTACATTCTACCTCCACCTCCACTCCTTCTTTTCCCACCACATTCGCACCCAAGTATCTAGAGCTATCCAATTCCTTCAGTCTCTCTCTGTTAATACTTCCAATTTGCTACTATCCTCTCCCCTTGTACATTTTATCACCTTACTTTTACCCACATTTATCTTCAATTTCCTTCTTTCACACACCTTCTTAAACTCTGTCACTAACTTCCTTAATACCTCCTCTAATCCTGTTAAAAGCAGTGTCATCAGCAAACAACAACTGGCTTACCTCCTATTTTTCTCCATTTTCTTTCATCTTCAATCCCTGGCCCATTACCCATGCATTTGCCTTTCACACAACATCCATGTATACATTGAACAGCCATGATGACATGTTGTATCCCTATCAAAGTCCCACCTTTACCACAAATCACTCCTCTCCATTTCTAAAAGAAATAAATAAATAGATAAATACACTAACAAATAAATAATTGTAATGAGACCTGAAATAAACCCATATATTTTTCTGTGCTCACCTTGTGATCCTGTGGAAGCTCCACTACTTATTGATGCAGTATCAGAGCAATCATCAGTGTCCACATCTATAAAACCATCGCTGTCGTTAACATCCATACAATCTTTCCCATCTTCTGTGTCTCCATCCTTATCACCATTTTCATCCGCATCAGCACAAGCAGAAGCACCATCTTTCTCTGCAAATTACATATAAATCTGAGATAAGTCTACAGTAACAGGATAGCATATATGAAATAATGGGTAGGGCACTGATGTTTTAAGGTAAAAATGCATAATTATTTTTCTTTCAGTAATTTAAAAACATGATGAAGAATTACAGCAGCTAATAATCCCCCCACCCCCCCAAATAAATGAGAAATAGACATTTGGGAATGGATGCCAAGAGGAGACTGTATGAAAGGGCGATTGTGCCAATAGCACTGTATGGGGCAGAAACATGGGACATAAGAGAGGAAGAGTTTAAATGTGTTTGCTGCTTCTGACCCAGGGCGGTGGGCAGGGTGCAGGGATGACCCGTCATCCAGGAGGTGCTCAGATGAGAGGGAGGGTGGGAGGGGTGTGGAGTGTATTTAGGGATGAAATGGGTGGGAGTGTTTTTATGCCTTTCCCTTTTTGGCTACCTCCCTTGGAAGGGGGAAAAAGCCTTGGTATATGTATGTATGTATGTATGAGATGAAATGCCCGACAAATATGATGGGGGTTACTGGGCTGGATAGAATGAGAAATGAGGAGGTGAGGAGAGCAGGGGTGGAAAAGGAGTTGGGAGATAAGGTTGATGAAAGAGTAGTGGGATGGTTTGGACAACTGGAAAGAATAAGTAAAGAAAGATTGATAAAAGAGGAGTGGAAGGCAGAGGTGGATGGAGTGAACATGAGGGGGCAACCAAGGATGAGATGGATGGATGGGGTAAAAGGGGCATTGGGAAAGGGGAATGTCTGTTGAGGAAGGAAGGGAGAAGACCGAAGATAGGGGTGAGTGGAGAATGGTTATGTATGGATGATGCTGTGATGCATGGAAGGGAGTGGGTGGGGGTAGGGGATGAGGGAATATGTGTGAATGATATTTTGAAGCAGCCCAAAGGGATTTCTTCCCGTCTTCTTTTTTTCTACACGAGGGGATGGAGAAGGGGGGGGGTCACTAATTAAATGAAGCTTCCTTGCTGTGGATGTGCTGTGTCTTGCTGCATTGCTTCCAACCCAGGGCAATGGGTGAGATGCAGGGATGACCAGTCATCCAGGAGAAGCCAAGAAAAGAGGGAGGGAGGGGGGGTGAATGGGAGTGGAGTATGTGGGGGTGAAATGGGTGGGAGTGGGTTTTATGTCTTCGACTTTGGCACACCTTGTTTGTATGTATGTATGTATGTATATATACATATATATATATATATATATATGTGTGTGTGTGTGTGTGTGTGTGTGTGTGTGTGTGTGTGTGTGTGTGTGTGTGTGTGTGTGTATTCACTTGGTCTTTGTATTCACTTGGTCTTTGGATCACGTGTTGGACTCGTGATCGACAGCTATTTCCCTCCTGGAAGAGAGCTCAGAGCTCGTAGGTCCGATCTATGGGTAATGCTATGACCTTGCACACACACACACCCCCAACTCCCCGCCCACAAGAGTTGGAGTAACACCCCTCAGCGCTGCGATACTGATATTATTTCAGCCCCGGGCGAGAGTCGAACACGGAAAGTGTGTGTGTGTGTGTGTGTGTGTGTGTGTGTGTGTGTGTGTGTGTGTGTGTGTGTGTATATATGTATGTGGCAGAATAGGAGGCGGGATTGAGGAGGTTGGTGACAGAGTTTGGGAGAGTGTGTGATAGAAGAAAGCTAAAGATAAATGTGGGTAAAAGTAAGGTGATGAGATATTCAAGGGGTGTAAGTGGCAGCAGACTGGAGGTGAGCATTAAGGGAGAGCGAGTGGAGGAAGTGGATAGTTTTAGATACTTGGGTGCAAATGTGACAGGAAAAGGTGGAGTGGAGGTGGAGGTAGAATGTAGATTGAGAGAAGCAAGTAAATGCCTTGGTGGATTAAAAGTGTAATGAGGAATAGACATTTGGGAATGGATGCTAAGAGGAGACTGTATGAAGGAGTGATTGTGCCAACAGCACTGTATGGGGCAGAAACATGGAACATAAGAGAGGAAGAGAGAAGGAGTTTGAATGTGTTTGAGAAGTATGATGGGGGTTACTAGGCTAGATAGAGTGAGAAATGAGGAGGTGAGGAGGAGAACAGGGGTGGAAAGGGAGTTGGGAGATAGGGTTGATGAAAGAGTATTAGGATGGTTTGGACACATGGAAAGAATGAGTGAAGAAAGACTAGTAAAAGAGGTATAGAAGGCAGATGTGGAGGGAGTGAACATGAAGGGATGTCCTAGGATGAGGTGGATGGATGGGGTGAAGGGGGAATGTCTGTTGAGGAATGACGGGAGAGGACAGAAGACGGGGTGAATGGAGAATAGTTTTATATGGATGATATTGTGATGCATGAGGTGAAATGGGCGGGAGGATGGATGGTGAGGTAGTATGTGTGAGCAAAATTTGACGCAGCCCGAAGGGATTTCTCCCCGTCTCCTTTTATGCATAGGGGGATGGAGAGGGGGGGGGGTCGCTGATTTAATGAAGTGGCCTTGCTGTGGATGTGCTGTGTCTTACAACACTGCTTCTGACCCAGGGCAGTGGACAAGGTGCAGGGATGACCAGTCATCCAGGAGGTGCTAAGATAAGAGGGAGGGTGGAGGGGTGTGGAGTGTATTCAGGGATGGAATGGGTGGGAATGATTTTATGCCTTTTCCTTTTTGGCTACCTCCCTTGTAAGGGGGAAAAAAACCTTGGTATATGTATGTATGTGTATATATATATATATATATATATATATATATATATATATATATATATATATATATATATATATATATATATATATATATACATATACATACATGGAACACAAGACAGGAAGAGAAGAGTTTGAATGTGTTTGGTTTGAGAAGAAATGTCTGAGAAGTATGATAGGGTTTACTAGGCTAGATAGTGAGAAATGAGGTGAGAAGGAGAACAGGGGTGGAAAGGGAACTGGGAGATAGGGTTGATGAAAGAGTATTAGGATGGTTTGGACACATGGAAAGAATGAGTGAAGAAAGATTAGTAAAAGAGGTGTGGAAGGCAGAGGTGGAAGGAGTCAATATGAGGGGGCGTCCTAGGATGAGATGGATGGATGGGGTGAAAGGGGCATTACAAAAGAGAGGAATGTCTGCTGAGAAAGGACAGGAGAGGACAGAAGATAGGGGTGAATGGAGGAGGGTTGTGTATGGATGATGCTGTGATGCATGAGGGGGAGTGGGTGGGGGATGGGGGTGAGGAAGTATGTACGAGAAAAAATTTGACGCTGCCTGAATGGATTTCTCCCTGTCTCCTCTGTTTCTGCATGAGGGGACGGAGGGGGGGTCGCCAAATTTATGAAGCGGCCTTGCTGTGAATGTGCTGTGTCTTGCAACACTGCTTCTGACCCAGGGCAGTGGACAGGATGCAGGGATGACCCGTCATTCAGGAGTTGCCAAGATAAGAGGGAGGGAGGAGGGTGGAGGGGAGTGGAATATGTAGAGAATGGAATAGGTGGGAGTGATTTCTATGCCTTTTTCTTTTTGGCTACCACCCGTGTAAGGGGGAAAGAGCCTTTGGTATATGTATCTATATATATACCTGTATATATATATGTGTGTACAGATGATACTGTGATGCAAGGAATAAAGGGGGTGGGGGATGGGGGGGTAGGGAGTGGTTATGTATGAATGATAATCTGATGTAGCCTGAAGGGATTTCTCCCCATCTTCTCTTTTTCTGCATGAGAGGACAGAGAGGTGGGAGGGTCAGCATATGTAAACTTGCTGTGGAGGTGCTGTGTCTTGCTGCATTGCTTCTCACCCTGGGCAGTGGGAGGATACAGGAATAACCCGTCATCCATGAGGAGCTGAAATGAGAGGGAAGAAAGGGTTGTGGAATGGGTGGGAGTGGGTACTTGCCTTTTTGGCTTGGCTACCTCCCAAATAAGGGGGAAATAGCCCTACGTGTATGTATGTGTATGCATGTGTGTGTGTGTGTGTATATATATATATATATATATATATATATATATATATATATATACATATATATATATATATATATATATATATGTTAGTGATAATGTACTGTTGTGTTGATGGCATTTTATTTTAGGGTCCCCACATAAATGAATCAGTGGGGGTGAACCAACTTCAGCTGCTGGGCCTGCTGTAGAGATGCTGTGTCATACTGCACTGCTTCTGACCTAGGCAGTGAGCAGGAGACAGGGGTGGCCTTTCTTCATCCACATGTAGTTAAGATAAAAAGGAAAACAAATTGGTGTTGGTTAGATGTGGGATAGGCAGAGGGTGGGTGGATGCATGCCTTGCTTGGTCGTCTCCCCTATAAATGGGAAAAGGCCTTCTGATATATATAGATTTTATTCTATGTTGTACCAACTGCTTCTTGTGTGTGAGGATTAATTTCTTAATTTTTGCTTTTATTTTACTCAACTTCCCCTATACAGGTGTAAAAGACACTTGGTATATATATATAGTTTTATTCATCATCTGTTAGTTATTTGAAATGTGTCATGGGGGCCTGTACATTTTTCCCAGTCTTCTCTTTTATTTCTCTCTAATCATGCTGTGATGTTCGTATTTAGTTTATGTGGCTGTTCTTTTTCCTTTTATTTTATTTTTTCAAATCATACCATTCCTCAAACAACATCTTATATTAATCTTGTGTCAATAATCTACTTCTTTCTAAGAAACTATTATAATTTACTTTACTTCTACAAATTACTATAAAAATATCTGTTCCACAATTCCAGATAAATACATGCACAAATCCATATAGTTGTATATGTGGAATAGCTTAGAAGGTGATATAGCCCAAGCTCAAACAATACAGGAGTTCAAACCTAAATATGATAATTGAAAATCAAGGATATAGGTTAAGTTGGAACTGTACATGATTTTGATTCTAGTTATGTTAGGAAATTAGAGAATGGAAGACAGGACCCAAACTACATACATACATAGATATACCAAAGGCCCTTTCCCCCTACACGGGGGGGTAGCCAAAAGGAAAAAGGCATAGAAACCACTCCCACTCATTCCATTCCCTACATATTCCACTCCCCTCCACCCTCCTCCCTCTCTCCTATCTTGGCACCACCTGGATGACGGGTCATCCCTGCATCAGGTAAATACAATTAGGTAAATACATATCCCAAAAGACCCTTTCCCCCTTTTAAGGAGGAACATAAGAATGAAGGAGACTGCAAGAGACCATAAGGCTTACACTAGTAAGTGACAAGGTATGCAAAGACTGTATATGGAACACAAAGAATGGGAGGGAATAGAAGGGTAGTGAGTGGCAGGATGATGAAGTGAAGAAGGTAGTTGAAGAAAAGAAGCAAGCATTCCTGGTTATGAATTAGGATGAGAGAAAAATATGATATGTAAAGAAAAAAGAAGAGAAGCAAAACAAAAGATAAAGGAGGCTAAAAGGAGAGCAGATGTGAAATGGGGGAGAAGTATGACAGAAAAATTTGAAAGCGATAAAAAGACGTTTTGGAAGGAAATCAAAAGAGGAAGGGGAGGCGGGTCAAGCAGAGAAGAAAAGGTAAAAGGTGCAGGTGGTCAGATCTTGACAGAAGAAGAGACAATTAGGGGAAGATAGGCAGAGTATTTTAGAAAACTGTTGAAAGTGAAGGAGGATAGGGAGTGGTGGTAACAGTGGGAGGTACGAAGAAAATGATGGTGATGGGAGAGAAAAATGTAAAAGAAATAATAAAAGATGAGGTGCAAGTAGCTCTGAAAATTATGAGAACAGGTAAGGTACCTGGGCTAGACAGGTGTCATGCGGAATGTCTGAAGGGAGGTACAGTAATAGTGGACTGGCTGGTGAGGTTGTTTAATGTGTGTCTAAGGGAGGGTAGAGTGCCAAAGGACTGGAGGAGTGCCTGTATAGTTCCACTTTACAAGGGAAAAGGGGACAAATATGAGTGTAATAGTTTCACGGATCATTTTGTTGAGTGTAATTGGAAAGGCTTATGGGAATGTTTTGATTGAGAGGATTAGGAGAAAAACAGAGGGAGTAATTGGTGGGGAACAGTGTGGGTTTAGGAAAAGTAGGGGTTGTGTGGATTAGATTTTTGCAGTAAAGCAGATATGTGAGAAAGCTTTGGGAAAAGGTAAGGATGTTTTTTGGGGTTTTATGGATTTAGAAAGGTTTATGACAGGGCAGATAGAAAGGCACTATGGGAGGTATTGCGGATATATGGGACTGGGGTAACCTGTTAAGGTCAGTCAAGTGTTTTTAACGAGAGCAGTAGAGCCTTTGATGGGAAGGGTGGAAAGGGTGGTGGATGAGAGTGGAATGGATAGGAATAGGTGGGTGACTGACTTGGCCACCCCCCTTATAAGGGGGAAAAAACTTTTGGTATACAGATAGACATCAATTCATTACCCATCCAACAAAAAATTTGTGTCCCTTCTTCAATCCTAGAGGATGAATCCCTGGCACCTCCTCCCTCACTACACTCATTTTGGTCAAAGGTAATGCAGGAGGACAGCAGGGCCTGACACCTGTACCCGGCTTACCCCAATTTCTTCATTACATAGTGACCCCCAACTCCATCCTGTTCTTATCCACTCAAGAAGACATTGAGCAGACAATAAGAAATCTCTTTTGGACACGTCATTCCTTCATCCATTTACAACTGCTTTCTATTCACAGGTATCTTTTGCCCTCTCCCTTCCTTCCTCAACAGACATTCCTCTTATGTCCAGTACTCCAGTGCCCCTTTGTCTCTATCCATTTGCCTTATCCTTGGTACCCCTGAACTTCCCTCCCTCTACTTATGCTTTCCACTGGTCTTTCTTCACTTAATTCTCCTGATATGCCCAAACCACACACATACACTATTACTACAGACAACACTTAAATTACAGGGACTAATGATAGGCACTTACTACTGGTGATTTTGCGAGATGGCTGGCCTATTTTCAAAACACATCAACCCCCTTACCTCCATAAGGAAGTAAAGTACCAAGGGGCTGGCCCTTGTTCTCCACACCTGACCTGAGATCTACAAAGGTCAACTGTAACCCCCCACCCCCCAGCCTTTTCACATAAGGAGAGCTGACAACTGATGGCAGCTCCCCTTGTCTTACTACTACAACTGTCTACAGTTTCTTCCCAATAAGATCTATAGCAGGGCCTAAGGAATATTGCCAGGCATTGTGAAGTTGCAAGTTCCTAGTTAGTGACACTCAACACAACAATTACTGTTATCATTATTACTAAAATTACATTACAGAACAAATCAACCCATTATGTTCAAAAAGTCATACCTATAGAAGACTGCTTGAGCTGGGACCTACTTCTGCAAGCACCTTTCAACTTTGACTCTGCAAAGGAACCCAAGCGTAACAAAGTAAAACTTAAAAGAATATACGACATAAACTAAACAAAAGCCATGGTGGGTGAACATAATTATCTGAAATTAAACCGAAGGAAAATATAACATCAAATAATCATCTATCTTAAAATCATCAATTGAAAATTAAAAAGGGAACACATACTGCAAATAGCATAAATCAAATAAAAGATATACAAATCATGTGAAAACTGCAGGGGGGGACAGAGAGTGAGTGAGAGAGTGAGAAAGAGGAGGGGGAAGAGGGGGAAAGAGGAAAATGGGGAGAGAAAAGAGAGAGAGGGGGGAGAGGGGAAAGAGAGAGGGGAAAGGAGAAGGAGAGAGGGGAGGGGGGAAAGAGAGATGGGAGAGGGGGAAAGAGAGATGGGAGAGGGGAAACAGAGAGGAGAGAAAGAGGGGAGAAGGGAAAGAGAGAGGGGAGAGGGGGGAGAGTGGAGAGAGGAGAGAAGGGAAAGAGAGAGGGGAGAGGGGAAAGAGAGTGGGGAGAGGGGAAAGAGAGTGGGGAGAGGGGAAAGAGAGGGGAGAGGGGAGAGTGGAGAGAGGAGAGAAGGGAAAGAGAGAGGGTAGAGGGGAAAGAGAGAGGGTAGAGGGGAAAGAGAGAGGGGAGGGTCGGAGAGACGGGAGGGGGGAGAGAGAGGGTATGGGGGGAGAGAGGGAGAGAGGGGAGGGGGAGAGAGAGGGGGAGAGAGAGAGGGAGAGGAGGAGAGAGAGAGAGAGAGAGAGAGAGAGAGAGAGAGAGAGAGAGAGAGAGAGAGAGAGAGAGAGAGAGAGAGAGAGAGGAGGGAGAGAGAGGAGGGAGAGAGAGGAGGGAGAGAGAGGGGGAGAGGGGAGAGATGGGGAGAGGGGAGAGATGGGGAGAGGGGAGAGATGGGGAGAGGGGAGAGATGGGAAAGAGGGAGAGAGGTGAGAGAGGGGAGAGAGAAGGAAAAAGGAGAGAGATAGATGGAGGGAGAGGAGAGAGACAAGAAGAGGGAACAAGACAGAGAGAAGGATAGAAACAGATTGAAGAAGAAGAGAGAGAGAGAGAGAGGAAAGAAGGGAGAGACTGAAGGTGAGAGAGAGGGAAAGGAGGGAGGGAAGGAGAGGGAGAGAGGGGAGGGAAAGCAAGAGGGGAGGGAAGGAGAGAGGGGAGGAAGGGAGGGAGAGAGGGGAGGAAGAGAGGGAGGGAGGGAGAAAAGGAAGGAAGACAGGGAGGGAGGGAGAGAAGGGAGGGAGAGAAGGGAGGGAGAGAGGGGAGGAAGAGAGGGAGGAAGTGAAGGAGGGGAGGGAGAAAGGGAGGAAGATAGTGAGGGAGGGAGGAGGTAGAGATGGGATGGAAAAGAGAGAGGTGATGGAAGTGAGGGAAGAGAAGAGAAAGGGGAAAGAAGGAAGGAAAAGAGTGATGGGGAGAGTGATGGGGAGAGGGATGGAGAGAGGGATGGGGAGAGGGAGGGTGAATAGGAGGGGGAAGGGGGCAAGACGGGGGTAGAGGGAAGGGGAAATGAAGGATAAAAGGGAGGAGGAAAGGGGGAGAGGGATGACAGGGAGAGGAAGGGAAGGAAGGAGGGAAGGAAGGAAGGAAGGAGGGAGGGAGGGAGGGGGAGAAAACCAAAGAGGGGGAGGTGGGAGGGGGTATGAGGGAGACTGAGAGAGAGGGGAGAGGAATGGATAACTGAAAATAAACAAATAAATCAGACACAATTAAGTATCAAATGAACTAGAAATTTTGGGCTCCTAATGTAAATCTACAACAGTCTGCTCACACTAAGTGACCTCTCCAGTACCAGCAAAACATTCACTGCATCAGGCCAATTAAGTGGCACTCTCTGAAACTATCGCTACTCTCTCCTTTTCTGCATGGGGGGACGGAGCGGGGGGTTCGCCAATATAATGAAGCAGCCTTGCTGTGGATGTGCTGTGTCTTGCGACACTGCCTCTGACCCAGGGCAGTGGACAAGGTATAGGGATGACCCCCCGTCATCCAGGAGGTGCTAAGATAAGAGGGAGGGTGGAGGGGAGTGGAGTGTATTTAGGGATGGAATGGGTGGGAATGGTTTTATGCCTTCTTCTTTTTGGCTACCTTGTAACCATAATCTCACAGATTACCACACAATGGAAAACTACACAGCAACACACATACGAACATACATACACACACACCACCCTCTTCCTTCACGTGACCAAACCATGAAGTACCCCTGATTCCTAAGAACACCTTTTACCCATATACAATATACTACGTAACCTAGATTAATAACCATAATATATTAATGAGCAGAAATAACTAAACATTCTAACCATTGTAAAATAAAATAGTATCCAAAACTTGTATCACTACAATAAATGTAGTAATATTAGAAAGTGTGTACCATTCATTATTGCTGATGCAGGAACTTTGCAGATGTACACACCGGACAGAGAGAAGAGCTGTCAGTCTTGAGGTGGTGGGAAAGCAGACAAGGAAGGTCTGCCAGTGTAATCATTTTTGTAATAGACTTTTTGAAAGGCCTTGAGATTTTGATTTACCCACCAAAGGCTAGAACATTTACAACCTCCCTTGTAAGGGGGAAAAAGCCTTGGTATATGTATGTATGTATGCTACTCTCTCCTCGGCCCTACGAGGGTGTCTGAGCAAAACTCTTCGAGTTTCTTGACCCCTTCCGTACTACGATGCCTACGTAGGAGTCATGAAGCATGAGTGGGTATGTGAGGATACTGGCATTGATGTTTTGATTATATTTATTTTGTGGCCATAGCTGAGTGACCCCCGTATTCTGTGAACTGCTTTGATCATATTTTCTGTAGTTGTTAATATTCAGAGTGAAAGCTAACGAGTAATAGAGCTATAACCTTATTTTTTTGCGATTCGAGTATTGTGATGCATCATCGAATCATCGTACATCAGGCAGGTGATGCTGTACATGAGAATCTGACTCATATTGAAGAGGTTAAGACTATTTACCTAGTTGTAATATACGGGAAGGGAGCTATGCTCGTGGTGACCCGTCTTTGTATCTCTCTGCATCAAGTTTTATCTTAAAATCTTGTATAGTGTTTGCACATACTGTTTCGTTGTCTAATTTGTTCCATATCTTTATCACTCTGTGTGGGAAGCTGTTCCTTTTCAAGTTTTTTCTATAACTGTCCTTTTTCAGTTTTTTTCTGTGTCGTCTCATTTTACCATTGTCCCACACTAATGCCTCATGAACAAGCGACATTTGGACATATCCCTCTTCTACTCTAAGTGCTCCACACAACTTTATGAAAGGAGTTACTATATTCTCCAGTGTTTGTACAGTATCTCCAAGATTCTTTTCTCCCATGTAGTTTTCACAAGAGAAAGGAATGTATACATACATCATACATATACCAAGGCTTTTTCCCCCTTACAAGGGAGGTAGCCAAAAAGGAAATGGCATAAAATCATTCCCACCCATTCCATCCCTGAATACACTCCACACCCTTCCACCCTCCCTCTCATCTTAGCACCTCCTGGTGACAGGTCATCCCTGCACCTTGTCCACTGTCTCTGCTTTCGTTAAAAACTCTTACTGACCTTAACAGGTTTCCCCAGTCCCATATATCTGCAATACCTCCCATAGTGCCTTTCTGTCTACCCTGTCATAAAGCTTTCTAAATCCATAAAACCCCAAAAAACATCCTTACCTTTTCCCAAAACTTTCCCACATGTCTGCTTTACTGCAAAAATCTAATCCACACAACCTCTACTTTTCCTAAACCCACACTGTTCCTCACCAATTACTCCCTCTGTTCCTCTCCTAATCAGAAGCAGTGTTGCAAGACACAGCACATCCACAGCAAGGCCGCTTCATTAAATCGGCGACCCCCCACTCTCCGTCCCCCCATGCATAAAAGGAGAAGACAGGGAGAAATCCCTTCGGGCGCCGTCAAATTTTGCTCACACATACTACCTCACCCCCCATCCCACCGCCCATTCCACAAAATGCATCACATCATCATCCATATACAACTATTCTCCATTCACCCCTGTCTTCTGTCCTCTCCTGTCCATCCTCAACAGACATTCCCCTCTTCCCCAAAGCCCCCTTCACCCCATCCATCCACCTCATCCTAGGATGTCCCCTCATGTTCACTCCCTCCACATCTGCCTTCCATACCTCTTTTACTAGTCTTTCTTCACTCATTCTTTCCATGTGTCCAAACCATCCCAATACTTTTTCATCAACCCTATCTCCCAACCCTTTCCACCCTTGTTCTCCTCCTCACCTCCTCATTTCTCACTCTATCTAGCCAAGTAACCCCCATCATACTTCTCAGACACCTCATCTCAAACACATTCAAACTCCTTCTCTCTTCCTCTCTTACGTTCCATGTTTCTGCCCCATACAGTGCTGTTGGCACAATCACTCCTTCATACAGTCTCCTCTTAGCATCCATTCCCAAATGTCTATTCCTCATTACACTCTTCAATCCACCAAGGCATTTACTCGCTTCTCTCCATCTACATTCTACCTCCACCTTCACTCCACCTTTTCCTGCCACATTTGCACCCAAGTATTTAAAACTATCCACTTCCTCCAGTTGCTCTCCCTTAATGCTCACTTCCAGTCTACTGCCACTTTCACCCCTTGTACATCTCATCACCTTACTTTTACCCACATTTATCTTTAGCTCTCTTCTATCACATACTCTCCCAAACTCTGTCACCAACTTCCTCAATCCCTCCTCCGATCCTGCCACAAGCGCAGTGTCGTCCGCAAACAACAGCTGGCTCACCTCCCACTTTTCTCCATTTTCTTTAACCATCTCCAATCCCTGACCCACTACCCTTGCATTTACCTCTCACACTACCCCATCCATGTATAAGTTAAACAGCCAGGGCGACATAACGCATCTTTGACGAAGTCCCACCTTTACTTCAAACCACTCACTCTCTCCATTTCTAATCCTGACACAAGCTCTACTACACTCATAAAAACTCTTGACAGCTCCTAGAAGCTTTCCTCCTATCCCATATATCTGCATAACCTCCCACAGTGCCTTTCTGTCTACCCTATCGTAAGCCTTTTCCAGATCCATAAAAGCCAAAAAAACATCCTTCACATTTCCTATAGCTTTCTCACATATTTGTCTTACAACAAAGATCTGATCTACACAACCTCTACCCGTCCTAAATCCACACTGTTCCTCACCAATTACTCCCTCTCTTCCTCTCCTAATCCTCTCAATCAAGATCCTCCCATAAGCCTTCCCAACTACACTTAACAAGCTAATCCCTCTGAAACTATTACATTCACACTTGTCCCCTTTTCCCTTGGAAAGTGGAACTATACAGGCACTCCTCCAGTCCTCCGGCACTCTACCCTCTCTCCAGCAAACATTAAATAACCTCACCAGCCAGTCCACCATCACTGTACCTCCTTTTCTTAGACATTCTGCATGGCATCCATTCAGACCTGGTGCCTTACCTGCTTTCATCATCTTAACAACTGCCTTCACTTCATCCTTCCTTATTTCTCCTCCATTTTCCTCACTCATCACTCTCATTTTTTTAGCATTTCCTACTGCAACTATCATTCCCTCCCTATCCTCCTTCACATTTAGCAACTCCCTAAAATATTCTGCCCATCTTCCTCTTACTGCCTTCTCTTCCATTATCATCTCTCCATCTGCACCTTTTACCTTTTCTTCTCTACTTGATTCGCCTCCTCTTCCTCTCTTAATTTCTTTCCAAAACATCTTTTTATTACTTTCAAAATTTTCTGTCATACTCTTACCCCACTTCACATCTGCTCTCCTCTTTGCCTCCTTTACCTTTTGCTTTACTTCTCTTTTCTTTTCTTTGTACCTCTCATATGACTCCCTCATCCTATTTTGTAACCAATCTGTGAAAGCTCACTTCTTCTCTTCTACAACCTTCTTTGTTTCCTCATCCCACCATTCACTACCCTTCCTTCTATTTCCTCCTGTCCTTCTTGTTCCACACACCATCCTTGCACACTTTGTGACTCCCTTCTTGAACCATCCCCATTCCTCCTCCACACCTAGCTCTACTCTATCCTTCACTCCCTCCCACTCCTCCTTCAGCTTCTTCTTGTACTCCTTCTCCTTTTCCTTTTCATTTAAAGAGTTCACTCTAAGAACCTCCCTACCTTTTGTCCCTTTCCTCTTTCTCCATCTATCCTCCACTCTCAACTTACCTTCCACCAAAAAATTATCTGATATTCCCCCACCCTCTCCCCTTAGCACATGTACATCCTTAACTCTTCCTATCATAATCCTATTTACCACTACATAATCCATCAACGCTCTATCTACCACCCTTCCATCCACCACCCTCCCATGTGTACTTATGCTTGACTTTCTTCTGAAACACTGTATTTGCTATCATCAACTCTCTTTCTAGACACATTTCCACCATCAACTCTCCACTATGATTCTTTCCTGGAACTCCACATTTCCCAACCACTCCATCAATTGGACCATTTCTTACCCTAGCATTAAGGTCTCCCAGTACTATTACATTGACATTTCTCCCTAAATCCTCTATGCACTCATTTAAATCTATCCAAAAGGCCTCCCTTTCTTCTACACTCTTCTCACTGCCAGGCCCATATGCACTTACAAAGACCCACATCTCCTTTCCCAGTTTCACCTTCATCCACATTATCCTTAACCCCTTCCATACGGTGCTGCCTACATAGGCGGCATGAGGAGCAAGTGGATACACGAGGCTGCCATATCGGCATCTTGATTATATTTATTGTAGTTGCCCCTGCATAATGACATACTCTCTAAACTGTCTTCATCACATTTTCTATGGTTATCAAAATTCACGGGTGAAAGAGAGAACGATCAATATAAGCGGTGACTATTTTTTATGATGCGAGTATTATGACGAAACATCATACGTCTGGCAACTAATGCTGCCCGCAAGATTTTGGCCAGTACTGAAGTGGTTAAGGAAACCTCCTTCCACTCCACTACACGTTTACCTATCTCTTCACTTACTAGAATAGCCACCCCTTCCCTCCCTCGCCCTCTCTTCACTCCTGATAACCTCCCACTTACACTCCCAAACTTACACTCACCCTTCCCTTTCAACTTAGTTTCACTCAAATCCAACACATCCATCTTTCTTCTCACAAACATATTACCTATCTCTTCCCTTTTACTCTCATCTGTACCACATCCATGCACATTAAAAGACCCAAACCTTAGGGTGCTGGTCAGAAAACTCCCAGACCCTCTTATGGCTTTACTTTTTCGTTTAGGAATGTCCCCTGTGGGGCTACAAGGAGAAGGATGCCTAGTCCCAATCCCCGTCCCTTTCTTCTTGCCTCTTACGATCCAAGTGGAATTACTTGGTGGCAGTATTCTTTTCCCCCACCACAGAAAATGAATACTCAGAGAAATGGTACAGGACAGCAGCAAGGGGTTGGGGGACAGCATAACGGAGGGACAGTCGTAGTATGAAAGTGTCATCATTTCTCTATGAACAGAGTTTTCCTCTATCATAGACAAAATGATGTGTGGCTCTGGTCCGTAGGGGCGCCCCATATAGACCCTAAAGTATCAACTGCATGCTACTTTGCCACAATAACAAGCAGCCAATACCCCAGACGGGGAATGTGTAGATCTGATATTTACTCCAAAGCAGCTCAGTAAGAATATATGAGAGATGGAAGCAATTATACCAGTGTTAAATTTTGTGGACCTGAGTGCATGCTTTGACTTGCCCCCTCCCCACACACATACACACACACACTACCTAAAAGGGTGAGATGGCCCTTTGGTATGTACATACTGGGACAGCACACGATGAAGTGGATCAGAGAGGAGCTAAGGACACCATGAGAAGATGTGAGGTCCTGAACACTCAAGTTTTAGGCTGTTTGTACTTTAGAGACTCCAGTGGCACTATCGGAACCAATGACAGGTACCTGCTTTTGGTGGTCCTCAAAGTTGGACAAAAGAGCTGCCCATTTTCAAACCTCATTCACCCCCTCACCTCCAACAGGATGTACAGCCACAAGGGGCTGACACAAACTCTCCTGATTGGACCCTAGATCTATCTATCAACTTCAACTGTATTTCTTACACCTTTTTAATGCAGTACATGGAGGCTTGCTGGTCAAGCAGGTTAGGGCATTGCTATTTGCTGTGGAGGAAGAGATGATGACGAACTGAACCCTGCTCAAGACGAGTTGAACTAAGGGAATGGTTCATTAAATTCCAAGCTACAAAGTCCACTGTAAGGCATACCATCCTAGCCTCCTGATAGGGGGAGTTTGTGACATTAACCACTTCCATATGGTGACGCCTACGTAGGCATCATGAGGAGCAAGTGGGTACGCGATGATGCTGACGTCGGCGTCTTGATTATATTTATTGTAGTCATACCTACATAACCTCCATTCTCTCTAAACTGGTTTCATCTTATTTTCTATGGTTATCAAAATTCACGGGTGAAAGAGAACGAACGATTGAGCACTGACTTTATTTTTTATAATGCGATTATTATGACGCAACATCACACGTTGGGCAGCTAATGCTGCCAGACGTGCAATGTGCCCCGGAGTGAAGGGGTTAAACCAAATCATCAATCACATGGAGACCTGCCAACTAACAACTGCTCCCCTCCTACAACTTTCAGCCAATGACAGAAAGAGTCCCACAATAATACAATATGAACAGCAGTCCAAAGGTTCTTCCTATAGAGATCTATAGCTGATCCCTGTGGCATGGGGGGAAAAGAACATCATCACTATGTTTCTCTACTTAGGGCCAAGCGAGAGGACTTGGGGTCCCCTACTTTTATACTTTCCCCCTAAGAAAATTCTCTTTGCATATAAGGGGGAAGAAGCCTTGGATATACAGACAGAAGACCCACGTTAAGACCTTTGTATATACATGTACTAAGCGTGTTTTTTTCAGGTCTCCTTCTCCCATAACCTAATCTACAGACCCTCAAAAACCACTCTTTCATTATCTTACCCACTATCTTTTATGACCTGAAAAAATTAAATACAAGGCAATACACTTAAAGATGAATTTATCCCAAATCTCCTTAGACCTAAACCTGGTATCTACAGGAGCCAATTATGGTATGAAATGTTACGCTTACTATTTTTTGATGGTCTGGGTCTCAATGGACAAGGATTTGTGGTGTCCTCCATGAGCTGGGATGTCTTCAACTTCCTCCAATTATCCCGTGTAAGGATGACGTCTGTTTCTTTCAAGGTATAATAGTTGCGGTCCCCAAGTTGAAGAGTGCAAGGCTCAAAGACGTTCAGCATCCTTACTCTAGACAAAATAACTTAAAATGAATCATGCAATCACTCGTTACATAAACGCTAGTTTACAATTTTATTTTTTAATCTATTGTAGTTGCAGTTCACCAAAGTGCAATGTTATTCCTACTAACAAATGCGTTCTTCACATTTTTTTTTCTAATAAAACCACTTACCTCTTCAAGTCCTCCTCTTGCACTAAATATTTTGGCTGTTCTTTGTCCGCATTCGGGTCATTCGAGAAGGCTCGACACTGCCACCGCACACCCAACTGTACAACCTGTGTAAGTTCATTCCTCCCATTAGTTAAATGATGATGGTTTACGCATTTAATAAAGGCAAACTGATTAATCATATTGACAAAAGAAGAGAATAATATATTACAGGTTAGATTAATTAGATTAATAGATTAGAGAAGTAATTAATTGGATTAACAAATTAGAAAAGTGTATAGAGAAGTGAATTTCAATGCAGCTTCTACTGAATTTCATGTCTTGTAGTTAAAAATGGTAAACATAACCCTGTTTGTATTTTTTACTTATGATTGAGTGGATTAGGGCATTCTGCATTAAGAAAATAGTACCAACACAGAATACGCCT
The DNA here is from genome assembly GCF_046742065.1 of Oratosquilla oratoria. NCBI lineage: Eukaryota > Metazoa > Arthropoda > Malacostraca > Stomatopoda > Squillidae > Oratosquilla > Oratosquilla oratoria. Next base: position 731,382 of record NC_134806.1, on the reverse strand, counting down.
GGCCAGACTACTGCTCCAGTTGCAATCACCACAGAGTGGACAGAGAATACCTTCTACTACAATTCATCCAGGAGGTGCCAAGAGAAGAGGGAGGGAAGAGGGTGGATGATAGTGGAGTGTGATGGGGATGGAATGGGTAGGAGTGGTTTTTATGCCTTTGTTTTTTGGCCACCTCCCTTGTAAGGGGGGAAAAAAGCCTATGGTATATATATGTATTTATGTACAATGCCCCACACTGACTATCCCCAGACAACAGTATGACATCTCTTCCCTAAGTGGTTTATGGTCTTGCTTGAGGGTTGTTGCCAATTTTCTGGAGAATGTAGGTCTTGTACAGGAGAGATTAGGGGCAATGGATTAATACAAACCACTTTGAAGGAGATGAAAAAAACTCACCTGTACTTCTTCAACAGTAACTTTCACACTTTTGTGGGGCTTGAGAAGATGTGAAGCCATTTCAACTGTCTTGTGTATCCACTCTGCCTTTTCAAAAGCACGTGAAGGTCCGATGAGCTGCTGACCTGGATAGAAGTCGTATCTCCGGAACTCAGAGTCCTAAGATGTGAAAGAAAAAAAAATTTAATATTCGTATCAAATCTCTGACGTGCGAATCACTCTCTCAGATTGTGTACAACATCCTTTCCCAGGATAGGTATTGCTGAGCCACCCGACACTAGCAAACTATCTAATCCCTATTACCGAAAGAGAGGTCAGGGAGAAAACTCTTCCCCCTCGTACTTACATATCGCCAGCCTCATAAAGAAAGTGCCCAAGTCATTTGTCCAACTTTTCAGAGAAAAAAAAAAAAAATCTATTTTATAAATGCATGTAATGTTCCCCCTAATGTAGTTTTAACCTCCTCAGACACCAAATAAAACATTGGGAATTATACCACAAGGAGCAATGAAAAATTGATTTAGACAAAATAAATAAATAAATAAATAAATAAAAATAAATAAATAAATCCAGAAATTGACGAAAAATGACTTAGGCAATTTTTTTTACGAGGGTGACGATATACCAAAAGGCTCTTGTCCCTTGTGGAAGTACGGTCGTCCCTCATCCACGTAAAGCTACGGTGGGAAGGTCAACAAATATTTTTTCTTGGATGGATAATGGGATGGGTGTGGGGTTGATGTATGCTTTGACTCTGTGTCATGAGCCTCACGTGGAGGAAATCTAATTGAAACTGATACAGACAAGCTTGAGTCCAGCAGATTCGCAGGATTTCGGCCCAGTGAATACAGCACACGGCCCTGGAGTATTCAGCCCCAGGATTTTGCCCTAGGATACGGATTGCCCCCAACCCATGCTGTGACAGCAAACCTGCTTCATCATTAATATATTAAAAGCAGGAGAGCCTGTGATTGGACACCATGGTTATGTATCTTATTACATCATGTTCAAGTATTCTGAAAACTTTACAGTTCAATATCATGGTGGGCCTAAGAATAATTCAATGACAATTTCATAAAAAAAGACACTTTTAGTAAATCAACCCTTTATCTAATTAATAGGGGCCTACATGGGTTTATCATAAAAACACAAAGATAAATCAAAGCTAAGTGGGCTTTCACTCTCCACCTGCTTAAATGTTAATGTCCATGCCACTTACTCATCATGTTCACCACTTTACAGTCAACTTCCATGTTGGTACAATGTGCAGGAAACAATGATTTCCTGACTAAATCTTCGCTTTCCTCCCACAGACAAACCCATCTCACACGTCATATCATCATCAGTAGCCCTAAGTGTCATTCTCTGACACCTTGGAAGAATTATAATATCACGTCATGATCAGTAGGCCTAAGTGTCATTCATTATAATATCACATCATCATCAGTACATTGCAGTAATTAGTGTCACTGTCTGACGAACTCGTCACATCATCATCAGTGATGTGTCACTCTCTCTGACACTGACCGAGTCATTAGTTTCCTCAGACTGATGAACAAAACCACACCTTGATCCTGTTTCCAGCAATTTCCGCCTTTGCTATAATATGGCCCGATTTTAACTGTACAGATCGCGAGTGGATTCATAAAAAAAGAAATTCATGAGGGTTGGACTAATATTAAGTTGGTGTACTATACATGTCTCCAGTCAACAAATGGCTCTTTTTCCATTATCTTCTGAACCATTCAACCACACAGCTAATGTTCATTGAAATGAGGCTTTATTACCAGGGGCCAAGAGCCAACTTCACTGGGTCGAAATCACCAGATCCCAAGTCCACCCACTCTGAGTTGCACATTCAGATGGAGGTGATTGTGTTGATGGGTCACAAAGACAGGCAGCAAGGAGACAACTCTCTCTGACATTTGTCTTGCAAGATAACCACCTGCAGGTACCCGCCATTGGTCCCAGCACAATCAAACAATCACTGCCCAAGTTTCACTAAGCGGAAAACCCGCAGCTCCATGGTTGCTGTCAAAATCCTCGTAACCTTCCACAGATCTCTCTGGGAACAAACTTTGAACTGCTGTGTGTGTTGTTTCAATGTGGGACTGTTTCTACATCATTATCTGAAAGTGGTAGAATGAGGAGAGTAGTTGCCGAATGTCAGTTATCATTGTGTGAAAAAGTATAAAAGAAATACAGTTGAAGTTGATAAGGAGAGATCTTGGGCCCAGTCTGGAGAACAAATGCCAGGGGTTGGACTTCCTGATGAAAGTGATGGAGTTGATGGATTATGAAAATGAGCAGCAGCTTTTATGGTGTCCAGCTTGCAGGACATGAAGGTACTCATCATTAGTCCCTGGTCTCAGTGTTTCAAAACAAAGTGTCAATCACTTTAATCTGAAATAGGCAACACGTAAATATATATACACAATATTTTTCAATTGCAAAGCCATTCTGAGTTGGAAAAATATAATGACCTTGAGAAATACATTCATGGAACCACAATGGAATACGTTGATATATATATCTAAAACTACAAAGGGAGCTCATGGTAACTAAATAGCTGTGGTACTTTGTTGAATCTTGACTCTTTTATTGTATAAGTTTCTTGTCACCACTACTGCACTAAAATGCTCTAGCTTCTAAAACGTATCAAACAGTAACTTCCAAGATAACGTACACACTCCTAAAGCATAATTCATCATCCCTACAGTATGAAACAATATGACAAACCACACAAAGGTTACTAATTTCCCTATTCACTATCAAGTGATTCATGTGAGTACAAAAAACATGATACAATACACCAGTACCTCCATATATGTGTGGGTTGTGCTCCACATAGTGTGAATTCAGATAAAGTGAATATTGTACTTAATTCACATTCTCATACAACAAAGAATGTTTCACAATTTATGATAGTGTATTTAGGCTAAGCCACCCCCTTAATATGGGGAAAGGGCATTTTGGTATTGAAGGTATGTATATCAATTACTAAACACAACTCACACACCTATGAAATTTTTACTTATAAAATAGGACCTGATAGAATAGGTTCACCATATATAGGGAGGTGAATGTAAAGAAGGACTTGTGTATCATTTCAACATTACCACCCAGTTGTTGTGGCAACACTGGGTGTAAACCTGACCACAGCGTGAGCATGGGCTCAAGAGTCTGTGCTGCAGGTTAACTTCTCATCTAACAGGATCACATTTAACAAACTTACAATTAACAGAGGCTACTCCCCGTGTAAGGGGGAAAAAGCCTTTGGTATATGTATGTACAATTAATTGAAATTTTGGAGGGAAAATACAAATTCATACTGCAGTAGCATTTTTCAAGAGAACATCATTCAACTACAAAATAAATAAATAAAATAAATAATAACAATAATAATAATAATAAATAAATAATATAAAACAGTTCATGCAAAAAAATAATATAACAATATTTTTGAGGCTAAAGAAAGTGCATTGAAAGAGATGAAAGTTGGTAAGCTAACTGGGTTAGATGGTTGTTATATGTCTGACACACGGAGTACTAATTACATCAGAATACCTAATGACGGAGAGGGGGGGTCGCCGATTTAATGAAGTGGCCTTGCTGTGGATGTGCTGTGTCTTGTGACACTGCTTCTGACCCAGGGCAGTGGACAAGGTGCAGGGATGACCCGTCTTTCAGGAGGTGCTAAGATAAGAGGGAGGGTGGAGGGGTGTGGAGTGTATTCAGGGATGGAATGGGTGGGAATGATTTTATGCCCTTTTTCTTTTTGGCTACCCCCCTTGTAAGGGGGAAAAAGCCTTGGTATATGTATGTATGTACCTAATGAAATTGTTTCATTTGTGTCTAAGGGAAGGCCGCATGGTAAAATTAAGAGGAAGGGTCACCACTGCGAACAATGTGCTTCATTCGGCTGCCACGATGACAAGTTACAACAGAGAATTCATACCACATGTATTCCATCTATCTAGCTATACACCAAAGACTTCTTTCCCCTTATATGGGGGGTAGCCAGCAAAGACACGTACAAACCCCATCCATCCCACTCCCACCATAAGGTCACTTCTCTTCCACTACTGCCTCCACCTCTTCCATCATACAACGTGTTGCCTCTTTTTCTGCTACCTCTCGTCCTCCTCATTCCATCTTTGCATATTCATGTCCTCGTTGAAACATACCCATTACAGTGAGTCCTCCTTATACAGTAATTCTTTATCCGGTAAATTCAGTTATGGTATTTGGTAATTACTACCATCGATTCTACTTACAGTAAGAAAAATTCACAGATACGGTATCTGCTAGATAGGGGTGAATGGAGAAGGGTTGTGTATAGATGATGCTGTGATGCATGAGGGGGAGTATGTATGAGAAAAAATTTGACACAGCCCGAAGGGATTTCTCCCCGTCTTCTCCTTTCCTGCATGAGGGGATGGAGAGGGGGGGTCGCCAAATTTATGAAGCGGCCTTGCTGTGGATGTGCTGTGTCTTGCGACACTGCTTCTGACCCAGGGCAGTGGACAGGATGCAGGGATGACCCATCATCCAGGAGGTGCCAAGATAGGAGGGAGGGAGGAGGGTGGAGGGGAGTGGAATATATGGGAAATGAAATGGGTGGGAGTGATTTCTGTGCCTTTTTCTTTTTGGTTACCCCCCGTGTATGGGGGAAAAAGCCTTTGGTATATGTATGTATGTACCTTCAGAACTTCTTAACCTCCCACCCTTTTCCTCCCTCTCCACTTTTCCTTCCACTCTCAATTTCCCTTCTACCAGGTAATACTCTGACTCTGCTCTCACCCCTGAAAACATTTTTGTCCAAAACTCTTCCAATCCTTCTTTTGGGTACCATTACATGGTTCATAAATGCAATGTCAACCACCCTTTCCCATGTATACGTATGCCTGGCTTTTTTCTTGGCTCTTCTTGGATGATGGGTCATCCCTGCATCTCACCCACTGCCCTGGATCAGAAGCAATGCAGCAAGACACACCACATCCACAGCAAGAGTGGTTCATTTAATCTACAATTCCTCTCTCTATCCCCTCAAGCAGAAAAAGAGAAGACAGGTAGAAATCCCTTTAGGCTGCTTCAAAATATCATTCACACATAACCATTCCCTAAGCCCCCCCCCACCCACTTCATCATTCTCTACTCACCCCTATCTTCTGTCTTCTCCCTTTCTTCCTCAATAGACATTCTCCTCTTTCCCAATGTTCCTGTTATCCCATCCACCCATCTCATCCTTGGTCACCCCCTCCTGTTCACTCCATCCATCTCTGCCTTCCACACTTCTTTTACTAATCTTTCTTCACTCATTCTTTCCATGTGTCCAAACCATCCCAATACTCTTTCATCAACCTTATCTCCCAACTCCTTTTCCAACCCCACTTTCATCCTCACCTCCTTGTTTCTCACTCTATCCAACCTAGTAACCCTTACCATACTTCTCAGACACTTCATCTCAATCACATTTAAACTCTTCCTCTCTTATGTTCCATGTTTCTGTCCCATACAGTGCTTTTAGCACAATTACCCCTTCATACAATCTCCTATTAGCACCCATTCCCAAACATCTATTTCTCATAACACTTTTTAATCCCCCAAGGCACTTAATTGCTTCTCTCAATTTATATTCTACCTCTGCCTCCAGTCCACCCTTTCCCACCACATGCAACCCCAAGTATCTAAAATTATCCACCTTTTCCAGCCTCTCTTCCTTAATACTCACTTCCAATTTGCTGCCATTCTCTACCCTTGTACATCTCATCACTTTACTTTTACCCACATTTACCTTGAACTTCCTCCTCTCACACACCTCACAAAATTCCATCACTAACTTCCTTAATCCCTCCTCTGATCCTGCTACAAACACAATGTCATCTGCAAACAACAACTGGCTCATCTCCCATTTTTCTAAATTTTCTTTAAACCTCTCCAATCCCCTGCACATTATCCCTGCATTAACCTCCAGCACCACCCTATCCATATACATATTGAACACCCATGGCTACATGACACATCCCTAGTGAAGTCCCCCCTTTACCTCAAAACACTCACCCCCTCTATTTCTAATTTTAACACAGGCTCTACTACTCTCGTAAAAACTCAACTACTCTTAAGGGGGTACGCGACACCTGGAGGTCATTTTCTAAAATATTTAGAGTAAAGAGCTGAAACTTCTCAGGTAAATAGGTATCCATATTGCCTACATTTTAGGTGAAGCAGAATGATGTATGTACACATGTACACATGTACGTATACCAGTAGCGACATTTAAAAGTGCACAGCACCATAATACGTGGACCAATTTGTTTTATATTTTGGCTATGATTAGTCAGTAGGCACACCTAGGGCCGGTCATTGAGTAATTGAACAATTTCTTTTATACTTTTGCATACAGGCATTTCAATTTTAATGTCTGGCAAAAATCGTGAAAAATAATTTTTTTTTGCTCGTTTCCATTATTACTCCGAACTCATTCATCCTATTCAAAATATTCGAAGGATCAGCCCTAGCAGTTACTAAAAGTAATATTCCCTGTAAGTTTCATCTAAATCTGATGTATATTAGATTTTTTATGATTAAAAAAAAAGTAGAAAAATATCGAACGGAGATATGGCAACTTGAAATATGAATATATCTGTAACTTGCTTATAGTTTCACCAATTTGACTGATTTTTTCATGGCTTAATTCTTATTATATAATAAGTAAGTACAGTAAAAATTATCAACATATTTTAATTATAAGTACTTTAAATACTGAAAAACTAAAGTATAAGTATGTCACAGTAGTGACAACACAGACGACAACATCATATAATTTGCTTTTTTGCACCTTTGGCGGTTTCTTCACATGAAACCTCTCTGCTGGGGGTCTTCAGGGTATCTAAATAATTGGAAAGAAGTTTATTTTCCAGTAGTGGGCGCCTTCTCTTTCCTTATCAGATTCCCCTCGCCAATCTATGTTGGTAGGGCACCCCCTCCAGCATCATATGTCCCTTCTTCTTTCTTCTTCCTGTATAGCCTTGATCTTTTTCCTCTTGCTTTCTTCTTTGGATTTAATCTTCCTCTTTGAATTGTTTAGTCTAATGTTGTCCTTTACCTCTGTCACCGTCACAGAGGTGCAGGTGAGGGCGGTGGTGGAGTGAGAGGTGGTGAGATCTTTAGTCGTCTTTGACTGCTTGCCATCTTTAACTGCTGTTTTTTGTCATTGTGATGTTCTTTTGTTCTTTTTGCTACCCATGATGACTGTACTAAAGAGTAATATGTACTAGCTAAAGTAATAGATTGCAATGAGAGCTCATGAGACATGCGTACTTCCCTTTTCAGAGCTAGCCGGGAACTAACGCTTCGTTTCGCACAAAGTTGGCGAAATATTCTCCCTCCACCTTCCTCCCTTTCCCTCCACAATCGTATTGGCCATTGATACACTGGGCGAGTGTAAATTCAATCAAATTTCAACATTATTCGCTGCGCCTGAAGGTCCTAAGTGGCACGCCTCCCTCTAGTGTGGGTTGCGCCTTTAAATCTGTCCCTTTAAACCTCACCCAGGACCTTTAAATTGCGCGCGGCTGGAAAATTATTTGTCGGGATTTATTTCTAAGTGGTATACGAACATTTTGAACACAGTTTTGAAAAATGCCATATCTTGACCAAATTCACCCCCCCCCAGGTGTCGCGTACCCCCTTAACAGCTTTCCTCCAATCCCATATATCGCTTGTTTGCAAAAACGTCGTCATAACTCAAAATATCGAATTTTTCAGGAGAGGCATTTTAAAGTTTCAAAACGCTCTCAATATTATAAAAAGCCCTCAAACACCATTGAAACAATCATAATCTTTACTAAGTCTAAAATATTTGTTGGAACATGTTGGAACATGTAAGGTTATGTCGTTGGGACATTTAGCACTCCCTAGCGGTCAATTTTTGAGCTACAGATATGACACTATTACCAAAAAAATCCGTGTTTGAAGATGAATATGTCTGTATAGATAACTCAAATTTCAGTTTTTTGAGTTATGACGACGTTTTCGCAAACAAGCGATATCTGCAAAACCTCCCAGTGCCTTCCTATCAACCCTGTCATAAACCATTTCCAAATCCATAAAGGTTAAAAAAATCATTCTTACATACATACAACAGGCTTTTCCCCCTTACATGGGAGGTAGCCAAAAAATATCATCCTTACCAAAAATCATCTTGCCTTTTGCTAAAGCTTTCTCACACATCTGTTTCACCACAAAAATTTGATCCACACAACTCCTACCTTCCCTTAACCCACACTGTTTCTCACCAATTACTCCTTCTGTTCCTCTTCTAATCTTCTCAATCAAAACCTTCTCATAAGCCTTCCCAACTACACTCCACAAAGCGATCCCTCTGAAACAACTACACTCACACTTACCACTTTTTCCCTTGTCAAGTGGAACTATACAGGCACTCCTCCAGTCCTCCGGGACTCTACCCTCTTTTAGACAAACATTAAACAACTTTAGCTGTCAGTCCACCATCACTGTACCTCCCTTTTTTTAGACACTTTGCATGACACCCCTCTAACTCAGGTGCCTTGCTTGCTCTCATCATTTGAATAACTGCTTTCACCTCATCTTTTATTTCCCTCCCATTTTCTTCATTCATCATTGCCATTTTCTTAGCGCCTCCCACTGCAACCACCATTCCCTCCCTATCCTGCTTCACATTTAGCAACTCCCTAAAATTCTCTGCCCTTGTTCCTCTTACTGCTGGCTCTTCCATTATCATCTCTCCATCAGCACCTTTTACCTTTTCTTCTCTACTTGATTCGCCTCCCCTTCCTCTCCTGATTTCCTTCCAAAACATCTTTTTATTTTCAAAATAATAATAATAAATCAATCAACATCTATAATTTCACTGAATAAAGGGCTGCCCCAATTTTAACCGAAATCCTCCAACTACAGCCAAAATAAAATATGTAAAGCTTCAATGTTTGATGTCAGGTTAATCTACTTCAAAGCACAAACAAGACAATTTTACAAAATTCTTCCATTAAACTAAGGTGACCAGGAACATATGGCATAAAAAAAGGCCAACAATCTTTCAAAATACATCAAGAGTTCACAAAGTAAGGGCACCATGCATAAAACAAAGCTACTGTATGAATTCCAATTAATCAGGAATGTCTACATAATAATAATGGAATTTTTAAGTAAAACTACAATGTAACAGCAATGATATTCATATCCTGTCATTGCAACAAAATAAGTGTACAATAACCAGAAAATAACATAATATATACAATTCACAGAGCACGGACTAGCAAAAGCAATTTTGTTACCACAAGCTGCCCAATCAGTTACCACTCTAACCCTGTCGCGTGTGTCTCGTAGTTCGTCCAAGTCCAACGCTTCTTGGTCTGACATAATGCAGCGCGATCCATCCTGGCAAACCACAATTAGGCGACACTTGACCATGCTCACCATCCCAACCCACGAATCAAGGGCTACAGCTATGTCAGTAGTGAATTCCTGAGGACAAGATATTACACATGAGTATAAATTATACATACACACAGACATGCAGATATATATATATATATATATATATATATATATATATATATGCTAATAAGAACACTGAAGATGTAATATACGAAAGCGCTATGCTTCGTTAGTTTCTTTTTCCAAGTGGTCTACTTTGCATATTATATATATATATATATATATATACATACATACATACATACATATACCAAGGCTTTTTCCCCCTTACAAGGGGGGTAGCCAAAAAGAAAAAGGTATAAAATCATTCCCACCCATTCCATCCCTGAATACACTCCACACCCCTCCACCCTCCCTCTTCTCTTAGCACCTCCTGAATGACGGGTCATCCCTGCACCTTGTCCACTGCCCTGGGTCAGAAGCAGTGTCGCAAGACACAGCACATCTACAGCAAGGCCGCTTCATTAAATCGGCGACCCCCCCCTCTCCGTCCCCCCATTGCATAAAATGAGAGGACGGGGAGAAATCCCTTCGGGCTGCGTCAAATTTTGCTCACACATACTACCTCACCCCCCATCCACCCGCCCATTCCACCTCATGCAATCACAACATCATCCATATACAACCATTCTCCACTCACCCCTGTCTTCTGTCCTCTCCTGTCCTTCCTTAACAGACATTCCCCTATATATATATATATGTGTGTGTGTGTACAACACTAAATGGGTCCCAGTGATTAGAGATACATTTTAACAACCACAATGCAATTTAATTCTAAGCCATCAAAGGCCAGCATGCTGAAATTGAAATATGGTACTGCCCAGGACTCAAACCCGGCATCCTCATGACAAGTGTGACAGTTGGAAATCACTGTCGCACTTGTCATGAGGATGCCAGGTTCGAGTCCTGGGCAGTACCATATTTCAATTTCAGCATGCTGGCCTTTGATGGCTTAGAATTAACGTGCATTGCGGTTGTTAATATATATACACACACACACATATGTATATATATATATATATATATTATATACATATATACAGTATATATACACATTATATATATATATATGCACACACACATCAAAAAGCCTTTTCCCCTCCTATAAGTGGGAGACTGAGTAGTCCATCCCTCACACATCCAAAAATCTATTATTATCACTCCCTCCTTAGATACTCACGGATGAAGGGTCATCCCTGTATCCAATCAAATGCACAGGTTGGAGGCAATGCAAGAAGACATAGCATCTCCACAGCAGGAACTATCTGGTCTACCCCCACTACTTCTTAATATTACATTCCATCTATATAAGAATTAAAAAAATTATGTACCTGCTCAAGTACCCTTCAAGAGGGAATATTGGACAAATGAAATAAACGTATAATCCAATCTTGATTCTTTTCCAACCTACCTCAAGTGGGGTGAGATCATTGCTATTGACGTTCAGGATCACGTGTTTCGTACCAACCACCTGAACTGATGCCGTGACATGGACCTGCCGGCAGTAACCGCGCTGAGTGTCCTTCCCTCGTATAAGACGTCGCACCACATCACCTGGCATCAACGATCGGTCTGCTAGGCCAACCTGCATGAGTATCAAGACAAAGATAAGTGATAAAACGGTGTGTCGGAAAATGCTTACAATACTTTAATACCAAACTATTGCCTTGAGTTTCGCCGACTGAAGAAACCCACAGCCCCTGAGAAGTTGCCAATGGTCTTCATAAAGTGGAGGAAGAAGAGGGAGGGTGTGGTTATGGCATATTCCCACTTATCCTTATGAGAAAAGGTGTGCAGGAATATTAGCTCAAGTCTAATGAGAGAGAGAGTGAGAGTGAGAGTGAGAGGAGAGAGAGAGAGAGAGAGAGAGAGAGAGAGAGAGAGAGAGAGAGACTCTAATCAAACTTCTACAATAACCTACCCCCAGTACTTGACAATAAGTCTGTACAAAAACACTTACACAATCACATCAGAAGACATGCATGCCACAATAGACTGCCAAATTCCAAGCCAGCAATTGATCAAATTCACCAGAAATAATCCGCCAGCAAAATCAGCCAAAGACAAGTGAGAGAGGCATGAGCGTGTCTTCAAGTCACCATTCTGCATTAATGAACCACTAAGAATACAGAATCAGCCTGGTTATTAATAAATAAAAAGAGCACCTTGTAATACACTGTCCTGTACTCATTCTTTCCAGACAGCGACACAAAAAGTCTCCCATGAGCTACTGAGGAAGAAAAGAACAAAAATCTGGAAGCTCCTCGGTGAGGACAGAACAGGAAGGCTTATTGTAAGAAGTGGGAGGACTGAGAAGTCATGACAACTCCCAGGACAACTTCCTGTTAACTTCTTCCTTATGATGACACCTTTATCGGCGTCATGAGGCATGAATGGGTATGCAAGGATGCCAGTGGTGGCATCATGTTTATATTTATTTTGTCATTGTAGTTGAGTAACCCCCGAATTCTGTGTACTGGCTTGATCACATTTCCGTGTTTATTATTACTCAGTAAAAGAGAATGAGTAATACAGCAGTCACTTTATATTTTATAACATGGGTATTGTGATGCGTCAATTATCGTACCTCAAGCATCCAACGCTGTGCACGAGAATTTGACTTGTATCGAAGAGGTTAATATTGCAATGGAGAACACAAGAGCCCAGTGGATAGAAGTCTCACAAATAAGGGTAGATTCCAGTGAGACTGAAATTGCAGCCTACCAAAGAATCCAACATTAAGGCCAGGAGCTTATACCAGGAAGCTTGTAGCCTTGGCAGATGCCGTCATCTCTGCCCTACGTACTTAGAATGTTGAGGCAGTTAAAATCACTGCTGGGAACTGGAGAGGAGTGCACGATTTTAATCCGCAATTAAGCAAATGCGAGATCAGCATGCTTCTGATTACACCATCAGTGCATTCATTATTATTGCCTTAAAACTCATATGCCTCATATATTATGTAGCACTTGAATCTCAGATGGCAAATAGAGGCATAGAGCCAAGGAATTTTAGGACAAATTTTTCAAGTTTGAGTAATGGTATTGAAGAAGAACACTGGAAGGAACCCATGAATACTAATGAAAAAGAAAAGAAATGGGAGATCTTTCCAAACCTCGGCAACTCGGGTTTGAAGGAGCATGTGCCAAGGACTAGTGGAAACAAGAACCAAATAAAGGATTGATTTTGGAAAAGAAAATCTGAATGAATAAAAACAGCCAGAAATGTGATGTAGAGAAAATGAAGGAAGATGAAACAATAAAGCAAAGGAATAATACAAAAAGAGCTGTAGATATATCTACATAAAATTCCATGGGGAAGAAGAAAAAATCTAAAAAGAGCATTACTGATAAATGCAAAACTGAACCTAAATTGAGTCACATGGAAAGAAACTCCAAGTTCCTAGTGGGAGAAGAGATCTATTGAGAGGCCAACTCAACTGGGAAAAAAAAAAAAAAAAAAAAAAAAAATAATCAAAGTTCCTCATCTATTTTCACTAAGGAAAATGACTGTATAGGAAAACTGTGGACAATATTGTTGGGAAAAGAAGATAGAAACATGGAAGTGAAGGAAGTATGCAAAGTATTGGAAACAATGACAGAAAAGCTCCAGGGTTTGACAAGATCACAAACTGGATATCTAAAAAATCCAGAGAACAAGTAGACAAAATGATAATTTAGTTGTGCGTTCCTTAAAGGAAGTGACAGTACTGCACCAAAGTGGAAAAGTGTTGATGTGGTACCAGTTTCATCAAAGAGGAAGTAAGGTCCCCCCACTGAACTACTGACCAGCATAATAGCACAGGAATGTGAGAGAATTGGAAAATATAGGTTGCACACACACCTTTAAGAAATGAAAATTTTGGTAGATTTTCAATTCAGTGTCCAAATTCAGATTTTACTCAAGGGCAATTGATGTGGTGCAAGTGGAGAAGAAATGAGTGGACCGTGTCCTTGGTTCTCAAGAAAGCCTTCAACAAAGTACTTCACAACTGGCTATTACAGAAACTGGAACACAGTGGATGACTATGAGGTAAGATATTGGACTGGATGCAGGATTTCTTGAAAGACGAGTATGTGAGAACAGTAGTGAATGGTAAAGGATGGGATATCAAGATGGAGATCAGTGACTTGAAAAGTCCCACAAGGGTCAATACAAACACCCATGGTATTTTTGATTTACATAAATGACAAATTGGAAGGTGGGACAGGTTACACCAATATGTACATTTGCAAATGATGTAAAGATCATTAAAGGACTAAAATATGAAGAAGGCTGCACACTATTACAAAATGACTTAAATAGATACAAGTCTGGTGTGCTCCTCTGTAAGAACTGACTTTGGATCATAGAACCATGCATTTCCATACAGGGTTGCTGTATGGAATTTATGCATGTACATTACATTGGCATTGAAGGTGGGAGTAGTTTGTGGTATGGTTCTTAAATCCTATTTTGTAGTACGTGTATAATATATGTGTGTGGATACACGTGGGTATTTTAGCAGTTGGTAATATCAAGTATCTAGAGTTGCAACATCACACCACCAAGTGTTTTGCAATCTAAGTGGGTAATGCTGTTTATGCAACAGTCCATTGGCTCTTGGGTGTGGCAAGCATGGATGGTGTAACCAGTGTGTGTTCAAAAAATGTGTAATGGTTACAGTGTGGTATTATACTGGTTACATATATACATGGAGCCAAATATGGAAATTAAGTTCAATGCAAAAAAAAAATGAAATAGGTAAAAGCTCAAGGAATACATCAATGACTTTCTCAATGGGAAGCAAGAAAATTATAAAAAATAAAACAGGATGATCTGAGTGTGTTGCTCATGGATAACTTCTTGCCCAACAAGTGTGTCTGCAGAAGTGGGTAAAACACATACTGCTGGTGAATATAAAAGTGGCTTTCCACTACACACGTAAAGAGATGATGAAAAAACATCATGGAATGCCTAATCCACCCAACATCAGCATATGCTGTGGTGGTATATGGCCTCACAAAATGAAGAATATTAGCAAGACTGAGAAAATACAAGGAACAACAACCAATCTGGTTCCCACCCAGGAAGATAAACCATACAAGAAGAGACTAGAACCACTGGATCTGCTATCATTAAGAGAGAAGTGAAAGAGGCAACACGATCAGTGTTCAGTCACTTATGCAAGTAGACAAAACTGAGAGAATTCATGGGTTGAAACAGGAGGGTGTTATGATGTAGAACGAAATGAAAAATTACATCTGAAGGATGTCAAGAAACAGTTTCCCATACAGATGTGTCAGCTCCTAGATTAGCTTTGATGATATGATCCAAGTTTAAACCACAAATTAATCTAAAGCTCAGAATAATACACAGAGAAAATGGGACGGGATCCACGACCTCAGCTCTTCTGTATACTACAGCTATAAGTAAATGCATATCTATTAATGACGTTTTCCACACTGTAACAAGTGGTGGCTGAATCAAAGCATGACTTCATGATGAAAAGTATAGGAAGGGGATCACCAGTACCTCACTCCATTTCATTTATATGCCTTTTATGAAGTGCATTCCCATCCTCCTGCCACAGGAACATGGCCAGTGTTAGATACCTCCATGTCCTACAAGGAGGCTATCACCAGAGCTGCAACCCACTTTCAAAAACCATCAACCCACCTCACTTCCATCAAGTGGTGCAGCCCTGAGGGGCTAACACTTGGTCTCTGACCCAAGATCTCTCTCTTTTAACTTCAACTGTATTTCTTGTACCTTTTCACACAGGGAGAACTGACAACTGGCAACTGTTCCTTTCGTCCTATTACTTTCAGCTGGTGACACTGAAACACTCCAACACAAATACAGCACAAACAACAGTCTAAAGTTTCTTCCCAGAGAGATCTGTGGGAGGACCTGAGGACCATTGCCACAATTCTTGGGATATCTGATTTGCCACTCAGTGAAACAAAGCAACAATTATCATTACCACAGGAGTATGAGAACATAAGAGGTGATGTCCTAGGAATAGTACAAAAGACTTACAATGAACAGCAGAAACAAGGGATAATTAAACCTAAAATGTGGCTTGGCATTCCTGTAGGAATGAAATTGTCTCTTAAACAAAGAATAATGCTACAAGCCTCTGGCCTGTAGAGGTGTCCAGAAGTAATGACAGAGTAAACATCAACTATATACTATAATAACAACTGTTATCTCAAGTTTCACTGACTGGAAACCCACAGCGGCTTACAACAATTCTTGAGCCCACCCATTGATTTCTCTGGTAAGAAACTGTGAACTGCTCTCTGTGTTACATTAGTGTGGGCCTGTTTCTATGTCATGGACTGAAAGCAGTATGAAAGAAGTAGTCACCAGCTGTCAGCTCTCCTAAAGGAGGAGGAATCTTTGCTTAAGTTGACAGAGATTCTTGGCACAGTCCTGAGACTTAGTGCCAACTCCATATCCATCTGCATTTAATTATGCAGCCACTAAAGTGAATGTTTGAGATTTCAAACCTATTTCTCTACAAGAATCCCCCATGATGTATGATTTTTTTCTTTTGTTATTTATAATGGCTATGAAAAAAAATTATGTAACTATGGTATGGCTACATTGTTTAAATAAAGTCAAGCTTTTAAAGACAATCCTTCATCTGTAACCTTACAGTAATTAGTTCCATGTTAAGAGGAGGGGTTTTGGGTGGGGTAGTGATGAGTCATCTATCCAACACTACATACCAATCCCTAAAACTTTATCTGTAAAATGACAAGTGCATTTTTGGACACTACTGGGCCACTAAATAAAACCATCAAGTGTATTATGAACCTAATTAAATGTAGCTCAGAACAAAATAATAATAAAAAAATAAACAAATAAAAAAAAAAGCAATGATACACACAGAAAATAAGCATTATAATAATAACAATACCATTAATAATAATACTGATACTAACAACAATCAAATAATAATGATAATAAGCTTTGTGGGAGAATTATGGTAACATCTGGCAAATAAGTTTTGACAATACTGAACTAGACTGAGATTATCAAGTTCAAAGATTTCTTTTTTCAAGCACATATATTATTTAATTACAGATGTATATCTAGAAAATGGTCTAAACATAACATATCACAGTAAATTTTTAGAAGTGCACAACTAAGGTATTTTTCCATATATATGGCATGGTTATTCCTATATTTTTTCATTCAAATTTGGCAGAGACTACTTTTTTGCCCTTACCCCATTACCTCTACAATAATTAATTGGGAGGCAATGGGAGAGTGGGGTTTTTAGGTTGGGAATCACAAATTAGGGGTGAAATTTGAATGAAACACAAAAAATGCAAGGAAAAATCATGTTTTGTGGAACTTCACCTAACCTACCAAACCTTACATAACCTAACCTGACCAGATCAGACCAAACCTAACCTTACTTTCCTTTACCTAACCTAACCTTACCTTCTATGAGGTGTACATTTTAGCATTTTTTTTTTAAAGAATACCAGATATTGCATTGATGTATCTTAATTTAAAAAATTAATAATTAATTATTTATTGATATATCACTTAGTTGCGCACTTCTAATATAATACCCAGACCACATGCCTTCAATAGAAGCACCTTTGCAAAAGTTGATAAAATTCAAAAATTGATAAAATTCCAGTAGCATACTAGCACAGATATTTCACATGAAACCTAAATTAACCAACAGCTTCTAACCTAAACATTCCATAGAAAAAATAAATTTCATATACAAAAATGTAAAGGAATTTAAAAATATATTTGCATGTAACATGAACAGAACCCAAATATCCTATAGCATGACACTTTTTATATCTTTCACCTCTTCATTCTTCAATTTTGGTCACTTATCTCAAATGATGTAACTATACTAAAACTGGCCACCAGTACTTTTGTGGACACATTTACTGTATCAGTAATACCACTTGTTGACAACCTACAGATAACTCAAAATTATTCCTAGATTAAATAACTTGGAATCAATAGAACTCATCAACAATGTATACACATTTTCCAAATATCTCTATTGACACCATCTCAATCATATTTTGTTGGTCATTTTGAACTTAATAACAGCATTTATCTGTCTTTGTTTTTATTACTTTTTGGTAGAACCTACAGTAACAATGGATATGGCATCTACCTGTGTTGTGATGCAGCATCCAGAATGACATGGCGTCCTACATCCCTAATGCTTTCTCAACAAAATTCCACAATGACAATCATGAAAATGTCAATATCACAGTACCGTTGTTAGGATAGTCATAGTGGATAATTTAGCTGGAAATGTGGTCAGTCAAATAAGTACAGTAACCTCTGGTATAGATTCCATCCAGCCATTCTGTTTTCCTCTACTTTATGACCTTACTAACCACTTTCTTCATGTGACCACATACTTGATACCTAATTATAATTGCAATAGTAAAATTCACGTCATATATGGTCCGTAAAACGTTGGGGGTCAATGAATTAATCTATTCTCAAATTCCGTGCGCCCACACAAAGCATAATTGACAAAACACCTTTCACTGGCACAGCCGCCTTCGTACAATTAATGATACAAGTTTTATGTCATTGCTGTAAGACTGACAAAGTGACAGAAAGCCTACACAATGCTGAAATGAAAATAAATTCGTACCTTTCTTTCCGCTAGGACCTGCTCCTCTCCTTTCGGGTACCATGCCACACGTATGTAACCTTTCTTCACTTTTTCCTCCTCCTCTATATCAGAATCTTCATCACTTGACACAAATTCTGCATTTTCAAGTACCATACCTAATTCTAAGTGTCCTTTTTTGTTAAATATATAAACCTCATCTTCATAGAAGTATTGATACTCTTGCGCCATATTGGACTACTAGTTACGACGATCAAAATAAAATCTATTCATACAATGTTATTATTGTACTATTGGTTACAAATAAATTGCTCCTTTCAGCTGAACCAATAATAAAATTCAAATAACTTAATATTTGCTTCTAAAATTTTCATAGTTGTGTAGATTATTTTTACTAAAACAACTTAAGATCTGTATCTGACTAACAAACGAAATTCAGATGACAGAAAGAGAGCAGCCGACGCGTACATTGAAACAAGTGGTGACAAAATGTTTTGAATATAAGATAGCCATAGTTTGAGGATTTAGCATTGTTATGACTTAAAGTACTATCATAATATTTGTATAATCAAGGAAGTGACAGCAAAATAAAATACGTTACTTTCGTGGTAAAATAGGAGGGAGGTTTGGAAAAAACGTTTACTCATGCATGTCACATGCCTCGTGTCTCGAACTTTTACATGTCTCTTCATGTTGTCAACGGTATGTTGTGAATTACAAAATGCAATTATCACAACATTTCAAATAACGGCGTTTAATTATACACTCGAAATAGTTAACTAAATTTCCTTCATGAAACATACCATTAAACCTATGCTTATTGATTGAAAATACAAACACTGCATTGTACCACCAGCGAAATTTTCCGATGATGATGTCATAGTCTCTCTTCCCCTATCGGAGGGCTAGGGCGGTTCCCCTCACAGACTTTTAGTAGCGTGGAATTTAATTAACCTTGCCTTGGTTGAACTTCGCCAGTTGGAGGGTTCGAACCGCCATCCCTCGGCCTTCGCCGCAAATAACCGATCAACCATAAATACGCGACACAAGAGCTGAATAAAGTAGGACAAGTATCAATACAACAGTACAACAAATTCCAATCCAGAATATGCAGCGTTAGCATGGAATGTATGTACAGTGCATATTTTATATCGGTACATATCCTTAGGATATATGTGTGTATATATATATATATATATATATATATATATATATATATGTGTGTGTGTGTGTGTGTGTGTGTGTGTGCGTGTGTGTGTGTGTGTGTGCGCGCGTGCGTGTGTATGTGTGTGTGTGCGCGCGCGTGCGTGTGTGTGTGTACGCGCGTGCGTGTGTTTGTGTGTGTGTTATTCATTATGATCTTGGATCATACGTTGAACTTGTGATCGTCAGCTATTACCTTTCCGGATGATAACTCACATATGGCCCGATCGGTTACTGTTATGGTCTTACCTCCAACTCTTTGCCCAGCTAGGCGGGGTACCGACTTGCAGTTTGGTGATTGTTTTCAGACCTGGACAGGGATCGAACTCATGACCAAGTGAGCTCGGTACGACTATGTTAGACTGGTAGTTTGCTCCGCGTTGGGCGCCAAATGATAGGCTGGTAGTCTACCCACATTGGGCAGCCAGTTAGGCTGGTTGAAGACAAACTCTGGCGGAGATAGAGTTGGTTTGATTTTACAGTGAAATGTTAGGCGCCAGTTGGGGGGGTGAGGAGGAACGAGACGGCGAGGAAGATGACGACTGTGTTTCAAGTAGTGTCTCCGGGCGATCTACTTGCGAGGGAGCAAAAGGTGGGGGAGGAAGCGAGAAAGCAAAAAGCAGCGAGCTATGCTCACGTATGCTTCTCCGAGACTATCTGCATCTTCGGGCATTGGCCCATCCCTTCTATATACGGGCAGGTCATGACCCGTGCTCCTAATTGCCGTGAGGTCAAGTGTGAGGCGAGGGAAGTCGGAGGCAAAACATTCTGACGCCGGTGACTCACGAAGGCAGGGGGTAGGCGTTCCTCAATGAACCCATGAACCCAATATTCTGCCGCGTGGTTGTTCGAGGTTCAGGCTGGTGAGCTGCCCGTGTTTCCTGAAGGAGGCTTTCTGTGATGGTCATGCGGCAGACACTAGCGTTGGTCAACCATCCTGGGGTCCCACGAGTGATTCCCTCAATGGGGCTTTTTCCCACCCGTGGGTCTGAAGGAAGCTCGGGGTCACGTCGCAGCTGGGTAGACGCGAGCATGTCCCATGGGGCGACTTATGGGTCAGTGAGGTCGTGAGAAGCCGAGAAGAGGTGGGGCGAAGGAGTGTGGACCGGTCGTGATGACTACTCCTAACACACTACATCAGCAAATTGAGTACGAATAAATTCTAGACACAAAGGAAACTGTTAATATGTCAGCTGGAGTAACAGGGAAATATTGTGAGACCGAAGAAGTACGAGGAAATCAGCAGAACGCCAGGAATAACGTCAAGGACAGAGACTACATAAGGACGACGTATGCCTGGAAACGGTTAGACAATTTGATGGATGGGGATGACAGGTAGTCATGGACATGGAACTGCCTAGTGTAGGCCTTATGGTCTCTTGTAGTCTCCTTCATTCTTATGTTCATATAAGCCTGTCCCCTGAGGCGGCGGTGACGGCGGACACGTCAAGGAAAAAGCCATCTTTGAAAGACTTCCGATGGTCTTTGAGATGTGACATCAAATGGACATGATTAACTTTACTTTGTTGGGCAAACGTGGACCATAATTGCTGAGAATTTTCAGTTACTATGGTAAGATGTTGATAGTACTGGATGTGCCATTAAAAAAAAAATTACGTGATTTATATATATATATATATATATATTTGTGTGTGTGTGTGTGTGTGTGTGTGTGTGTGTGTGTGTGTGTGTGTGTGTGTGTGTGTGTGTTTGTGTGTTTGTGTGTGTGTGTGTGTGTGTGTGTGTGTGTGTCTGTGTGTGTGTGTGTGTGTGTGTGTGTGTGTGTGTGTGTGTGTGTGTGTGTGTGTGTGTGTGTGTGTTCTGCTTCCTATCTCGCTTCTCCGTTACTTTGCTCTATGTATGTGTATGGGTCGGATAGAAGATCTTCCATTTCACGTATGTAATCCACTTTATCAAGGATCACGATACCTCCACCTTTGTCAGCCGACGTGATCAAGATGTCACTGTTGCCTTAGAGTTCTTCAAGTGCTCGTGCGTATCTTCTGGGGATGGTAAGTCCGCTCTTTCGGGAGGCTAGGGAGCAACATAGTACAAGACCCTGCTTAAATCCATTTTCTAAATCACTGTCCTTCCAGTTGTAGTTCCTTTCAATATAGTCAGCCATGGTTTTATGGTTAATGCCTGTGCTGAACTTCAAACCGAGTGATAGAGCTTCTTTCGGTGTTTCTGTCAAACTGATCGAAGAAAGGTTGGTAATCAGCTCGCGCCTTCCAGAAACACAGGAAGAAGCCCCATCCCTCGGTTTGAAGTTCAGCACAGGCATTAACCACAAAACCACGATTGACTATATTGAAAAGAACTACAACTGGAAGGACAGTGATTTAGAAAATGGATTTAAGTAGGGTTACTGTGTTGCTCCCTAGCCTCCCGAAAGAGCGGACTTACCATCCCCAGAAGATACGCACGAGCACTTCAAGAACTCCGAGGCAACAGTGACATCTTGATCACGTCGGCTGACAAAGGTGGAGGTATCGTGATCCTTGATAAAGTGGATTACATACGTGAAATGGAAGATCTTCTATCCGACCCACACACATACATAAAGCAAAGTAACAGAAAAGCGAGAGAGGAAGCAGAACAATTCTGAAGGGAACAGAATATATATATATCTACAGTATATACTTATAAAATTCTGATAATCTTGTTTGTCATCTTGCTTGCTTGAAACCGTCACCCAGCCAATCAGAAGAAGAGATATGACGTCACGACTGAGGACCAGCCAATCAGAAGAAGAGATATGACGTCACGACTGAGGACCAGTCAAGCAGAAGAAGAGACCAGAAGAAGAGATATGACGTCACGACTAAGGACCAGCCAATCAGAAGAAGATATATGACGTCACATCATATGATGCCTAGCGTTCCAAGCAACGACGACATGACGTCACAATCTTCTGCATTTCACTTCTTATAACAACGTATCATTTAAAATGTTCATATTCAGTATCTAAAAGTATAGTCAACTCCTGAATTAGCATCTATGAGGCATAACGAGTTTATTAAGATATTACGAACCGTATGAATCATATGATGCGTAGTGTTCCAAGCAACGACGACATGACGTCACAATCTTCTGCATTTCACTTCTTATAATTAATCAAGTCACTGCCTTCGTCTACTGAATAGAGGTAATAGCTCTAAATTATACTCAATTTGATATAGAAACTTATTTTCTGTGATTTATATTATACTCGCTCAAGTCCCATGGGACTCCTTGAATGATAATAAGTGGGAGTGGGATTGGGAGTAGGAGTGGGATTGGGAGTGGGATGACGAGACGTGACATAACATAAGCATAATTAAGGAGGCTCTCTTTATCTAATTTCTTGAGAACGCCTGTATCCAGTTTACTTTAATTTGAGAGAGCACGAGAACCGCACAAAACTGGTAGGTCTTAAGCTAATAATAACCTGCTTTAGAAATATCGTGATATGACATGTTAACAATGGGTTGAAGATACACTTCCAGAGCAGAATGAATGCATACTTTGGTAGACAGAAAGATACATTATGGTACAGCATGGACAATTATATGTTGCGCTGAGTAGAATTAAGCAAAGGGGAAATATTAAAGTGGTTTTAAATCGTTCAAATTGTACAAAGAATGTTGTAAATATAAGAGCACTGTCTTAATAAAGATTTTATTGACCATTTTATGAACAACGTATCATTTAAAATTTTATTTGACCCAACGGGTCACGGTGTTGTCTAGTATATATATATATATATATATATATATATATATATATATATATATATATATATATATATATATATATATATATATATATATATATATATATATATATATATATATATATATATATATATATGATGAAGGAGGAAAAAGAAGTCACGGGTCTAGTTCCGAGTTTCTGAGTTTATTTCTGACCTGTTTCACTTTATGCTTCTTCAGAGCGAAACCGGTCATGAACAGACTTAGAAACTCGGAACTAGGCCCGTGGCTTCTTTTCCACCTTCATCAACTTGTCACAATGTCCCAGCATATATATATATATATATATATATATATATATATATATATATATATATATATATATATATATATATATATATATATATATATATATATATATACATACATACATATACCAAGGCTTTTTCCCCCTTCCAAGGGAGGTAGCCACAAAAGGAAAGGCATAAAAACACTCCCACCCATTTCATCCCTAAATACACTCCACACCCCTCCCACCCTTCCTCTCATCTGAGCACCTCCTGGATGACGGGTCATCCCTGAACCCTGCCCACCGCCCTGGGTCAGAAGCAGTGTCGCAAGACACAGTACATCCACAGCAAGGCCGCTTCATTTAATCGGCGACCCCCCCTCTCCGTCCCCCTTTGCATATAAGGAGAGGACGGGGAGAAATCCCTTCGGGCTGCGTCAAAATTTACTCACACATACTACCCCACCCCCCACCCCCCCGCCCATTCCTCCTCATGCAGTCACAACATCATCCATATACAACCATTCTCCACTCACCTCTGTCTTCCGTCCTCTCCCTTCCTTCCTCAACAGACATTCCCCTCTTCCCCAAAGCCCCCGTCACCCCATCCATCCACCTCATCCTAGGACGTCCCCTCATGTTCACTCCCTCCACATCTGCCTTCCATACCTCTTTTACTAGTCTTTCGTCACTCATTCTTTCCATGTGTCCAAACCATCCTAATATTCTTTCATCAACCCTCTCTCCCAAATCCTTTTTCACCCCTGTTCTCCTCCTCACCTCCTCATTTCTCACTCTATCTAGCCTAGTAACCCCCACCATACGTCTCAGACACCTCATCTCAAACACATTCAAACTCCTTCTCTCTTCTTCTCTTATGTTCCACGTTTCTGCCCCATACAGTGCTGTTGGCACAATCACTCCTTCATACAGTCTCCTCTTCGCATCCATTCCCAAATGTCTATTTCTCATTACACTCTTTAAACCACCAAGGCATTTACTCGCTTCTCTCAATCTACATTCTACCTCCACCTTCACTCCACCTTTTCCTGCTACACTTGCACCCAAGTATCTAAAACTATCCACTTCCTCCAGTCGCTCTCCCTTAATGTTCACTTCCAGTCTACTGCCACTTTCACCCCTTGTACATCTCATCACCTTACTTTTACCCACATTTATCTTTAGCTTTCTTCTATCACATACTCTCCCAAACTCTGCCACCAGCTTCCTCAATCCCTCCTCTGACCCTGCCACAAGCGCAGTGTCGTCCGCAAACAACAGCTGGCTCACCTCCCACTTTTCTCCATTTTCTTTAACCATCTCCAATCCCTGACTCACTACCCTAGCATTCACCTCTCGCACCACCCCATCCATGTATAAGTTGAACAGCCAGGGCGACATAACGCATCCTTGACGAAGTCCCACCTTTACTTCAAACCACTCACTCTCTCCATTTCCAATCCTAACACATGCTCTACTACTCACATAAAAACTCTTGACAGCTCCCAAAAGCTTTCCTCCTATCCCATAAATCTGCATAACCTCCCACAGTGCCTTTCTGTCTACCCTATCATAAGCCTTTTCCAGATCCATAAAAGCCCAAAAAATATCCTTCCCCTTTCCTATAGCTTTCTCACATATCTGTCTTACCACAAAGATCTGATCTACACAACCTCTACCCGTCCTAAATCCACACTGTTCCTCACCAATTACTCCTTCTGTTCCTCTCCTAATCCTCTCAATTAAGATTCTCCCATAAGCCTTCCCTACTACACTCAACAGGCTAATCCCTCTGAAATTACTACATTCACACTTGTCCCCTTTTCCCTTGTAAAGAGGAACTATACAGGCACTACTCCAGTCCTCCGGTACTTTACCCTCTCTCCAGCAAACATTAAATAATCTCACCAACCAGTCCACCATCACTGAACCTCCCTTTTTCAGACATTCTGCATGACATCCATCCAGACCAGGTGCCTTACCTGCTTTCATCATCTTTACAACTGCCTTCACCTCATCCTTCCTTATTTCTCCTCCGTTCTCCTCACTCATCACTCTCATTTTCTTCGTATTTCCCACTGCAGCTATCTTTCCTTCCCTATCCTCCTTCACATTTAGCAACTCCCTAAAATATTCTGCCCATCTTCCCCTCACTGCCATCTCTTCCATTATCAACTCTCCATCTGTACCTTTTACCTTTTCTTCCCTACTTGATTCGCCTCCTCTTCCTCTCTTAATTTCTTTCCAAAACATCTTTTTATTACTTTCAAAATTTTCTGTCATACTCCTACCCCATTTCACATCTGCTCTCCTCTTTGCCTCCTTTACCTTTTGCTTTACTTCTCTTTTCTTTTCTTTGTACCTCTCATATGACTCCCCTGTCCTCTTTTGTAACCAATCTGTGAATGCTCGCTTCTTCTCTTCTACAACCTTCTTTGTTTCCTCATCCCACCATTCACTACCCTTTCTTCTATTTCCCCCTGTCCTTCTTGTTCCACACACCATCCTTGCACACTTTAAGACTCCCTCCTTGAACCATCCCCATTCCTCCTCCACACCCATCTCTGCTCTATCCTTTACTCCCTCCCACTCCTCCTTCAGCTTCTTTTCGTACTCCTTCTCCTTTTCCTTTTCATTCAAGGAGTTCACTCTAAGAACCTCCCTACCTTTTGTCCCTTTCCTCCTTCTCCATCTATCCTCCACTCTCAACTTACCTTCCACCAAAAAATGATCTGATATTCCCCCATATATATATGTAATATATATAATATATATATATATATATATATATGTATATATATATATATATATATATATATATATATATATATATATGTATCTTATTTTTATTTATTTATTTTAGTTATTTCTATTATTTTTCTATTCATCTATTTATTCATTTATTGTATTTGCTTATTCTTTTATTACCTTATTTATCGTTTTTTTTACAGTGCCGAATTTCCAATTGCCCCCAAAAATGGATATACACATATAAGAACATTATCAGTAAAATACAACTATTACCGTATTGAGGGGATTTATCTTTATATTTATTTTGAATAACACACGGTATTAGGAATATGGTGGGTCATGAAAGTAAGAATATCATCCATCAACACGCCTGTGACGGTTTTGAGATATACAGCAGTTGTCCTGGTGACCTAACCTGGGTATTTTGATTTTTGCTTATGGTAGTCCTTCTGAATGATGATTAGTAAATGGATTAGTAAATGGATTATTATTACTACAATTCTAATCCAACTTTGGTTGAGAAGACACAAACTGGAAAATCTGTTACGCACACATTGGTTGAGACGCCTAGATACCCTCGCTATGCTCAGAGCTGGGCGAGTTACCATCGGACAGGTAGTGCGTTAGTAACGCAGGAACGCAAGTGCCCAAATCTGGTTATTTTATGTTTTAGAATACGGAATATTAATGTTGTAGTTTAGGTACTGTTCTATTGAGAATATTCGTAAGAAGTAAATACTTCTCCATTTAAGTTTTTATTTCATTAAAATCAGTCTAAAAGGAAATTGAAATCGGTAACGTATTAACGGCAATGCACCCCAGATTTTTCGGTAACGCATTAGCAGTAACGCACTACATACCCAGCGGTAACGCGCCCAGGTCTGGCAATTTCTCTGGATCCACATTCACACCCTACCCTTGGCGTCGCCCAAGGTCGAGGGATGTCCTCGCTCCCTTCCAGACTTCTTTGGCACCGCCAGGAAGCCTGAGCGTTGTAAAACCTGTCCTTCAGGCAGGTAAGGGAAGAAGTATACACATCAACGTCGAGACTATACAAATTCACACCAGGCTTAATGACCACCTTATAGGTCGATAGCCTAAAAAAAAAAAAAAAAAAAAAAAAAAGGGAAGGAGTGAAATTAATGATCTTCAAAGAAGACGTCCGAAATAATATGGGTGATCGATACATTAGACCAGGAGATTTCTGGCCATTATTCCATTACCAGATCACCGTCTGGGAAAACTATGAGGATTTCCCACCTTCACAAGGGATGATGAGGTCATCGCTGCACGGACAAACACCTGTTTGGCCTTCATGGAGAGGGAGCACAGATGTTTTGTCAGGTGTGATGACAAAGCTAACAACTAGGCCACTGGCTGCCTCGCATCTAAAATGACCACCAACCAACAAGCCTGTACATAACTGTACATAAACAGAGATATAGCAGCGGATGAAAAGCACACATTTGAGACATGTATACGGAGGAATCCCAAGATGAAATTTCTAACGGGTGATAAAATAAAACTATTGGAAAAAAAATTCTTGTGCTTTGGTAGATCTCAATTTTAATTTCTTGTATGGAACTATTGCAAAAGTTAATTATTGTAACACATTAAAAAATGTGAAAATAATATCAAGTACGGCTACAAGGTATTAGAGGTGGGCACGATTCGGGAAAAAAAATGAAGTCCGATTATTTTATTTATTTGTTTATTTATTTATTTATTTATTTAGTGATTAGTGATTACCGAAAAAAAATACAAAGACGACATCGACCTGGATTAATAGCAAATAGCAACTAGCAGTCCGATTATCCGATTCGTTCGGCGGGGGTTAGTCCGATTATTCGATTCGAAAAGGCGAATCCGATTGATCGGATAATCGGACTTTCGAATCGGACCACCCACCTCTACAGTTCTGCCTCGAAGGAAACAAATGAGATTCGAAGACTGATAGCACGATATATATATTAAAAAAAAAAAAAGTTAATTCTACATTCGGAACGTGTTTCCGTATGGTCTCCAACTCCCAGTTATATGGGCACAGCGACGAGCAACAAAACGGATACCAAATATAGAAATAAACAAT
This sequence comes from Oratosquilla oratoria, assembly GCF_046742065.1. Taxonomy (NCBI): domain Eukaryota; kingdom Metazoa; phylum Arthropoda; class Malacostraca; order Stomatopoda; family Squillidae; genus Oratosquilla; species Oratosquilla oratoria. Next base: position 702,859 of record NC_134806.1, on the reverse strand, counting down.
ACAAGAACCGTCTAAATTATTTAACACAATTAAAAAAATGCTTTAGACATCCCTCGACCCTGTATACGAAGCTGGGAGAGGTTAGTTTTTGTAAACCTATGACAACAATCTCTTATCGTATGGACTCCTATTGAGACACGTAACACATGGAACAAAATCGGTGATGTTATGACACCTTGACTCAGAGTCGTGACGTCAAATCGCGCTGACACCTGAGATTCTCGACATTCTCACGCATTGTTGACGTTCCTTGTGATTTCCCGATATAGAAGTGTCTTCTCTATGTACTTTGTTCAAGGGAGGTGCCAGCACGCAAAACAATAATTAACTACAGGGTCATAACAAGCTCCGATTGTGGTAGAACCTGAATTTGGAGCACCAAAATATTAAAACTCGTAAATTTATTCAGTACGATTGTTTTATTTCATGTAGAGTTTTATTAAAGATAATCTTCATTACTCAATATGTTTTTTAATAAAATTTTATAAAAAAAAATTCAGGCACATTACGATTTTATATATATATTTCTTTCCGATTTGCTAGACATTCTTCTAGAATCATCTCTACGTCTACGGAAAGCCGCCAAAATTCAGGTGCAAATTTGGCATCTCTTGCGTGTCCTTCAGCGCCCAGGGTAAACGCAGCTGACAATCCCTAAACCCGAATCATCGAATGAATAAGATAAAATATTTTCTATCTTCGCTGACGCAAGTTAACGGAAAAAATAATTGACTGTGACCTGCATTTCAATCAAAATGGTGCATAAATAATTTGAATACCATTCCGCGAGTATGCAATGTCGTATCTGGACAATATTTCACGTTCGTCGGTTACAACTGAAGAAAGAAAGTCGTCGTACAAGGGAGCTTGAGCGATGTTCCTAATTACCTCCTCTAGTGACAACTGACAAGTCATGGTTGGTTGCCTAAGATCTGCTAAAGAAAAAAAATATATAAATACAGCATCGTGCGAGACTGTCACCATTACCCGAGATAAATTCTAAAACAGAATAAACAAGACGAAAACTAAAAGACTGATCATTACGTAGAAACTGAAAGTTCCAGAAGTATTGATGCAGTACTGGTAATTGTGAACAAATAAACATGAGAACACGACTGTGATTCAGCACATACGATGCCAAAACATAAAGTCATTCTTTAATATACAAAGAAAATTAAAAATTATATTGTAGAAAACTATATATTTTTAAGGGATGACTATAATTTTCTTTGCTCAAACTTCTCAATTTTTTTCCCTCTTATCCTGTGAAGTATGAGCTGGCCTGGTTTAAGCGAGACAGGCATGTGTTGAGTGGCTACCTCAACAGAATAGAGATACTACATTTTTTTCCATTGCCGGTGTTCCGATCGACAACGGCGTTCTAAATGTTGCAGCCAAATGAAAGACAAAGTCCACATATAGAATTTAAAGCCCCTAAGAAAAAAAAAAAAAAAAAAAAACGAATGCGTCAGCTTGGTTCCACGCGCGACAGTATCCGCAGGTCGTAGGTATGAAGAACACTCAGCTACTGGACTTATGTACTCCTGTTTGAAATGGGCACTACGCAAGATTTCTTGCGTTACTATTGTTTGCTTCGTATGTTTTTTAAAAAATGATAATCGATTTCTTTCTTCTTCTTTCCGGTATTTCTCCCGTTAGTCTTCTCACCCTTGCCCTGGTGATTTTTCTTTCTTTAACATGGTCATATCTCTTTCTCTTTCTCTTTCTCTTTCTCTTTCTCTTTCTCTCTCTCTCTCTCTCTCTCTCTCTCTCTCTCTCTCTCTCTCTCTCTCTCTCTCTCTCTCTCTCTCTCTCTCTCTCTCTCTCTCTCTCTTTCTATCTATCTATCTATCTATCTATCTATCTATCTATCTATCTATCTATCTATTTTTTATGTCTTCCTCTCTCCCTCTCTCTCTCTCTCTCTCTCTCTCTCTCTCTCTCTCTCTCTCTCTCTCTCTCTCTCTCTCTCTCTCTCTCTCTCTCTCTCTATCTATCTATCTATCTATCTATCTATCTATCTATCTATCTATCTATCTATCTATCTATCTATCTATGTCTTTCCCTCTCTCTCAAGTTCTCTCTCAACCTCTCTCTCCCTCTCTCTCTCTCTCTCTCTCTCTCTCTCTCTCTCTCTCTCTCTCTCTCTCTCTCTCTCTCTCTCTCTCTCTCTCTCTCTCTCTCTCTAGTTTTCTTCTCTCCTTCCCACATTCCTTCCACTCCTTCTGGTCTCTCTTTCGCCTAATTTCCATTATTATACCTAAATTGTTCCTTTGATTTTTTTTTACTAATCCCCTTCGCTCGTAGACGTTTTCCTTCTGATATCTTCATCCCTTGCTTCTCCTTTCTCGTTCCACTTTCCAAAAATTTGTTCTATATTCTTTCATTCCCAGCTCGTCATTTTTTCGCTCTCTTTTTTTTTATTGTATATTATTCCTTGTTTTCTTATCTCTTTTTCTGCACCTCTCATAATACTCATATATCTGCTCACAATATACACAATATACATCATTCCTTTTCCTTGTCCCGCATTCTTCGGCCATTTTGATGACTTTTTCTTTGAAACTTCGTTTCTTTTATTGACTTGAACCTCCTCCTTTTTTAACTTTACTTCCATAACTCCGACGTCACTTCCTTCTGTCTACTCCCAGGCCTTCCTCCCCTCCACGACGACAAAATCCGTCCAGGACCCAGACAGATTCTTGTGGTGAATTTAAAAGATTCCCTTAAACGATCTTGTTAACCTTCGGGGAATGTTTATTTATGGCTTCCCTTTTCAGACCATCTACATGTCACACTCTTCCTCTCAGTCTTGTGTCTCCCAAGCAATAAAAAACATTTGCTCAATTTGTTTAACCT
>NC_134806.1:692500-697500 GCF_046742065.1 Oratosquilla oratoria | reverse complement strand
CGGAAAAAAAACTACACTTCGACCTTGCAATGGCCCGTGGTCTTTCTCTTCAAGAGTGATGAGATAGTTTATCTAATTAGTATTACTGACATGTTACACTAACTCAGTCGTCTCCATGACATGTCTCCATCGACACAGTCACACTAGAAATGCAATGAACTTCGTGGCCCTGTACAGATCTACTGAGAGGGTAAACAAATGTGAACCCCGCTCTGATCAATGACTAGGAACCAATTTCATTGATGATTCAAACACAGCCAGCCCACTGGGGGACGTGGGAGCCAACAGAAAGAAAATAATTAGATAATGATCACGTATTGGGACCGTTCATTATACAAGCCCGAAGGAGGATTGTCGGTAGAGGCGGGTCCTATTTTGTTACTACGACGATCCGACTTGAGACCTGTGCCTCCCAGGAAATAGTTTGAAGCCGCCCATGATAGCATAGCATTACTCAGGGGCATGAGACGGCTCATGCGTCATGCGTTATTTACTCAATTAACTATGGCTACGTGACGTAAGGACGCAACACCACGTGTCTGAGTATGCATTTCTTTCTTCATCACAATAAACACTGATATTGCTTACGACTCACTGCCCCCCCTCACCCCCTGGGAGGACATATTTTTCTTAAGTTTAACGGTTTTAAAGAGGTTAAGAGCAACAGCAGCGCATAAGTGCATGAGGCACACGAGGAGGTAATAGGTTCACTAACTCGTGCTGACGTCATGTCGTTGTGCATTGCTCTGGACCCAATCGAACGGGCAATCGCTCTCTTTGCGCATCTCACCTGTTCCTCCACAGCATTATCTAAGCCAAAAGGAGACTTTGGAATATTGTCAATATTCCTTGAATAATCCTGCTATAGCGTCTCATTTTTACTTATATTTCTACTAGAACGACGTCTTGTATGAACATGTGACAAAATAAGTTTTATCATACATACTCATGCTTTTTCTGGGGACTTAACTATTTGTTATGAAACCTTAAAAGATGGAAAAAATTATCGTATGTATATGTGTGTGTGTATTTACCTAGTTGTATTTTACGGGAAGAGAGCTATGCTCGTAGTGATCCGCTTTTGTATCTTTCAGCATCTAGTTTGATATTAAATTCTAGTATACTTTACAAAGGATTACAAAGGCGGAGCATGCCGACAGGAGACATTTTGATCCATATCTAGGTCGGATAAAAAAAAAAATAAAAAAAAAAAAATAATAATCATATTAATAATAAATAAAAACTATAATAATGTAAATAACAAATAAAATACATAAATAAATGCATAGGTATAGTTGAATAACAAACAAACAGGTAAATACTAAATGATAATAAATTGACATATAACTAATAATAAATGAAAATTAGACAGACAAATTATAACAAAACAAAAACAAATAATATAACATAAATTATAATCATTACAGCATCTTACTTAGGTATTTATCTAAATGATTCTTAAAGCTTCGAACTGAACTACATTGCACTACCTGTGCAGGAAGTTTATTCCATTCATTAACTACACGGTTGGCAAAGTTGTTTCTACCTACTTCCAAATTGAATCTATTTCCGGACAGTTTGAGACCATTGTTTCTTGTCGGATTCTCATTCAATGTAAAAATTTGATCACTTTTGATGTTGTCAATTCCCTTTAGAATCTTAAAGACCTGTATCAAGTCACCTCTGAGTCTACGCTTTTTTAGGGAAAACAGATTCATGTGCTTAAGTCGATTTTCGTATGATTTATTTTTGATATTTGGAATCAGTTTTGTGGCTCGCCGTTGTACTTTTTCCAGTCTGTCAATGTCTTTAATGAGATTCGGTGACCATACGGAAACAGCATATTCCAAATGTGGACGAACTAACGATTAACGAGTGATGGACTTTTGAAATCAAAAGGTCACGTAATCAATCCTAGAATCTCATTTGCTTTCTCAGAGGCTGAAATACACTGCTTGGGTGATTTGAGGTCGTTACTGATAATTACGCCGAGATCTTTTTCACTATCCACTTTTGTTAACGAATTTCCAAATAACTTGTAATCGTACTTACTGTTATTTTTACCTATGTGCATTACCTTGCATTTACTTGTGTTAAATTTCATTAGCCACTTTTCAGACCATTGTTGTAATTTATCTAAATCTTCTTCAATATCTAATTGGTTTGAGTGATCATTTGCCACTCCGCACAGTTTTGTATCATCAGCAAATTTGGAAACAGTAGATTTTAGTCCATGGTCTATATCATTTATATATACTATGAATAGAAGTGGCCCAAGAACGGAACCCTGAGGAACTCCACTTGCAACACTTTTCCATCCAGAAGTTTTTCCATTTAAAACAACTCTCTGTTTTCGACCTTTCAACCAATTACTAGTCCAACCTAATAGGCTACCACTTATTCCATGTGAAGCTAATTTAGTAAGTAGTCTTTCGTGTGGGACGGTATCAAAAGCTTTTGCAAAGTCTAGATATATTAAATCTATATTGTTTCTTTTGTCATAATTCGAGATAACTGTGTTGTAGAATTCGAGTAAGTTAGTCACGCAAGAACGTTTCCGTCTGAAACCATGCTGGCTATCATTTATCAAACGGTTACTTTCTAAATGATATTCGATAACATCTCTGATGATAGTTTCCATGCTTTTTCCTACGATTGAAGTCAGACTTATAGGCCTATAGTTATTTGGTTTCTTTTTGTCACCTTTTTTGAATATGGGAGTAACGTTAGCTAGCTTCCATTCTCTTGGGACATCTCCGGATATGATGGATTTCTTGAAAATAATTTCTAATGGAACAACAATCTCATTTTTCATTTCCTTTAAGATTCTTGGATGCCAACCGTCAGGCCCTAGTGTTTTATTAACTTTGAGTTTATCTATACACCTTTTAATTTTTTCTTTTGTTATATTTACCGTAGTGAGTAAGTTCACCCTACTTTTCACAGGTTTCAGTTTGAAATTCACTTTGAGGCGTTTCGTTTACGAATACCGAGCTAAAATAATTGTTTAAGATATTACACATTCCTTCATTTGAATATTCAAGTTGACCGTCAGCAGATAATAGTGGACCAATGTGATTCCTAACAACCTTTTTATCTCTAATGTAACTATAGAATTCTTTGGGATTCTCTTTAGATTTATCAGCGATGTTCATTTCGCATTGTCGTTATCTTTTTTAAATCTCTCTGTATTGATACATAACTTTCAGTCATTAGATGCACCCGAGCACTTATATTTTCTATAAGCCTATCTCTTTTTAGCAATACCTTTTTCAGTTTCCTTGTCACTTTGGGCGAGCCTGATTTGGGGGACGTCTGTCCTTAAAAGGAATGTAAGTTTGAATCATCTTAGTGAGCGTATTTTGAAATATTTCCCACATCTGATCTACAGGCCTTTCATTTAATTTTGCCTCCCAATCTGTAAGCTGAAGCTCCTGACGTAGTCCTATGAACTGAGCTTTACTGAAATCGGGTATTTTAGAAGCACAAGTATCTATTCTAAAATTGTTTAGGAGTTTGAATCTGACTAAGTTGTGATCGCTATTTGCAACAGATTCACCGACTTCTACATCAGTTACCATGCTTTCGCGGCTAGTGATCAATAAATCGAGTATGTTTCCATATCTTGTGGGCTCTTTTACATGCTGAATTAAGTAATTGTCACCAAGAAAATCAATCAAGCGACTACCTATATGGCCATGTTCAAGGGTCATCCAATCAATGTCAGTAAAATTGAAATCACCCATTATCAATAAATCCCGGTTGCAGAACCTAGACAGTTCTTGAAATAACAGTTTGTCGTCTGCTAATGATAATGTCTTTGGCCTATATATTACACCTATATTCATTTTTTGTCCATTTGTTTGGGTTAACTCAACCCACAAACTGTCATATGCATCCTGTTTCACTTTCTCTAAAACACAAGCATGAACGTTGTTTTTAACGTACAATAGAACACCCCCACCTTTCTTGTGGTTTCTATCCTGATGAAAGTGTTTAAATCCCGCAATATTAAATTCAGCTTCGAACTCTGTACCATTTAACCATGTCTCAGTTATTCCTATCATATCGAGATTTTCGCTTTTGACATACGCCTGTATTTTGCACTCACCGTTTCCTCGTTCAATTTGTTCCAGATATCCACCATTCTGTGTGGGAAGCTATTCTTTTTCCAGATCTCTTCTATAACTATCCTTTTTAAGTTTCTTTTCGTGTCCTCTTGTTTTTCTTTTATTCCACTTTGATAAGTCATCTCTATCGAGACTTCTATCCCTTTCATAATTTTGTAGATGGTCAGTAGATCTCCTCTTTCTCCTCTTTGTTCCAGGGTTGGTAGTTCCAGTTTGGCCAATCTTTGTTCGTATGTCTATTTGGAGAGTGTTGGCGCCATCTTTGTCGTTGATCTTTGAATTTTTCTAATTTCTTTATATATTTTTTAATACTGGGTGCATAGCGTCGCAGTGTACTCCAATCTTGGTCTTATCAATGTGCATGTGTGTTTGTGTGTGTGTGTGTGTGTGTGTGTGTGTGTGTGTGTGTGTGTGTGTGTGTGTGTGTGTGTGTGTGCGTGCGTGTTTGTGTGTGTGTGTGTGTGTGTGTGCGCGCGTGTGTGTGTGCGCGCGCGCGCGTGTGTTCGTGCGTGTTTGTGAGTGTTTGTGTGTGTGTGTGTGTGTGTGTGTGTGTGTGTGTGTGTGTGTGTGCGCGCGCATGTGTGTGCGTGTGTGTGTGTGTGTGTGTGTGTAATTGTAATATACAGAAATACTACGTTCATTCCGGCCTCTGTGTCTCAATATATCAAACTTTGCTCTAAAATTTTTCACGCAGTAAGCCAGACTTGTTTCTTCTTCTGATTTGATCTACAAATAAATGCGGAAAAAAGAAAAAGAAAAAATTCTTTGATGTCATTTAGATATTCCATCTTAAGTGTCTTACCATGTCTGTTCTCTCTCTCTCTCTCTCTCTCTCTCTCTAGGGAGGATAAGATCAACAATGATGTTTTT
>NC_134806.1:682500-687500 GCF_046742065.1 Oratosquilla oratoria | reverse complement strand
ACAATTGCCCTGGAATTTGTTGCCAATTACGTATATATATATGTATATATATATATATATATATATATATATATATATATATGTATATATATATATATATATATATATATATATATATATATATATATATATATGAAGAGAGAGAGAGAGAGAGAGAGAGAGAGACAGAGTGACCACGATTTGAGTCTACATTTCTTTTTCAGCAGACCGCCTGACGTGAATTGCCTTGGCTTTTAGGCCTGTCGGCAGGCGATTTCAATAACCTACAGGGATTTCCTTTGCCCTTAAGGGATGTGGGACGTAGGGGCTGCCGTGATGCAATTGCCCTCCATCGTTGCCCTTCAGGGGAGAAGAGGGGAGGGGGAGGAGAGGGGGTAGGGGGGAGGGGGAGGAGTTTCTTTATTCTGTCATTACAATTGGAGAAAAGGGACAATGAGAGCTTTGAACGCGGTAACCAGTTCTAAGAAAGAAATAAGGAAAAAATGAAAATAAATAGATATATAGATAACTAAATTAAAAGGTAGATATATGATGAATATGTAGATAAATGAACGGACAAATAAATCAACCTTAAATAATTAGGGGAACAAATGAACTATAAATAGATGTATAAAATGGATATGTGTATAAAGAAGTAAATCACATACAAATAGGTAACAAATAAATAGAAAGATATATAAACAACTAAATTAACAAATAGGTAGATAAGTGATGAATATATGGATGAATAAATAGACAAATAAATCAACCTTAAATAACTAGAGAAACAAATAAACTGTAAATAGATAGATGTATAATATGTATTAAGTGTGTGAATAATTGAATCACATTCAATTAGGTAATAATCTTATAGATAAGTAGATAAACCGATAAACAAACAAATATTACATGAACAGGAAATAGTAAATAAAAGAACAATCAATGGGAAATAAGTAAGGAGGTAAACAAGCAAACATGTATAAAACAAATAAACAAATGAAAACAGAAACAAATAAAAACAAATAAAACAAAACAAAAACAAATACAAATAAACAAAAAACAAATAAACAAATAAACAAATAAAACCAATAAAACCAATAAAACAAATAAGCAAATTATATATAACTGCCAGCTGGAATTAGGAAATAAATAAATAAGAAACTAAAATTATGACAAACAAGTAGATAGGAGAATTAATCATATTTTCTTGTCAATCGAATGGGTCCCTTTCTTACTGTTCCCCACATCAGCTTCACGGGGAGGGTGGGTTGGATTGGGGGTGGGTGGGGTGGGGTGGGGGGTTGGATTGGGGTGGGTGGGGGTTGTTATGGGGGGGGGGTGCACGTCTGCTATGCCAGATAAAGGATAATCTCGTTATGTTGATTTATTTATTCATCTGTTTATTTTATTTATTTGTCTATTGCCATCTGCCATCTCTTCCATTATCAACTCTCCATCTGTACCTTTTACCTTTTCTTCCCTACTTGATTCGCCTCCTCTTCCTCTCTTAATTTCTTTCCAAAACATCTTTTTATTACTTTCAAAATTTTCTGTCATACTCCTACCCCATTTCACATCTGCTCTCCTCTTTGCCTCCTTTACCTTTTGCTTTACTTCTCTTTTCTTTTCTTTGTACGTCTCATATGACTCCCCTGTCCTCTTTTGTAACCATTTTAGGGAGTTGCTGAATGTGAAGGAGGATAGGGAAGGAAAGATAGCTGCAGTGGGAAATGCGAAGAAAATGAGAGTGATGAGTGAGGAGAATGGAGGAGAAATAAGGAAGGATGAGGTGAAGGCAGCTGTAAAGATGATGAAAGCAGGTAAGGCACCTGGTCTGGATGGATGTCATGCAGAATGTCTGAAAAAGGGAGGTGCAGTGATGGTGGACTGGTTGGTGAGGTTATTTAATGTTTGCTGGAGAGAGGGTAGAGTACCGGAGGACTGGAGTAGTGCCTGTATAGTTCCTCTTTACAAGGGAAAAGGGGACAAGTGTGAATGTAGTAATTTCAGAGGGATTAGCCTGTTGAGTGTAGTAGGGAAGGCTTATGGGAGGATCTTAATTGAGAGGATTAGGAGAGGAACAGAGGGAGTAATTGGTGAGGAACAGTGTGGATTTAGGACGGGTAGAGGTTGTGTAGATCAGATCTTTGTGGTAAGACAGATATGTGAGAAAGCTATAGGAAAGGGGAAGGATGTTTTTTTAGGCTTTTATGGATCTGGAAAAGGCTTATGATAGGGTAGACAGAAAGGCACTGTGGGAGGTTATACAGATTTATGGGATAGGAGGAAAGCTTTTGGGAGCTGTCAAGAGTTTTTATGAGAGTAGTAGAGCATGTGTTAGGATTAGAAATGGAGAGAGTGAGTGGTTTGAAGTAAAGGTGGGACTTCGTCAAGGATGCGTTATGTCGCCCTGGCTGTTCAACTTATACATGGATGGGGTGGTGCGAGAGGTGAATGCTAGGGTAGTGAGTCAGGGATTGGAGATGGTTAAAGAAAATGGAGAAAAGTGGGAGGTGAGCCAGCTGTTGTTTGCGGACGACACTGCGCTTGTGGCAGGGTCAGAGGAGGGATTGAGGAAGCTGGTGGCAGAGTTTGGGAGAGTATGTGATAGAAGAAAGCTAAAGATAAATGTGGGGAAAAGTAAGGTGATGAGATGTACAAGGGGTGAAAGTGGCAGTAGACTGGAAGTGAACATTAAGGGAGAGCGACTGGAGGAAGTGGATAGTTTTAGATACTTGGGTGCAAGTGTAGCAGGAAAAGGTGGAGTGAAGGTGGAGGTAGAATGTAGATTGAGAGAAGCGAGTAAATGCCTTGGTGGTTTAAAGAGTGTAATGAGGAATAGACATTTGGGAATGGATGCGAAGAGGAGACTGTATGAAGGAGTGATTGTGCCAACAGCACTGTATGGGGCAGAAACGTGGAACATAAGAGAAGAAGAGAGAAGGAGTTTGAATGTGTTTGAGATGAGGTGTCTGAGAAGTATGGTGGGGGTTACTAGGCTAGATAGAGTAAGAAATGAGGAGGTGAGGAGGAGAACAGGGGTGAAAAAGGATTTGGGAGATAGGGTTGATGAAAGAATATTAGGATGGTTTGGACACATGGAAAGAATGAGTGAAGAAAGACTAGTAAAAGAGGTATGGAAGGCAGATGTGGAGGGAGTGAACATGAGGGGACGTCCTAGGATGAGGTGGATGGATGGGGTGAAGGGGGCTTTGGGGAAGAGGGGAATGTCTGTTGAGGAAGGAAGGGAGAGGACGGAAGACAGAGGTGTGTGGAGAATGGTTGTATATGGATGATGTTGTGACTGCATGAGGAGGAATGGGCGGGGAAGTGGGGGGTGGGGTAGTATGTGTGAGTAAATTTTGACGCAGCCCGAAGGGATTTCTCCCCGTCCTCGCCTTATATGCAAAGGGGGACGGAGAGGGGGGGTCGCCGATTAAATGAAGCGGCCTCGCTGTGGATGTACTGTGTCTTGCGACACTGCTTCTGACCCAGGGCGGTGGGCAGGGTGCAGGGATGACCCGTCATCCAGGAGGTGCTCAGATGAGAGGAAGGGTGGGAGGGGTGTGGAGTGTATTTAGGGATGAAATGGGTGGGAGTGTTTTTGTGCCTTTCCCTTTTTGGCTACCTCCCTTGGAAGGGGGAAAAAGCCTTGGTATATGTATGTGATGTATTTGTCTGTTATCTATTTAATTATCGATTAATCAATTAATTAATTATCTTATTTATTTAATAATTTGTTTATCTATTCATTTATTTATTCATTTGCTTATTTATCTATTTATTTATTTATCTATCTATTTACTTATAAGTCTATTTATTCATGTATTAATTAATTAATCAATTTATTTATCTATTTATTTATTTGTTTATTTATTTAATTAAATATTTATTTATTTATTTATTTATTTATTTGTTTGTTTATTTGCTTATTTATATTTTTATTTGTCTATGCATTTATGCCTCGTCGCCTCAATTCCATTCTCTTTTCATTCATTCCGCTTCTCCGCTCGCTTTGGTGCCAGCAGGGCCGGTGTTAGGCATTGCGGGTCCAATTAGAAAATAGATAGCGGGGCCCAATTAGAAAATGGATAGCGGGGACCAATTAGAAAATGGATAGCGGGGCCCAATTAGAAAATGTATAGCAGGGCCCAATTAGAAAATGGATAGCGGGGCCCAATTAGAAAATGGATAGCGGGGCCCAATTAGAAAATGGATAGGGGGGCCAATTAGGAAATAGATAGCGGGGACCAATTAGAAAATGGATAGCGAACACCAATTAGAAATTGGATAGCGGAGACCAATTAGAAAATGGATAGCCCATTCAGCTTTTCCCAGAAGTAAAAAGAAAAGTATGAAAGAAACCGCAAACGAGGAAGTGAAAAAAATATATAAATAGATAAATATATGAAGAAATAGACAGATGAATTGATAATCCTGGTAGGAGAAGATGAACCCACAAACGCAGAAATAAAAAAAAATCCGGTCGGAGGACTCGAACCCACAAAAGCAGAAGTGAAAAAAAAAATCCGGTCGGAGGACTCGAACCCACAAAAGCAGAAGTGAAAAAAAAAAAAAAAAAATCCGGTCGGAGGACTCGAACCCACAAACGTCACGAGCCGAGTCGACCACTCCAATTAACAGAAAACGACCCCAATCTTCCAAATTTAATTTTTGGTCTAGGATGAGCACATTTTAATTTTTTTTTCTCCTCTTTCTATAAAAATTATAAACATAGTACAAAATATTCTCGCAAATATTAGCCACGCACATGAAAGAAATCATAATAACCAATCGTCCTGATCTGTCGGAAGAAAAAAGAAAAAAAAAAAAAGACAGATTTATCGAAGACCAATCTTCAAAAGTTGGGATTTGATCGTGAGCCTTGACCCATGGGTGTTAGTGCTGCTCTTTGGTCTTAAATACTTCAAAGATCAAAATTAAAATGACATAATGGAAATGAGATGTAGAAGATCTCGGGGAACGCAAACATTCGCCACGCAAGGAGGACCTTTGGGCCC
>NC_134806.1:542500-677500 GCF_046742065.1 Oratosquilla oratoria | reverse complement strand
ACACTGCGTGGACACACACACACACACACACACACACACACACACACACACACACACATATATATATATATATATATATATATATATACATGATTTCAAGAAATCTACAGCGACAATGGCGTTGTTGAGTTTATATTGTGTGTGTGTGTGTGTGTTGAGACATTCTGACAGGTTGACGTAAGCGGAGTAGGAAACACAGGAGTCTTAGTCTTGAGTTTATTCCTGACTAGTTTCGCAATATATATATATATATATATATATATATATATATATATATATATATATATATATATATATATATATACATTTATCAACCACAATTTACTTTGATTCTAAGCCATCAACAAGGCGCAATCGGTTAAGTCACTATCACTTGTCATGTACCAAGTTTCAATTCCTGCATGTATGCCTCCTCGAGCTTCTTTATGTTGATGGCTTAGAATTAAAGTGAATTGTAGTTGATAAATGTATATCTGTTCACTGGAACCAATTCAGTGTTGCACATATACGGTATATATATATATATATATATATATATATATATATATATATAAACAAATATATAAAAATATATATATATATATATATATATATATGAGTGTGTGTGTGTGTGTGTGTGTGTGTGTGTGTGTGTGTGTGTGTGTGTGTGTGTGTAAGAAAGGAAAAGGGTACAGCATATATCAATTACAATTCAGAATGAAAAGGTCATTTACCAAAGAGAAAGAGAGAGACTACCTTGAGTTGAACTACCACAAGAGGAGAGGTGAGAGTCGAGGACACCCCTTTGATCTTGGCGCACTGGTCGCGTGACAATCACAGTCCGTGTGAGCCCGGGGTCGATCCCCAGCGTCGACCGGTGATGAGTACCACCTTGCTTGTAGCTGGCCGAGCATGGAGGGCAAAGGTGACGGTACTTGTCCGCTGCTTAGACTGGGAGTGGTAGACTACTGGACTGAAGGTTGTATTTCGGCAGTGCAGTTTACTCCCTAATCTCCCCTAGCCTTGCCTTCCACTCTCCCAAGATGATTTCCCTTTGATTATGTCTTAGAATTCCCTTCCCCGTTTTTCATTTGTGGGACCTATTGTAGTCACTTCCTACACTCATATTCTCCCACAGTTTCGGCATCTATTTTCTTCTTGTTCTGTTTTTTTCTCTCTCTTCCTTCGCTCTTCTATCGCATCTCTTTTTTTTTTTCTTTCTTTTTTCATTTCTGTCCTTCTGTCGGAGGCACCTGCCCTTCGAGGCTCGACCCGAGGCCCTCTCGTCATGGGGACCTCCAAGTGACGTCGTCCTCGGCGGGGTGGGTTGGGGCTTTGTCCTCCTACTGCCGCCGCCAGGCGATTTCATTCAGATGAGGGTCAATTCGCGATTCGAGTCCGGGGCGCAGACAGACAGGCAGGCAGACAGACAGAGAGACAGGCAGACAGACAGACAGGCAGGCAGACAGACAGGCAGACAGACAGGCAGATAGACAGACAGACAGGCAACAGACAGACAGGCAACAGACAGACAGGCAGGCAGACAGACAGACAGGCAGACAGATAGACAGGCAGGCAGACAGACAGACAGACAGACAGATAGAGGATTTGGGTGGGTCGGGTGGAATATGAGACGTGGGGATTGCGGTCCATTGAGGCCAGGCGGTTTTATTCAGCTGAGGGAACCACGGTGGGAGGAACATGACGTCACCTGCCCTAACATAAATCTTAACAAAATAGTTACATTAATACGAATTAAAATGGAACCGACGTCGCTAGGTCTTAAATAATTATTTTTTCTTAATTCGAAACTTGGCCCATAATTTCGACGACAGCCGCGTTTATCACTTTTGGCAATATTTTATCAAACAAGTCGCAGTAAAGTTCTATTACGAGAATAATGTGTGAGGGTTATATGTGAATAGAGAACTGAATTAATATTTTAACCATAATGTACAAAAATTTGTTGTAGATCCTTTTTTTTTCATAAGTAGGGGAGAATATTATTTATCATTTTTCTATTTTATGTCTGATGTAGATATGGACTAATTTCAAATATGTACCTATTTCAGAAACATTAATTTCGAAATGTAATTTTTCGTCCTCACCAGTTTCCTTCTTTTCCATTCAATAGTTTTTTTTTAACAAATTCCTTTAAAAGTACCGCTTTAGAACGCCTGAATTACTTCTAAACCTATTTTAGCAATGTATTTCACTGTTTCTTCACTAAGCCATGTTGGAATAGATTGTGGAAACGTTTTTGTTTGAATAAGACATAAACACGACTCACGTATGTATATTTGTACAAGATGTCATGTGAGAGCGAACAGCGACAGATCA
This sequence comes from Oratosquilla oratoria, assembly GCF_046742065.1. Taxonomy (NCBI): domain Eukaryota; kingdom Metazoa; phylum Arthropoda; class Malacostraca; order Stomatopoda; family Squillidae; genus Oratosquilla; species Oratosquilla oratoria. The sequence continues at coordinate 675,181 of NC_134806.1, read as the reverse complement.
AATTAACGCTTAAATTTTACTTGACAATATATAAGTCTTACCCCTTTATTATTGGTTTAATGTTACAAACCCCTCCCATGGTAATGTTAGGACATTGCTCCTTACAGAGGACTTTGCAACGTGGAATTTAATTAACTTTACACTTTGTTCAACTTTGTTAGTAATGGGATTCGAGCCACTAACCACTCGTCCATCACTATCAATATCAACACCCTAATCAGCTTAGACAGTGACCTATCTTGCAAGTATGGTAAAGGGAAAAAGTAATTGTTATATAGATAGATTAATTTCTCAAGTCACATATATAATAAAAGGCATTTTTTTTGTAGACTGAAAATCTACCTCACCCATTTCCCTAGTATTAATTTCTTAAATACGATTCAGGGAATCTGTATATGTATAGGGTACACCATAAGACTTAAATGACCAGGTGGTGGAATTCAAAAAAGAGTTCTGAGAACTACTGGCCTGGACTACTCACGTGCAGGTGTCTAGAACAACCTGTTCCGAAAGGGAACAACATTTATTTCAGCTAAGTGCACACGATTTTGTTTAATCCGGAGAAACAGCTTGGAACAAGAGGGACTATTTCGGGTAGGCTACCATTTTCATGGTCTACTTTAAAAGAAATCTGTTCAACCTTACGTCTGCCGATTCCATTCACATTAAAGGAATTCCTGCATTGTGGGGGACTAAGATATGTTGTGGTTTTGACATTATAAAGACATGTGTCAAATGTGAAATTATTTTGTTGTACATAACCAGTTGAATGTCAGAAGGACGTTTTTTCCTGTTCTTTCTTTTCCTCCTTCTTTTTTCTAATTATCTTGGTCTTTTTCTATTTTTTAAATCTGATTGCCAGGATTCGTATGTGGTCTTTTTATTTCATTTATATACTTTGTTTTTCACGGAAGAATAGACGTTTCAAGTATTTCTTCTTCCTCTATGTATTATGGACGTTGAAAGTTTTCCTTCTTTACATATGCTGGACATTAGAGTATAGTTTCCGTTTTCTATCTTCTGGTCGCATGTGATGTATTTTGTGTCTTTTCCTTCATGTCTCTTTCTATCTTGCAATGTCTGATTATTCGTTCTTGTTTTATACATTAATTCTGAGGCTGGTTTATTGTCATGTAAACATTCTTCCACCTTTGTATTTTCTTTTCATTTACAATATATTAAAAAAAACGCTTCTTTCGTTCATTCATATGATTAGATATCTCAATACTGTGTATGTTATTTGACCACACAAGTAATGTTACGTCATGTGTTGTCATTTATTAACTTGGTCTATTGCCATGAAGGTTGAATTTATGGCCTTAACCTGGTAATTAGATAGTAATATTTACGGATAATGACTGTGGAAGGAGGAAAAAAATCAACAAAATGCTTAACAAATGCGACCCATGTGAAAATGGGAAAAACTGCAAATGATGTTTATAATTCTGAAGATTTCTTCATTGTTACGTGATCGCATTATAAACAAAGCTATTGTTTTCATATATATTGAAACGTCACTTGTTTATAATACAGAAAGATATGTTTTGGTTATATGGCCGAGTTTATATAATTTCTTGAAAGCCACTTATACTATGGATGAAGATTCAGGCGTACTTTACATTGTAAAAATTTGATCGTAGGAACTCCGGTTAAATTCTTGCACACTCGAAATACTATCGCCTTGGAGGCTGATGTACGATACATATGTATACAGACGTAAAATGGTACATAAAAATTGGAATCAAGTAAGTCTATCTCACGTTTCTTCTTTATCACAAAGTATAAACAAATAAATGTATCCATATCATAATAATATCATGCTGGAATATGTTTGTTGTACGACAGTTTCCCTTGCCTAAGGTGGCTGCGGCGTAGGATGCCGGGATAAATATGTTTGGCAGCCCGTTGTTCCTACTCACTTTCGCAAGGTGGAGAGATATTGTGCATAGTACACCGTCTGTGAAAGAAGAACCCTGAAATAGACACCATGGCTCTTAGCTTCAACGTGAAGTCTCTCTGCACTGTCACTGGTTTCCTGAAGATTGTTCAAATTGTAAGTACTTCGTTGGCTTGCAAGTATGTGGTGAATATTTTGAATGCACAGGTATTAACAAGAAATTGCGTACTGTAGAAGCGTGCCTCAAATATAAACGACAGTTGTTTTGATTGGACTTGGCATTGTGTTATTTATCATGCGTTAGCGAGTACTGACAAGGAGTGTTACTATGAAGCTTGTTGTTATGATTGATAATGTTGGAAGGGTGCGCTTGAAGGAAGCTAAATTTCTTCCTACACGTCGGAAGGGAGGCTGATGTACGATAAGTCTATTCTCGTCGATGCCACACCCCTACACTACAGGAATTGGTTCCAATTACAATATGGATAGTCTTGAGGGATGATCAGCAACGTCAGGTAATAGTTGGGATAGGGATAAACTCGATATTGGAATAATTTTTACAAAGTACCCTTCCATTTTTTTAAGTGATCTGTAAATTTAAATGCTTAATATATTGCGTTGCGTTAAGTAACACATTTCATATAAAATATACCACAGGGAGAAATTTGTTTATGGATTATCTGAAAGACACGGAAGCGGGTTCTGGGCCGTGAATTTGTTCTGCTTCTTGGGTTACGCGAGGTGTACACGTGCGTTCACGTTCACTTCCGCCGCTGAAGACGTTGCTGCACCTAGCGGTTAATCAGTGAACCTAACCTCGATAAAACACGTAAACAAACAAACACCGTAACCTACGATCGGTTTGGTTAACGGTACAAAGCTAGCCAGCGGTGCAGGCTTGAAGATGTACGTGTCTGGAAATAATGAAGCAGTGTTGAATGTTCAGGTGCATCTCCACGGTTTCCAGCACAAGGAAATATTTACTACCAAATAAAAGCATGGTTATTTGGTTAGGAGACTGCTATACACGCGATATATATAAATGCAAATCACATATTAGTATTAGGATTCGTTTGTGGGAACCAAATTGAAGTACTCACCCGCCCAAAATGTAAAATAATCTGATTTCAATTTCAAACGTGTTTTGCCGCGTTCAAGAGACATTTAACGTGAGAGGCAGTGTATTGACCTCTGCTCATTACCCAAACCTCACATCGGAAGGCTGTTGTGTTTCTTGCACCTGGTCAGCACGGTACATGAATCCACACATTTTGTTTTTAGCAAACACCAAATGCGCACGTTATGCAGATGAAGATCAGTCGAACAGCATAATCAGGTGCTCCGTCGTTAGCAACAACAAACTGTGTCCTAAACAGCACTGAACGAGATATTTTTTTGTTGTTGTCTTATTTGAACGATGAATTTGTAAAGGTGAACCGAGGATTTTATTACAAGTGGAATTTCTTTTTGAGGTCGTGGAATTGCTTGAAGGGATGACAAAACGTAAAAATGAGAAAGTTGGAGGTGAAACTTCCTTCCCACCCGCCGAGTCCGTTACGCATTTGTCGTTGGATTGAAGCATCCCCGGTGCCTCTTGCAACTCATGTCGTTTATTTTTGCTGTCGCCAGGTGATTTTATTCAGCTGAGGAAACTCCTTCCACAACGGGATTTTTAAAAGACTATTATGAGCCCACCTTTATTCTCCCTATTAATGCGATTTGAGTGTGGTTTCATCTAGTATCCAGACGATTTTATTCAGCTGTGGAAACCCCTGGCTCGGGGTAAAAGAGTTGAAAACTATCCTAAGCCACTGTCAACTATATCCCTCAGTTGAATAAAGTCCGATATTTAGCTGAAAAAGGTAAAATAGCACATTGATGAATGGTTCGAAAATGGCAGCAACATCATATCGTTTGCCAGAATTAAAGTACAGTTCTTTGGTCCTTCAACTTTAACAATGTCGATGACTGCCGCCAGGCGATTTTATTCAACCGAGGGAAGCTACCAACAGTCCAAGAGGCCTTCAGGCTTGAGGTGTTTTTTGAATTGTCGTCAGACGGCTTTAATCGTTTGAGTGCACTTGTACTCTGTAGAAGATTAATACGATTTAGTTATCAGCTTAGCAGGTATTGCGACTTTCAGTTTTTTATCTTGGCTGCCGACTGAAGATTTTATTAAAACGTTATCCAATAAAGTGGGGCCAGGAGAGTGTCCCAAGGGGCCCCACAAACTGTAAACTAGTGGGAATTATTGGATGCTTAGCGATGCAATTCAGCGTTGAAGAAGTGCTCTCTCCAGTAGGCCAAGAGAAACAGCAGTACATAAGCATGGAGTACACGAGAATACAGATTGAGAACCCCTGAAATATTTGGACTCTCCCCCCCCCCTCCTTTCACCATAAGGGTCAATTCATGTCCTGCGGTTGGGGGGAAGGGGAGGGGGAGGCTTCGTCAGCTGAATAGAATCATCTGGCGGCAGCTAGAGTAAAAAAAAAAAAGGACAATTGTGAACGTCAGCGAGAGGATTAATTTCCTTTCTCTCCCCTCGTACTTTTCCTTGAAGATCTTCGAGTACTGAGTACTCTACTCCTGAGTCAATTTTTTTTTTGTTTATCTTAGGACACGGAGGAACAATCTACTCCCTCATGCAACACAAAGGGGGGGGGGGGTTGAAAAACAGAATCTTGATTCGAGAGAAAACTTTTCACGAAGAAAAGTGCCATTAAGTGTTAGGAAAAAATGTGAAGGTTAGGTTACTCGAAAGGCAAATCCCGAAGAAAATTGCCTTCTAGTGTTGATGGCAGAGGCTGTATCGCCCGCCCACCCCCAGGGGATAGGCAGAGGGCTCTGCAGTGGGACCGTGAGACTGAACACATTCGCTTTCATTGCCAGGCGAGTTTGAGGAGTGGAAGAGGAGGACCAAGATTTGTTTACAATGGCGCGGCGATCGATGTCTGGCCAATAGGTCAGTTCGATCCCATTGATCTTCTTTCCCGTGGTACCTCGACCTAGCTTCCATCCACCCCGGAAGGGGTTAGGGGATGGGGACTTCGGCATTTGCTTCCACGAAGTAAATTGGTTGGTCGATGTAGGATGAACCATCTCCCCGCGCGTGGACGCTTCCCATTTGAATGGAATCGCTTGGTGATCACCTAAAAGAGTGTACTGGGGTGGGCGATATCTTACATAATAACATAACACATTGTATTACATGAATACATAACAGCATAATATAAATAATACGATAAATAACAAAACAACAAAATACAATTCTCCTCCACACCAACACAAGAGTGTGCACAATTCACCTGTGGCAGTAAAGAGGTAAATAAACCAGGCCAGCGGACTCGGAATGTAAACACCTTAAACCTTTTAGAGCTACAGAATGATACAATAAATCAGCAGAAGCAGTGGACGCCGAGAGCTCAAAACCATTACAGAGAAGTTTTAACAGAAAGACATAAAGTTAAAGGATGGATACAAACCCTTGTTAGAATCAGACACGACACAAATGCGGTTAAATGCGACCGCAAATGCACGTTGGAGCTCGCCAGACCAGAACAGATGCAAGTCTGCTATCTAGCAAATGGCACCCACAACAATTTGAGCTCCAAGCAAACTACTCTTTAAATTGGACAGACGAGATTTTATGAGGCTGACTCACTTACATAAAAGGTGGCACGGTAAACACAGTCATGTATGTATGTGTTCATACACATGTTTACATACGCACATAACTCGACAGAATCGGTATGGCTAGGTTAAATGTATAAAGAATCTCATAATTGTATGGGTTTTCAAAGATGGATGAAGCCACGTAGTTATTTGGAGTGGGAAGGAAAGGTGTTTGCATTGGAGCTTGCTCGGAGAGACCGTATGTTCTGACGCTGGCGTGTAAGGAAAGCAACGTGCTCACTGGCGTATACCCCCAGTTGATGATTAACCCATTAAACTCCGATGACAAGATGTCTTGTCATGTTGGTCAAATAAAACAAAAATTCATAACCCACCAAACTGTTTGAACAAACACCATAAAAATCTGACGTCTGTTGTCCTCGCTTCGCTCGCGAGCGATGCGAGGACTAACGTCATATTTTTCTGGTGTTTGATCAAACATTTTGGTGTTTTATGATTTTTTGTTTTATTTGACCAAATGACAAGACATCTTGTCATTGGAGTTTAATGGGTTAAGATGATGAAGCCACAGAATAGTGAGGCCCAAAAGCTCTATCTTCCCCAAGGGGCCTAGCAGTTATTTCTCTAGGCTGAACACTGGTTTGTCTTCATAGTAAGAAAAAAGACTCTGGCTAGAGGAGCTTTCTACAGAACAATGGCACTCTTCGATAAAGCGACCCAGTCAGTCCAACCATCCGTTGCCCCTGGTCTCTCTTACAGAAGACCCGCGGCCTTCCGGAAACCTGCAACAACCTACGGGTGGAACCCAAATTCACTCAGAAAAGAGATATTGTGTTGTCTTGGGAAAGAGACCTCTAAATGCACTTACGGCAGCATTGTTGTGCAACAGTGTATTACACCACAATATTATTGAGTGTGATTGGAACAGTAATGATGAAACCGTGTAGAGGTTAACGGGGGGGGGGGTCATAGTACCGCTTCGATGTTATTTTGTCAGTAAGATTGGTTATGCGAGGAGGTACTGTAGAAGAACTACGAGTTGATGGGTGGTCTTTACCAATGAATAAGTCCACAGGAAGAGGATAAATGTAATTTCCCTGCATAACTAATAGAGCGTCAGGAAAAAGAAAAAAGACGACGGAATTTAAGGATTTTCTTCTGCCACGCGCCAAAATGTCTTGTTTATATAGGTCGTGTGTGGGTCGGGTGATGTCGTTTGGTTGCCCTGAAGGGGGTTCGTTGTTCCCTGAATGCACTTGGCTCAGAGCGCCACAGGTGGCTGCCCGTGAATGACCTCAAGAGGGTGTTGGAATGCCTGGCCTCGCCGTGGGTGGCGTAGGCTAAAGGGGTCGGTTCGGAAAGAGGTGCGTGAGTTCCATGACGTTCGAGTCTGCAAGAAAGTTTATCGACCATAAAGTCGCTTCCGAAACCTTCTGGACCCGAGTCCAGAAAATTGAAAAAAAAAGGAAGGAGTTAGGGGCAGGAAATTGCAGACGGAAGAAATCTGAGGACAGTTAAAATAATAATAATAATAATAAAAGGACTAGCCCTCGCTGCCAAGGTAATGCCATAAGATGGACAACACAGCCTGTCTGCTTTTCCCTTTTTCTTTTGTAATGCTGTACATACGGACGGACGAAACACTGGGAGAGTGACCATGGGAACAAAAGGAATAACATATCTGAAGGATATCAACAGAAAGTTTTCCGCTCATATACATCAGCAGCAAATTGACAGCGTTGAACTCGTATCAACTGTCAGGAGGCTAGTCAGATATTCCTATAATCTCAAAATATAGTTTCCTTTACTGTTTTTCATGACTGTTGTATTGTATTGGACCTTCAGCGTAACACTCTTGAAGTACATGCGTGCACTGGGAATACGGTTGAACAATGACCCCTTTTCCCACGCCCCAGATAACACTCCAAAACAATACCCACGATGCTGTCCTTTGGATCTGAAAATAATTTTACTTTTTCTTTTATTCTATTTATTTATTATCATTATTATTATTTTATATGTAATGACACGTCGTTGTCGTTCCTGGTTTGGTGCGAAAGTCTGTGAGTGCAAATGGCATGACAATTTTACTATTTTCTTTTCTTGTAAGGCATTCTATTCAAACTTCTCTCGTTCCCAATAAGTGGCATGTATGCTTAGGATCTTTTGAGGAATGAACTGGCAAAATCAGGGCATAAATTCACGAGAAAAAAATCCATATAAATCAATGTTTTGATTCAATCGAGACGACATTTAGGTTTGGTTAGAGTTGCGACCGTTACGCAGCAGGGGATGGCAGCCAGAATTCAAATATTCCTCTCTCGTTTCACGAAAAGAGACGAAGACGGCTAAGAAACAGAAATAGCCACTTTGGATCTGCATGAGACAGAGAACTTGAGGTGAGGAGGACAGTCTGGGCAAGTGGCAGATACCGACAGCTGCTTGGAAGCTCATGTTTTTATAACGTTCAGATCATGGAATAGGAAATAGTAATTCATCTGTTACATCCAACTATCCTTGGGGCAGTATCGCGCCTAAGAAATGCAGTCATAGAGACGGTAAAGAAGAAATTTAAGGATGGATAGTCAGCCTGTAAATGATCAACATTCCTTTATGCGTGGGAATGCTTTTCATGGGCAGGGGAAGAGGGATGGGAACGTGAAAGGCACAGGGGATGGAAGAATGGAGGGGTTGGGCGTTGAGGGGGAGGGGTTCAAGTGAGCCAAAGGAACTATTGGTAAGATGTGGCTGGTCGGGTTCAAGGTGGTGTGGAATAGAGGTTAAGGTTTTCAAAGAAGCAGAGTTGGATTAGGAGGCGAAGACCAGTAGCGTCCTTTGGAGGGAACGGAAGGTGGGGGTGAAGTGAGAGGGGGGAACGTGTATGGGGCTGGAGGGGTGTAACACGCCACCGTGTCTGAAGTCGGAGGCAAACGAATTTATTGTAAAACAGAGAGGACTGAGTCACTGTATGAGGTAGGCAGAAGATGTCGTCTTAATATTTTATTTTTCTGGATGCCTCCATGAGATTTTATTCGCTTGAGGGGAACCCCGTTCCCCTCTCCGCGTTGTGAAAAGGGAATGCGAAGTTGAAGAAGAGTGTAGACGGAGGAGGAAGAGGGTAGGATAGAAAACGGAGGATTTAATAGAAACTGTAAGGAAGAGGCGTCGGGGAAAGAAGGACATTTAGGTGCCAACTTAGCTTAGTACTTGCATAGCAACGACGTGCGCCCTGGGCACTTGGTGACTGCCCCTTGCCCGGGCTATCCATCATTTTGGTGGTTTCGGCCGCTGATAACTTAGCATTTCCATCTGTCGGGCCTCCACCCTTGTAACATGAGAAGGGGTGAGGGAGTTGGGGTGAGTGGTCGAAAAAAAAAGCAAGAGGAGAATTTTTTCCCAACTGGTCCCTTCCCCGAAATTGGAACCACGACACTGACCTAACTTAATGTAACCTGACCTTCTTTGGTGCGCTGTCAAAAAATAATCTTGCCACGTGGATTGAAATATGGAGAGCATCAAAACGTCGCGGGAGAGACGACATGACGTCACCCAAAGTAAGTGAAGGATCTGAGGTATTCTGAAGCGTAGGGTGGGGCCCACGGAGAAACAATTCTGTTTTTTCCTCGAAAAGTGGACGGAGCACTGCCCCCCTCCCCCCGATTTTCCCTCAATCAATACACTCGGCGCCGCCCGGATGGGGGGAGGAGGGGGGAAAGGGGAGATGGTGGCTATGGAGGGGGAGGGGAGCTTTCGTGTGGGGGTGGGTGGGAGGGGCGTTGTTGTTGCGATGGGCCCACGTGGTCTCGTGGTCTCGTGTAGTGACTGAAGTGCGTTCGTTGGAACTAGGCGAGACGTGTCTCGCTGAATAACGATGAACATTCGGTTTGTCTAAATCTGTAGTTTATTTTTATTAGATTTCTTGTTTTCTTCATGGTAGTGTTTGCATTCCCCCTAGATTAATTTTGCTATTAATATTGTTATTATTATTATTAGTAGTAGTAGTTGTAAGGAAAATAATAGTTTTTAATCTAATATTGCTGAGGAAATTTTCGTGCACCGTTGAATCTTCCCCAACTTTGAAACTAAAAAACGATAAATTCTTGGGATTAGTTTTGTTAATATTGTTATTATTGTTGTTAGTAGTTGTAGTAGTAAGGATGATAAATTGTAATCTAATAAGCTGAAGAAATTTTCGTGGCCCGATGAATCTTCCCCAAATTTCAAACGAAAAGACGTTAGCCTCTCACCGGATTAGTTTTGTTATTATTGTTATTATTATTATTATTATTATTAGTAGTAGTAGTAGTAGTAAGGATAATGATTTTTAATCTAATAAGCTGAAGAAATTTTCGTGCACCGATGAATCTTCCCCAAAATTGAGACTAAAAGACATTAGCGTCTTCTGGAATCGTATAGACTCGTTTGAAACCAACTTCACGAGTCGAGCGCTGCGTTGCTGCGTTTTTGATGAGGTTGGAGGATCACAACCCAAGGCCGTTTGGCGCCAGCCAGGGTGAGGGCTACATATAGATGAAATTGTTATCTTTACTGTTATGAATGTTGTTATTGTTGTTAAACTGTTCCCATCTTTATTGCCAATATTATTATTATTTATTTTCTTATTTTTTCAAATATGACCGTTGTTATTTTTAGATTTTTTTATGTCCTCGTTTTCCCACTCTCTGTTAATCTTTCTTTGAGCATCTCTACTACTCGATCTTTTCGGAATGATATTATACCTAAGGATAGAAGCGCTGGTTATCGATGACGCTAAGAAGAAGAAGAAATGATTTTCTCGATGAAGTCTTCGTCGTCGTCGCTGCATCATTTTACTGGAAGAGCCTCGTGACTGTTCAGATGCGGAGGTTGAGATGAGAAAGAGGAGGAGGGGGGGAGAAGAAGGGGGGAAAGCGGGGTCGGGGGAGGGAAACTGTGGGGGCTTTTTGGGGGTGGAAACTGGCCTTGGAATTGAGACTTCCACACACTCTTGGGGCTGGATGCAGAGACGGGGAGTGTAGGAGGAGGGATGTGGAGGGAGGGGGAGTTGTCTGCCTCGCTGCGTCCTAAGTAAGGCCTCCCCCCTCCCCCCCCCCCTTCCCTTTGGTCTTTGGTGCAGCAAACTCCGTGTTGGATCCCTTCCGTTCTGGGTGATACTTGTCGAGGCTGTCGGCAAACGATTTTATTCATCTCGGTAGCGAGAGACAGTCCTTGGCGATGACTCACGTAAGATTATGAGTATAGTACGCCAGGAGGCGCTGAGTAGCTGCGACCAAAGCTGTCACCTTTATTTATGAGGCGCTTTGGGGACTGTTGGGGGCCAGGTCAACTTAGTCATTGCTGGGAATCGGGGATAAATGCGGGATTCTAACCCACAACTTATTGAATGCGGAGACCAGTACCCTTCCAGCGCTTTTTTTTTCTGTTGTTGCCAGTCGACTTCAATCAGATGGACGTGGCTTGCGGAAGTGATGCCTAGCGTGTTTATGAGGCACTTCCTATAAGACATGGACTGCTGGAAGCAATGGGAAGGGGAAAACAGCCACACTGGCAGCGGGAACGAAGAACAAGAAGCACCACCACTCACGTGGTCGGTCGTGATGCTACAGTCCCAGAGAGAGAGAGAGAAAGAGAGAGAGAGAGAGGGGCAAGGCAATGGCCGTCAGAGTTGGCAACAACCGAGGAGGTTCGGACCTGAAGCGACTCCCACCGTGGGTCTTCCAAGGGTCCCTGGAGGGGTCGGGAGGTCGAGGAAGAGGGAGAGGATGTTGGGCAACAAGGGAGTAGATGGAGGTGGGGAGGTGGAGGGGTGTTGAGAAGGAAAGAGGTACAGTAATTTCTGATCCTACTAATTTCTAATACCGGACACACTTCGGTATATAACGGATCTGTCCGGTATTTCCATCGGATCGTCCGTTATATCGATGGTTTATTGTACTGTCAAAGGTGACAACAGTGAAGGAGCGACGGTAATGGTAGTTGGTGTGTCGGGGGCGGGGGGAGGGGAGGGGAGTGGGGAGGATTAGTTATGGGGGTGTTAACGTGGAAGAAGGAGTGGGGAGAAAGGAGGGAGGGAGGGGGGTTAAAAGGAAGCGAACTTGTGGGTTGAAGGATCCCAAGAGGTCCCCTAAGAACTGCGTTGCAAGAGAACGGGGACCCCCGAGTGTAGCGAGACAAGTTTGGTCCAGTAGTTTTTTTAGTTTTTTTTTTTTCAGCGACTAGTTCCTTCTGCTGGCGTTGTAGTTTCGGCAGCTTTTTGGGGGTCGTGTGGTCGGAAAACGTTTCGTACGTAACAGAAATTTCCTTACATGATCAACATGACAAGTGCGCGCGCGCACACACACACACACACACACACACACACACACACACACACACACACACACACACACACACAAAGGATAGTTACGGAAGATATCTGAAAAAGAATAGCTTCCCACACAGAGTGGTAGATATCTGGAACAAATTGAATGAGGAAACAGTGAGTGCAAAAACTATACAAGAATTTAAAATCAAACTGGATACTGAACGATACAAAAGCGGATCATTACGATCATAGCTCCCTTCCCGTAAAATACTAGGTAAAATACACAGGCACACACACAAAAACACACACACACACACACATCAACACATATATATATATATATACGTGTGTGTGTTTGTATGTTTATATATATCACATTTACAATTGCACGTACATCTACTGCATGTGCACGCGGTTTAACCAAGGTTCGCTGGACTGCAGGGTGACTGCTCACCCTCTTTCGGCCCGGGGGGGTGGAGGGGGAGCATTGGAGGGAGGATGGGGGGAGGGGGAGCATTGGAGGGAGGATGGGGGGGAGGGTGGTAGAATGCGGGAAGGGTCCTTGGGTCGGGACCCAAGGGAGATTATTAATGTTAATGTAGCGCGTCAGTCCTGTTCCCCTTCCTTCCTGCCATCCTTCCTGCCTTCCTTCCTGCCTTCCGTCCTTCCTTCTTACTCGGTTGTGGCACAAAAGAAGCACTCACTTTGAAGGAAGGCAGGTCCTGACACGGCCAGGAGCACGTGTCTTTTCAGAGAGATCTACGGGGGAGCTAGTAGACCGGTGGCGGTTGAAGTGGGGCCGCGGGAAATCGAGGCAACAGAGAGAGCTGCATGTCTGTTAGCAGTGTCAGTCTCTTTATAGTTCGTTCGGTATAACGTGACTGGCTTTGGGTGATCCATGAAGAAACGTTGTTCGTCCGTATCAGGGCTGAACAAAGATTAATGAAAATTAATCAGAATTATTTTATATGAAACGAAATTGTTATTCTATGTGACGTATTAGCGATTTTTTTTTCCTGATGGGGAATGAACTGAGCACAAGTGAACTGCGCGCGTGCACACACACACACACACACACATACACACACACACACACACACACACACACACACACACACACACACACACACACACACACACACACACACACATATTTTTCATTCTCTCTGCGACTACTCATGAAGTTGCCCAAACCCATAGCGTTGATGTGGGTGGCGGTGTCTGGTGCCATAGTGTCACACAAGCCAGACGAGTGCCTAATCGAGACAAATGAGCCCCCCCCCACACACTCTCCTTCCTCCTCTCCCGCCCCCAGTTGGTGCCAAGCAACCGCAATTCCCGCAGACACTGGCACTGTCTGGCAGTCCCTCCCCCTCCCGTCCCCGACAGACCCGGGTGGCACAGGGAGCCACGGGTCAAGATATTAACGTCATCAATGATAACAGAGGGTACCTTCTTAGCTGATGTAGTATTCACCTCATTAATGCCAGGAGAGGGATTCGAGCTCACATAAGGACCACAATGGAAATAAGCTTGCATGCTTTTTTGTGTTATCCTCGGTTTTTTTGTAGTTGTTATTTCGAACTATGTGTTATTTTCGTTGTCTGCACTTCATGTGTATTGATTCAATGCCAAATAAAGTTTACTTACTGTAGGTCTCCAGTTGTTTTCTATGCTGAGCCAATGCAGTTTCACAAACGCTCTGGGTACCAAAGACCCATTTGTCTAGACAGCACGCAGATGTTCGATGAGAAATGAGTCGAGAGGATACGTTCGATTTATATTGGTTTAGTCCGCTGGCGTTGCGATCAGAATCATGCTGTTTTCGCATCTTCTTGGTCGTGGGTTCGAGTCCTTGTTGCTCTTCGGTTCCTTCCAGCAGTGACTGTTACCTGCTTCCCCAACTATTCCTATAGCTTTGACAGAAGCTACGCGCCTCCTGGCGCAAGAAACCATAAGGCCTACACTAGGGAGTTCCATGTCCCTTACCAGCTGTCATCCCTGTCTATAAAGTTATTTAATCTTTTCTTAAAACAACCAATTATTTCGGAGCTCACTAGATGTTTACTAAGTCTATTCTAACAATGCTTTTAAACGCCATTGATTCACAGCCACCAACGACTGACGCTTCGTGTGCACATTCAGAGGTAAGCACGATCCGATTAGCATACATACATATACCAAAGGCTTTTCCCCCCTACACGGGGGGTAACCAAAGAGAAAAAGGCATAGAAACCACTCCCACCCATTCCATTTCCTATATATTCCACTCCCCTCCACCCTCCTCCCTCCCTCTTATCTTGGCACCTCCTGGATGACGGGTCATCCCAGCATCGTGTCCACTGCCCTGGGTCAGAAGCAGTGTCGCAGACACAGCACATCCACAGCAAGGCCGCTTCATAAATTCGGCGACACCCCCTCTCCGTCCCACCCCATGCAGAAAAGGAGAAGACGGGGAGAAATCCCTTCAGGCTGCGTCAAAGATTCAATTAGCGATTACCGAAAAAAACAAAGACGACGTCGACCATATTAATAGGAAATTGCTTTAAAATTTCGGGAGTTCGATTATCTGATTCGTTCGGCGGGGGTTAGTCCGATTCGATTATCCAATTCGCAAAATGCGAATCCGATTGATCGGACTTCCGATTGCGATTATCCGATTCGTTCGGCGAGGGATGGTCCGATTCGATTATCCGATTCGAAAATGCGAATCCGATTGATCGGATAATCGGAATTCCGATTGCGATTATCCGATTCGAAAATGAGAATCCGATTGATCGGATAATTGGACTTCCGATTACGATTATCCGATTCGTTCGGCGGCGGGGGTTAGTCCGATTCGATTATCCGATTTGAAAATGCGAATCCGATTAATCGGATAATTACGGACTTCCCACCTCTGTGCACGTTACACCATCATGAGAACCTTACCAATCCAGTACAAAGGCTGTATCGTCTATCTGGGGACAGACGTGGGATCCTGCAGTGAGCTCTTAGGGATGAAGACTGACTGGGCCGCCAAACAGAGGAAAGTGAACGTTGGACACCTCGTCCATTGCAGCCAGACTCCACAAGAATCGGGTCCTCTCTCTTTCTCTTTTTCTCCCCGTCTCTTCGCTCTCTTTCACTCTTCATTTATCTCGACATTTCCTGCTCTTAAGCTGGATAGAAGCGATGGTTATTGACAGCACAAAAAAAAATCTCGCATCTCAGTATTCACTGCCTTTTTCTCCCATGCCCCCCCCCCATCCTCCTCCTCCTCCTCCTCTTCCTCCTCCTCCTCCTCCTCCTCCTCCTCCTCCTCCTTTTTCTACCTTCAGTCACTTGACATTCAATTTCAGTTGGAATGGAATCGAATTTCTCCTTTTTATTTTCTTTTATTTATTTTTTTCTTTGAGGATGTTGTTCCTCGCCTCTGACACATGTTCCTCTGGTGCAGAATGTCATCGTGACAACTTCTTCCATTTCCTTTGATTGATTGTTGATCTTTACGCTCCTCGTTCAGTTTGACGTCGCATTGGTTTTTGGGAACTACTTCCACTATCTTTTGTTTCCTTTTTTGTGCGTTGCTGTGCAAAGATTCACGCAGTTCATATGCCCAGTTACTACCCTATACGTATCGTCATGGGCTCGTATCATTCCTACGCTCCAAGACAACACACACACACACACACACACACACACACACACACACACACACACACACACACACACACATACATGCCTTGTAGACAATGATCCTGGCATAATTAGCTGTTTGGAATGGGAAGGGTGTCTTCATGGAAGCTTGCTCTGGACACTAAATGGGGATTGGCGACAGCAGATGATTGAAGTGGTAAATCCCCCTCCCCATCCCCGAGTGTATGCTTTCAATTGATGATTGTGTGTGTATGTGCGTGTGTGTGTGTGTGTGAACACGTGCGCGATCTCAAAGCCCCGTCGCAGGTTAATATTCTGACTTGGTCCTCCGACAGCGGCGACGTCGGCGGTTTCTCCTCGAAAAGGAAAGAGCCCGATGAAGACGGACACCCTCAAAGGCCGAGGAGGACCCCGGTCTCTTCGAAGGTCGAGGCCGACCGATTTGGGGTGTCCGCCGCTCGTCAGGAGGAATTACTCGAAGAATGGATGGGATGGCGTCTCTCATTTGGCCAGATGGGGTCACTGCCACTTGGCAGCCTCCTCCTCCTCCTCCTCCTCCTCCTCCTCCTCCTCCTCCTCCTCCTTTCCCCCAATTATCCCGGTATTTTTTCTTCTTCCCCTCTTCCCCTGTTCTCACACTTCTCCCGTTTTCTATTGCACTGTCTCTGCTTTATTCTCTTTTCTTCTGTTCTCTTGCTTGGCTTTTCTCTCCTCTATTTTCTTTCCTTCTCCCTTGTTTTTTTTGCACCTTTTTCTTGTTTTCTTATTCTTCTTTCATATTCTCCCATCTCTCTCTTTTCTCCTTATTTCCCCCCTGTCATCTTCCTTTCTCTTCCTTCTCCTTCGTTCCCACCTGCTCTTTCCATTCCATTTCTCTTCTCTCCTCACTTTATCTTCCCTTCTCTTTCTTCTCCTTTGTCCTCCCCTTCTATCGCCTTCTCTTTTCTTGTCTCTTTTCTTTCCTCTCCTTTCCCCTTTCCTCTTTTATCTGTCTCTATCTTCCTTCCTCTTCCTTGTCCTACGTTGTCACAATCTACCGCCCATTCCCTTCTCTTCTTCTCTTTCTTCAGCCTCGTGTAACTTCTGAAGATTACATACACACACACACACACACACACATATGGGGGGGTGGGGTTCTTGATCTTTAGGTCTTTGTGGGACACATTCGCCCTGTAGGAGATGAATGCATTTGGTCCCTGAAAGACAGTGGTTCCTCCACTGAAGAGTGAGATTGGGTTTTCCTCGTAAGAATTCCAAAGAAGTCCGCAGGAATTTCATCTATTTTAATTTTACTTGGATGGAAAAGGCAGCAGGACGGATCCATCAAGTTCATGATATGCAGTCCTGAAGAATGAAGGTTCAGATACCAAAGCTCCACAGATGAGAATGTGACTACAATTTGGACAATAAATAAGTAGATGAGTAAATATATAGAAAAATGGGAGCCATTGGTCAGAGAGAGAATAGAAGAACATTCAGAAGAAATGTGTTGCTTCCGGGATGTCCAGTGTTCGGCCCCATGGAAACCGATCCTCGGCCTCTCTTGTAGAACTCTGAGATGAAATTCTGGAATGTGGTTTGTGAACGTGAGGCCGTTTCTTTTCGCCCGTGAATGGCAGGGAAAGGGGAGTGATTGTCAGTTTTCATTTTCATGAGAAAACGTAGTGAGAAAACAAAGCTGAACACACACACACACACACACACACACACACACACACACACACACACACACACATATATATATATATTGTTCAACTTGTAAGAAGTACTCTCGATATTTCTAATGAGAGAGCGGAGGTTGGAGGTCAGGGTATTGATAGAATATCCAACCTGACCTCCAACCTCTCATTAGATATATCGAGAGTATTTCTTACAAGTTAAACAATACTACTACTGTTGTAGGCTTCAACAAAGCCTGTATTCAGAATGGCTTCCTTCCAATATATATATATATGCTAGCTCTGCTAACGGGACTCGAACCATTGGCCGTGCGACCGTTTAACATAAGGTAAGGACGATACCGTTGTGCTACTGAGGGCGTACAAGTGAAACGATGCAGAACTTATGCTACACATTCCCCGACATCAACTCTCACGGTGAGAATGTACAAACCCTGGATTCGATCCTGAGACCGAGTGGCGGCCTCTTATGTTTGGTTTTCCGAAATGTGATTCACCATGGTCTTGGATCACGTGTTGAACTCGTGATCGACAGTTATTAACCTCCCGGATGAGCGCTCAGAGCTCGTATGACCGATCTATGGGGGAATGCTGTGACCTTGCACGCACACACTCCCCAACTCCCCTCCCAAAAGAGTTGGAGTAATAACCCGCACCGCAGCGATACTGAAATTATTTCAGCCCTGGGCGGGTATATATATATATATATATATATATATATATGTATATATATATATATATATATATATATATGTGTGTGTGTGTGTGTTTTTTCAAGTGCCGAGGATGTGAAGCATAAGCTGCCATAACACGCTTAATAAACGTCATGTATCACTGTAGTCTAGACTATTCTTGGTAACGCGTGCCTTCGTCACGGGTTAACCGGCACCCCATAGGCACTAAATTCAGTGCCTTCCTCTCCCTGCCTTACCACCCACTCCCCCCCCCCAGCGCCCAGCGTGGGCGTGGCATTGGGTGTGATCCTGATGGGCCTAATCACGTGATAGAAAATGAGATTCATGAGTCGATGCGGGTTGTTTGCTTTGCTTGACGTAGGCGGAAGTGGAGAGTGGGGGTGGGGTGGAGGGTTATTGTTGACATTGTGCGTCGATGCGCGTGTAAAGCCACACACACACACACACACACACACACACACACACACACACACACACACACACACACACACATATATATGTATATATATATATATATATATATATATATATATATATATATATATATATATATATACTTATGCATAAGTGACCACTGCATAATTTAACAAAAATTACTTATGTTTCTTATTGGCACACACACACACACACACACACAGTGTTTCTTATTGGCACACACACACACACACACACACACACACACACACACACACACACACACCCACACAGGTATATATATATATACATAGACACCCATATAGATATATATATATATATATATATACATATATATATATATATATATATATATATAAATGTTGCAGCAGAAGCCAGACGAATCTCATATGGAATGGCCTCAGGATCGATCGAACTCCATTCAGTCCGAACCCAAAGACATACTTGAGGATTGGGTTGATCGCTGACCCTAACTAACCCGTGTGTGCAGAGTGGCGCAGTTGAGCAGAGATGGCAGTTGCCCAGCCCTATTACGCTGAGGGGTTCACTATGTTTCCCCTAATCGCCACTGATGAGGATGATGATGATGATAAGAAGAAATTAGGGGACGTTTTCCTCCCAAAGGGCGTGGTCGGTCCAGCATAAATGAAATAGTGGCCGCCCATCCCATCCTCTCTCTCTCTATCTATCTATCCATCCATCTCTATCATCATTACTTGTGTGTGCGTTGTTACAGGTATTGTACGGTACTGTTACTGACGATGCTAGTATTCCCATAAAAGGGGGAGAGTTGTACTGTCCACAGCCACCTCCCTCGTTCCTCCCTCCCTCCTCCCCCTCCCTCCCTCCTCCCTCTCCCTCCCTCCTCCCTCTCCCTCCCTCCTCCCTCTCCCTCCCTCCTCCCTCTCCGTCCCTCCTCCCCCTCCGTCCCTCCCTTCCGTCCCCTCCGTCCCTCCATCCCTCCCCAAACGCCACCAGCACTCAGTGTCGAGGGTGTTTTTTCTTCTCAATCGGGCGCTGCTGGTTCATGTCGACGTAAGCACTCTTTGGCCAGTGGTTGCCACAGAGGGGAATAACATGGGGGGGGGGTGCCCTCGGGGTGTGCCACGGTGGTTGGTACTACGAAAGCACCATGTGGGAGCAGCATGTGATCGAAACCGTGGGTTCGTGGCCGTGTGTCACTTGTGTCATCATATATCCGTCACTGAACTCAACCGTTTGACACACGGCCACAGAGGACGTGATGACGTCACCACCCCCACCGAGGTACTCTTTGTTGTTGAGGAAAGGAGAGGAACTATTTCAGCCCAAGGCTGTATAGGTCGTTTGGGAGCCAATTCTCGGTCTCTAGCTATTCTTATTTCCACGGGACGCATTGTCAGCCGAAACAGAGGAGTTACAAAGGAGAGCATAGACCAATTGGTCTCAACCTTTTTTTTTTGGCCATGCCCAGCCTACTCACCCCATGTGGTGATGTACATTTCTTATAAATTGGAAAATAAACTCCCCCTTCATCTGAGAAAGCATAAAACCTTGGTTTAAAACCACATCAAAAGAACAAGGCTTCAATGAAAAATAAGAAATAAGATAAATTGAGTAAAATAAAAAATTGACCCAGATTTCCTCAGTTGCCCTTTAATTGCCCTCCGAACAATCATATTGCCCACATGAAAAACCGAATTGTCCAGTTGCCCACGTTAGAAGCACTGACATAGACTGATGTACGTGCCTTGCATCGAATAGGATAAACAACTGCTCTCGTGCAAAAAAAATTCGTGTTTGGAGGTGACCTTCAGCGCGGTTTCCGTCGCGGTTTCGTGGCTGTTTCCGCCGGCCGCGTCGGAAGAATCATCGAACCGCGACCTCAAGGGCCTGAGGCAGCTCAAGTCCTCTCCTCGGGACAGCCAGGGCGAGTGGCAGTTACCGGTGACGCCTATGGGAGAGAAGGGGGACATGGGCTCGATGTTGGTTGTTCAAAATGTTTCTCTGTTGAGATGTTCTCTCAGAATATTTAATTTTATTTTTATCCTTATTATTTAATTTATTTATTTGGTAATGTATTTATTTGTTATCATTATTTTTACAAGTCTGCTGATGTTTATCGTGGTGGGGTTCAAGTGTCAGAAGAGTTACGTCACCGGCGCCTTCTGTCGAAGAGAGAGAGAGAGAATATTACTAAAAGCCCATAGCACCGTAGATGAAGGCCAACATGATTCCAACGCAAGAACTTAATTTTGGTGCACATTTAAGTTCGCTCGTTTCAAATATCGATTCAAATCCATGGCGACTTTACTCTCAGCGACGAATAGAGTGATAATAACAATGATGATAATAGCGAAAATAATAATAATGATAATAATGACAATGATGATTATTACAATGAAAATAATAATGATTATTACAATTACGATATTATTACTTGTTTCAAACAACAGGAGTCTTTACTTGTAGTGCATAAGCATCGGGGTTGGGTTTGCCTTTTTGCGTAAACATGACAAGGGTCGAGCGACATTTTCTCTTTGGCGATTTTACTTGCGCCGTCGTGGACCAGGAGGTCTCTCGAAAAGACGCCCACGGCAGCAGGGTCCCTCTAGTGTAAACAAACAACTGTTTCAGATCCTGAACACCCGGGGCTCCAAAACATGTATACATACATAATGTATATATGCATATATATATATATATATATATATATATTTTTTCCCTGCCGGGTGGGTCGCCTATGAAATGAATTAGCCTTGCTGTGGATGTGCTGTGTCTTGCTGCATTGCTTAACCCGGGGCGGTGTGGGGGGGGGGATGCAGGGATGACCCGTCATCCAGGAGGAGCCTAGATAAGAGGGAGGGAGGGATGGTGAATGGGAGTGGAGTATGTGGGGGATGAAATGGGTGGGAGTGGATTTATGCCATTGGCTACCTCTTTTATAAGGGGAAAAAAGCCGTTGTATAGCTATGTATTTTTCATGTGGTGAATTGTACACACACACACACACATACATATATGTGTATGTATGTATATATATGTAATTATATATATATATATATATATAATGTGTGTGTGTGTGTTTGTGATTCACCATGGTCTTGGATCACGTGTTGGGCTCTTTACCGACAGCTATTCCCTTCGCGGGTGAGAGTTCAGAGCTCGTATATGCCCGATGTATGGCTAATGCCGTGACCTTACATACACCCAACTTCCCGCCCACGAGAGTTGAAGTAACGACTCGCTGCGCAGCGATGCTGACATTTCAGCCCTGGGCGGGGATCGAACTTGGGCTTCTGGAGTTGGGGTTGCGAAAAGTACCACTGCGCCGTCGAGCCGTGCATGTGTATAATAATTATGTACATATGTATATACATGGTAACATGTATTTCCATGTAATATATACGTATGTCACGCACAAAAAATAATGTGTATATTTGTAAGTATTCAAATTATTTTTTCTATAAATGTTTACGTATTTGCAAGAAGTGTAAGCGTACAGGATCTCACTCAATTTAAATGGATGTATAATGATCGGTTTTGCTTAAGTATGTCCCCCGAAGTCTTGGAGACCCATTTTTTCTAACACTTTTTGTGTAAGAAAACGGAATCTGATCTGTGGAGATTGAGAGAGTGGGTGAGGAAAGGGGGAGGATGGAGGTGGGGTGTATGAAATCAGTGTGACTAATTTGTCTAATTTTTATTAAATAAATACTTTAAAATTGCACCGCTCATAGTACGCTGAATTTGTGCATACTCTCACACATTCCTCCGTATTTACCCAGCAGTGACTAATTATTTAAATTGTTTTATTTTATCTTTGCATAGAATAACCAAAGAGTTGGTTTTATATCCGGGTAGGGAATGTTATACTTCACACGCAAGGGGAACTAACGTCGTACTTGTGACGTCATCACTGGATCATTGTTGGAACCAAATACATGCTCGCGTTAATTTAACATGTCACGCGGAAATAACGTTATCATTTTCGCATGGATACGCAGGTTATAATTTAAATGAAGCGTGTTTTTTAGATAAAGCTTTGTCCCGGTACTGAAGTTTATTAATTGTAAATAATTTTGAGTAAAAATTGTGAAGAAAATGCAAGTATTATCCTAAGTCATTACACCCTAAATGCTCTCAGCAGATTGAAATAATATAGTATTTGAATGGAAACAAGAAAAATTGAAGACGGTCACTAATGTGTTGATCGAAATATCCATAATATTAACTGAATAAAATTGCATGGGATAAACTGAATTAAGAATCACTGGCTATAAAATTGTGTATGAACAGCGTGTACACTAATTGGCCTTACAAAAAGCGACGGATGTTGCTATGACGTCATGTCGGTGAATGTTGACGGCATCGTGTATTGTGATACTACTGCCATTTGACTGGATGAAAATTATTCTGATACCACTTCATATTTGTCCTTGTGGTTGATGATGATAATGATAATAATGAGGATGACAGTAATGATAATAATTATAATAATAAATAACAGTAGAAATAATTAATATGGCGTCAGACCAATTTGAGTGCCTCCTTACATTGTTGCTAATATGAACAAAGTTGAAGAAGGACTGGCCTTCGGATCAAAATACAACGTGCAATCAGCTTGAGTGATGAATACCACAATATCTTGCGTCTTCCTCGGGGCGGCTGTATCAAGGTTGTTTCTACACACAAGAAAATGAGCGACACAAACTATGAGGAGACATAAAAGCCAGTCAGACAGACAATTGACAGACAAATAAAAGACGAAGGAAAACTGTGCTTCTACTATCCCTTGTTGCACGAAAGACACCATATTATCGTGGAATTGCCACTTAAATGTCAATTAGTCATCAAAGTACGAGTAGATCAAGCCCCGCTGGTACATCCATCCATCCATCCATTCATCCAGACTGCCAGCCAACCAGAATGTCAGCCAGCCAGACGAGCCACGTGCCCGGTCATCAGTTTGGGACCACGAATATAATTTCCTGTTGAATAGACGGAGTAGGTGGAAGGGGAGGGGAGTAGGGAGTAGAAAGGAGGGCGGGTTTGGGAGGGAGAGAGTAGAGGGGGCGGGACTGGGAGTAGAGAGTGGAAGGAACAAGAGTGGTTGGAAAGAGTAGGGGGAAGGGAACTGGCTGGGAGAAGGAGAGTAGAGAGTGGAAGTGGTGGAAGGGAGTAGGGAGAAAGGTGGGAGAGAACATGGAGAGTGAGGAAGGGCCTGGAGGGAGAGAGAGAGAGAACGCGAGTGGAGGAAGAGAGAGGGAAAATTGGGAAGAGAATTTTTTTTTTTTTTTTTTCCCTGCGGATGTGATGACAATAGGCTTCGGAGACGAAGTAGGGGGAGATGATCCAATCGGACGCCCGTCTAGCAGGACGACCATGTATGTTGCTCTCCAGTGTTCCTCCTCCTCCTCCTCTTCTATTGTCATATCCATTCCTCTTCTTCCTCTTCTCTATTTGGTTTCCTCTCTCCTCCCCTCGAACACACACACACACACACACACACACATTCTCAGCCTTCCTCACTCAATTTCACTTTCTTCCTTTCTGGTTGTCTGCCTCAGGTCATTTGCATATCCCGTGTGTGCGTTGTTGTTCTGGCTGTGGGTGTTTGTGTTCGGGCGCCTGCGTGCGCATTTTTAAAATACAGGGAACTTCTCATGGGTTTCTTCATAGTGGAAGACAATAGGGACAGACTATATATATATATATAAGATTATGACAGGGTAGACAGGAAAGCATTGTGGGAGGTTTTGCAGATATATGGGGTTGGGAGAAAACTGTTAAAGGCAGTCAAGAGTTTTTACGAGAGTAGTAGAGTCTGTGTTAGAACGAGAAACGGAGAGAGCAAGTGGTTTGGGGTAAAGGTGAGACTGGTTCATGGATGTTTCATGTCGCCATGGCCGTTCAGTGTGTACATAAATGGGGTGGTGGAGGAGGTAAATGCGAGGGTAATGGGCAGGGGACTGGAGATGGTTAAAGAAAACGGAGAAAAGTGGGAGGTGAGCCAGTTGTTGTTTGCTGACGACACTGCACTTGTGGCAGGGTCAGAGGAGGGATTAAGGGAGTTAGTGACGGAGTTTGTGCAAAGATAGAGGATGGTACTGAGTTGCAGATAAGTCTAAAAGGAGAGAAACTGGAGGAAGTGGATAGTTTTAGGTGTTTTGGGTCGCATGTGGCAGGAAAGGGATGAGTGGAGGTGGAGGTAAATTGTAGATTGAGAGAAGCAAGTAAATGCCTTGGGGAATTAAAAAGTGTTATGAGAAATAGGCATCTGGAAATGGATGCAAAGAGGAGATTGTATGAAGGAGTGATTGTGCCAACGACATTTTATATGAGAGAGACTTGGAATTTAAGTGAGGCAGAAAGGAAAAATTTAAAGGTATTTGAGATGAAATGTCTGAGAAGTATGGTAGGGGTTACAAGGTTAGATAGAGTGAGAAATGAGGAGGTGAGGAGGAGAGCGGGAGTGGAAAAGGAGATGGCAGATAGGGCTGATGAAAGATTATTGGGATGGTTTGAGCACATGGAGAGATTGAGTGATGGAAGACTAGTAAAAGAGGTGTGGAAGGCAGAGGTGGATGGAATGAGCTTGAGGGGACGACCAAGGATGGGATGGATGGATGGGGTGAAGGGGGCGTTGAGAAAGAGGGGGATGTCTGTTGAGCAAGGAAAGGAGAAGGCAGGAAATAGAGATTGAGTGGAGAATGGCTGTTTAGATGAAACTGTTATGCAAGGAAGGGAGGGATAGGTGGTGCTTATGTGTGAATGATATTTTGACGCAGCCCGAAGGGATTTCTCCCCGTCTTCTCTTTTTCTACACGACGGGCCGGGGAGGGGGGGAGGAGGAGGTCGCCGATTAGCTGAAGCGGCCTTCCTATGGATGTACTGTGTCTTTTTGCATTGCTTCTGACACAGGGCGGTCAGTGGGATACAGGAATGACCTGATATCCAGGAAGAGCTAAGATGAGAGTGGGGAAATGGTTGGTGGATGGGAGTGGAATAGGAGGGAGTAGGTACGTGCATTTGACTTGGCTACCTCCCGTATAAGGGGGAAAAAGCTGGTGTATACATATATATATATGTACATGTGTGTATATATATTATATACATATATAAATACATATATGCAATATATATATATATATATATATATATATAATATGCATTTATACTGCATATAGTGTGTGTTTGTGTTTTGAACACAAAGGGTGGAGGGACATGAATGGGACTGTGTGTGGTTGTATGCTTTCCGCCCTCGCGTGGCTTTTCATTAAGAGCTGTTAAGAGTTGCACAGGAGGGAACGGGGTGGGACTTATAAGAAAGAAAAAAAAAAGACGGAGTATTTGGCTTTTATCTATTTATTTATTTTGTTTATTTTTATTTATTTATTTATTTATTTTAAGTCCCGCTTTGGTCCCTCCTATGCAACTCTTAGCAACTCTTTCTCTCTCTCTCTCTCTCTCTCTCTCTCTCTCTCTCTCTCTCTCTCTCATTTCTGTGGCTCTGAAGGTGAGCAGGTTTATGTGTGGGCGTGGGTGGACGCAGTGTGGGCGGCGGTGATGGTGATGGAGTCGATGGTGATTAGAATGATGATGAGGAACCAGAAAGACCGACAATGCACAACGCTTGCAAACGGTAGAACCTGCTTGGCGGACGTCGGAGTGAATCGTCTCCCCACCATCTGTCACCGGATCGAGCTCAACAGTCTCTCTCTCTCTCTCTCTCTCTCTCTCTCTCTCTCTCTCTCTCTTTCTGTGTGTGTGTGTGTGTGTGTTTACCTAATTGTGGTGTACAGGACAGTAGCAACGCTCGTCGGGTCCCGTTTCGTATTCTCTCGTTTTCTAACATACCTAGACTCAAATTTACATACACTTCCAACTTAATCTATATACTTGATTTCTATTCATCATATCTAGATTTAAACTCATGTATTCTTATTTGAGCTTGGGCTATATCACCTTCTAAGCTATTTCACATATCTATACATCTATGTGGAAAGCTATTTCCTCACATCCTTTCGACATGTGTATGTGTGATTTACCATGGTCTTGGATCACGTGTTGGACTCGTGATCGACAGCTATTTCCTTCCCGGAAGAGAGCTCAGAGCTCATATACGATCGATCTATGGGTGACGCTGTGACCTTACACGCGCGCGCGCACACACACACACACACACACACACACACACACACACACACACACACACACACACACACACACACACCCGTCCCCCATCCCTTCTCGAGAGTCGGATTTTGTTTGTTTTGACAGCGCAGCGATACTGCATTGCCGAACCTTTTTGTAACAGTTGTATCCATACCATTTTATAGAAATTAAAGTAAAGATATATTATTTGATCACAAATAAAATAAATAGCATGCCGACAGGAGACCTTTTGGCATAAATAATATAAAATAGTAATAGATATATTATGAATAAAATAAAAAAAATAATGATAAATAAAATAAATGCATAGGTAAATAAATACTCGCAAATGCATAGGTAATAGATAAATGTATAGGTAAATAGATAAATGCATAGGTAAATAGATAAATGCATAGGTAAATAAATATATGCATAGGTAATAAATGCATAGGTAAATAAACGCATAGGTAATAAATAAATGCATCGATAAGAAATAAATGCATAGGTAAATAAATGCAGTTTCCGCTCACCACGAGAGACAGTGAGACCAGTAAAGAAAATGTGCATTTATACAACAGTTACCAACTTCAAGTGGTTGTTCATTGGCCGAACGGGTTAGAGCGTCGCCACTTGCGGCGGAGGTTGTGGTGACGG
Organism: Oratosquilla oratoria; assembly: GCF_046742065.1. Classification (NCBI taxonomy): domain Eukaryota; kingdom Metazoa; phylum Arthropoda; class Malacostraca; order Stomatopoda; family Squillidae; genus Oratosquilla; species Oratosquilla oratoria. The sequence continues at coordinate 648,106 of NC_134806.1, read as the reverse complement.
CCGTTTGAACCCTTCCACGCTACAGTCCTCTGTAAGGGGGACCGTTTAAGCCTCCTGATGGAGGGAAGGGGAGTTTGCGACGTAAAGCCGAATCACTCGAATCGATCCGTGCTCCTCTTCCTCTTCTTCCTCCTCTTCCTCGTCTTCTCCTCTTCCTCCTCCTCCTCCTCCTCCTCTTCCTCGTCTTCTTCTTCTCTTCCTCATCCTCCTTCCTTTTCTTCCTCGTCTTCTCCTCTACCTCCTCTTGCTCCTCTTCTTCTCTTATCCTCCTCCTCCTCCTCCCTCGTGGTGGCCGACATGGAGTGGCCCAGTGGTCGCCGCTTATAGGACTCGACCCACGTCTCCACCTGCCCAAAGGTGTGCCGACGCCGCCGCCGCCTCCGTACTCTTTGATCCCAACGAACAGCGATGACGTCGTATGCAGGTGAACAAGTGAACAGGTCAGGTCAGGTCGTGTATGGTGGGACCCGAGGGGCCTCGGACGGTCGCTTCAGTTCTCCTCCCTTTCCCATCTCCTCCTTTCCCCCTCTACCCCTTTTCCCCTTTCCCCCTTTCCCCCTCTCCCCACCCCCTTTCCCTCTCCCCCTCTCCCCACCCCCTTTCCCATCTCCCCCTTTCCCCCTCTCCCCACCCCCTTTCCCCTCTCCCCTTTCCCTCTCCCCACCACCTTTCCCCCTTTCCCCTCTCCCTCCATCCCCTTTCCCCTCTCCCTCCATCCCCTTTCCCCTCTCCCTCCATCCTCTTTCCCCTCTCCCCCATCCCCTTTCCCCCACCCACTTTCCCCCTCTCCCCCAGCCCCTTCCCCTTCCCTCTCTTTCCCCCCTCTCCCCCTTTCCTCTCCCCTTTCCCCTCCCCTCTTCCCCTTTTCCCTCTCCCGTCTCCCCCTCTCCCCCCTCCCCCCTCCCACAAAGGACGGGCCTACACATCCAATAAGCCTTTCATCCCCCATATAAAGGGGGTTGCCGAATCAAAGCAGACCTTTTTTCCATGACTGCGTGGGTAGGAACGCACAAAAAAGGGGGGTGGGGGGCGGGCGTTAAGGGGGGGATCCCTCCCCCCCCTGCCCCATCTGTTCCACCCCCAGTGGATCACGAAAGTCGTAGAGGTGAGGAAACAGACCTAGTGGAATTTAGTGGAGTGATAATTAATGGTACACACAGGATCTATTGTCATCATCTTCATCGTCGTCATCGTCATCGTCGTTATCATCTTCGTCATCGTCGTTATCATCTTCATCGTCATCGTCGTTATCGTCATCTTCATCGTCATCGTCGTCTTCATCATCGTCGTCGTCGTCATCATCATCGCCATCATCATCAATATCATCATCATCATCATCATCATCCCCATCATCAATATCAGCATCATCATCATTGCCATCATCATCGTCATTATCGTCGTCGTTGTCATAACCATCATCATCTATATCATCATCATTATCGTCATCATCATCATCATCATCATGGTCATCATCGTCATCATCATCAATAGCTGCCATTTTTTTTTTCTTTTTTTTTTCTAAATAATCTTGGCACTGTAGATCCGCGGCCGTTCGTGTGAAGGGTGCGTATCCTGTGCGTGAATTCGTTTTGCATGTCCTCTCCCACCGAATGTACGAAACTTTAAACCTATTTAAATTTAGTTGCGTTTATTCTAGCTACCCTTAGACGGTTTTGTTCGTCTTAGAAACAAAGGATCAGGATTCGAACTCGTGTATTTCATGTCACCTTTGCCCTATGTGCTCAGAATTTTAGCCAAGATTGGGACCCACCGGGAAAGAATTATCTTTAATTTGCGACTTCAGCTGTTAACAGCCGTTGGGACTCGAACTCGGGACTGTGCAAAGAAAATGGGAGGTGGTTGTGTCGTGGAAGGAAAAGGATGTAAGGAATAAGGAGTCTTGTATGAAGAAAACGGAATGTAAGCGCGCCTGAACTCCATTTAAAGAAAACGGAATGCAGGGAGAATCCAAGTATTGTTGAAAGAAAACGGAAGACGAAATGTAGATACGCCTTATCTCCAATTGAAAGAAAATGAAATGCATCTGTGAAAAAAAAGAAAATGGGAATTGAGATAGAAAACGGAAGAAGGTGGGCGCCGGAAATGACGTCAGATACACCAAGAGACGCTGAGTAGTGGTGTCATCGCATTCGATATGTGGGTTCGAGTCCCGCACTCTTCCGTTTCCCGGCAGTCTATTACCTGTCCCCTGAAGTCCTTAAAAAAGCGCTTAATGGGGCAAAGGCGACGGCATCGGAAGCAGCTACTCAGCGCCTCCTGGTGTATTAAGCTGTGTCAATGTTCAAAATCAGCGTATGATGTTTTGGTTCTTTTATTGTATTTTTGATATGGGAAGTATTGTATAAATAATACAATATATTCTATGCAGTACCCTTTCGCAAAAATGTTCATTTTTTTCGCCCAACCGTCACCACCCCCGGATGAGAGCCAGTGGATCATTACAGGATTCGAACCCACTCATCTGGGGTAGTGACATCACCATAAGAAGCCCCACTTGTTTTCGTTACCCCAGTCGTTTTTTTTTTTTTTTTTTTTTTTCCGTCACTTGGGACAACGAAGTCCATTCATGCCCGCCCAGCAGCGCCCGTGGGCGGTCCCAACTCTTCCTCCTCTTCCTCCTCCCTCGGCTCATCCTCCTCCTTCTCCCTCGGCTCTTCCTCCTCCTCTTCCTCCACCTCCCTCGGCTCTTCTTCCTCCTCCTCCTCCTCCTCCTCCTCCTCCCTCGGCTCTTCCTCCTCCTCCTCCTCCCTCGGGTCTTCCTCCTCCACCTCCCTCGGCTCCTCCTCTTCCTCCTCCTCCTCCTCCTCCTCCCTCGGCTCTTCCTCTTCCTCCTCCTCTTACCCCGGCTTTTCCTCCTCCTCCCTCGGCTCCTCCTCTTCCTCCTCCTCTTTCCCCGGCTCTTCCTCCTCCCTCGGCTCTTCCTCCTCCTCCTCCCTCGGCTTCTCCTCCTCCTCCTCCTGGAGGAGGACTTCACACTTTTTACTCCAGACTGAAGGAAGAGTATCGGATACATGTCCTCCTGGAACTGAAAAAACCGAGGAGGACGTTGGGCCTTCGTGCCACTCGAGCGACGAAGAACTTGTTAGAACTAGACTCAAGTATGGGATGCTGACTGCATAGGTATCGCGTAGTCAATATATTAGGGACCTTATACCTCTACGTACCAGAACTACGTAGCTTTTTTTTTTTTTTTTTTTTTTAAGACAGATTTTATTTTCATTGTGAAAAAATCAACTCTGGTCACGTAAATTTTAGTCCTGTGAAGATCCTTCCATTAAGCCCCAGTCAGTCACACCAAGCTTACGACCTGTTTCCGACCACTTTCGACCGAAAATCAAGCGATCGGTCGGCGACACAAAACCTATGCAAGGAATTGAAATGGAAAAAGTTGATGTGGTTGATAAGATGAAAATCTATGTACTGGGGACTATTCAGTGTGTGTTGTAATCTATCTATCGATCAGTCTATTTATCTATCTTATTACCGACTACCAGCGACTTCCAAAGACTACCTGCAACTGGTCGGCGACCAGTCGGAGACAGGTCGTAAGCTTGGTGTGACTGGGCCTCCAGTATCTCTGGAACTCGACTCCTTCAATGCAAGATTGTCCCTATGGATAGAAGCGCTGGTTACCAACAGAGAGAACCCGTGAGGTTTGTTTTAAGTTGAGCCCCGTCACTGTCGAAAGACGGCTAACTGGCACATGACGCTTTTATCGATTTTATTTACGCGATAGGCCAGAGATTAGAACAGCGTTTCTCAACAGGGGTTCCGCGCAACCCTAAGGTTCCGCAAAAAGTTATTGTAATAATGTTATATAGACATCATCCTATCTAACCTATTATTACGATGACAATAAAATGAGAAAAATACGTTTTTTTTCTCGTTTTTTTATTTTCTTTTTCTTCTTGACACATGCAATTTATTTTAAAGGTTACGCACGGTTCAAAAACGCTGGGTTAGAGGAACGGAGGTAGGTTAATCTTGTTTTTTGAGTCGCTCCACTGTGCGGAGGCTCTCTCTCTCTCTCTCTCTCTCTCTCTCTCTCTCTCTCTCTCTCTCTCTCTCTCTCTCTCTTCTCTCTTCTCTCTCTTCGTCTTAGTACTCAAACTGGCTTACCCCTTGACATCCCCCCCCCCTCACCTACACTTATCTGCGGCTGAGGGAGGTTCTTATCAACAAAGGAATTCCAAGACACTTCCTTCTCTCAGCGCCGACACTTGACTTTGAGTCTGCACATTGTTCTGCCATTTCCTCCCCAACTTTAGAACTGCTGGAGCCACGGAAGAAATTACCAATATCACCTGGCGCCAGTCATAAGATCACCTGGCGCAAAAGGATCACATGAAGAAACAGCACCACAGACTTCGACAGAGTGACAGTTCTTCATGTGAGCTCTCCTAGGGTGACAATTTTTCATGTGGTCTATCCTAGGGTGACATTTCTTTATGTGGGCTATCCTAGGGTGACAATTCCACTGTTGATATTCGGCGTACTAGGGTGAAAATTCTTCAGGTGCGATCTCATGGGGTGACGATTCTTCATGTGGGCCATCCTGGGTTTACGATTCTTCGGTTGTATAAGTTGATGACAATAAGCATTGCTGTCATTCAAACTAACCTAATCTTTATTCCAATGTTGATATTCGGCGTACTGGGGTGACGATTCTTCAGGTTAGATCTCATAGGATGACGATTCTTCATGTGGGATCCAAAAATATTATCTTCTGGCTTTGTTAGACGATTTTTTTTCAGCTGGGGGGGAGGGGGAGCTCATCGGTCGAGACCCCCCCTTAATCCCCCCCCCCAGCTGAATAAAATCGTCTAAGGTTGGCCAGAACAAAATCATATTGATGACGTCACCGTTTTGAAGGGGTCATGGGTCACGTGATCTCGTGATTGTTATAGTTAGTATGTTTTGTATTAAAAATAGATAATATTAAATAAATAGATAATAGTAATATTTTATTATTCTTTATATTATTATAAATTTTGATAATTTATTTATCATTATTATATATATATTTTTTCGTATCCGTCCTAGTTATGGACCAAAAGGTCTCCTGTCGGCATGCTCCTCCTTTATAATCCTTTATAATTATAATAATAATGATAATAATAAAAGTTCCAAATTTGTGGTCTGTACTCGCAACAGCAGAAGGTCGATGCTCAAGGTTCGCCATCGGCTGACGGAGGTGGGGAAAGCGACAGCCGAGGAGGTCGCAAAGTCGAGTTCCCTCTAGGTCAATTGGTCTTAAGGTTACATTTCAAGCCCTCGGCTTATAAATGAATAAAAACAAATTTTATGTATTTAAATAATAATAATAATAATGATAATAATAAATGAATAAATAAAAATGTAAAAAAAATGTAAAAAAAAAAAGTATTGAATGTATTCTTAACCGACTGCTGCGTTCTGTGGTTAGAGATTCACGCTCGACGTCACATCTGCGTTTCTACACACCTGTGATTACGTCACAAGCCCCCCCTTCCTCCCTCCCTCCTTCCTTGATGTCTCCGAAGTGGGCCAAAATCGTCTGACGTTAACCAGAATAAAATTTGCAGTGAGTCATCACAGTGTAGGGGTTCATCGAGATACGGTAATTTTCGATCCGTGTGCTGTATCGACGTCCCCCCTACCCCACCACCCAGAATCATATGAAGTTGGCCAAAACAAAATCAGACTTCTGTTTTGTCCGAGTGAAGGGAATCACACAACCAAAGAGTAACATAAGGGTCATCAATATATATATATATATATATATATATATATATATATATTCCATGGTGTCCGTTTCCGTATCCCTTGAGATCTCAAAAAATCCTCGCACTCATCCTTTACCTTGTTCAAAATCAATACCATCACAAAAAGCAACATGGGGTCAGTGATACAAAAAATTTATCTGAGCCAATAAACTTATTCAACAAGTGAAACAAAACAATGCATGAAGGAAAATAAGCATGATGAGAAATCATACATTTCAGTCCCTTTGCGTGCATGGCATGAAACCAGCATACAGCATTTCCCGAACCCCCTGCAGGTTCAGTCCACTGGGAACTGTACCTGAAATGATAAATACCTTGTAGGCTATAGTGACCCCTTGTCTTTGACTAATATGTAATAAGCCCAAAATGCCTTTCTTACCTTGTAGGCTATAGTGACCCCTTGTCTTTGACTAATATGTAATAAGCCCGAAATTCCTTTCTTACCCAGAGATTATGTTCACCGGTGAGTCATCTCGCCTATGTATAGAGTTGCACTTTTTTATTATTATTATCATTACTAAAGAAGGAAAATAAGAATACAAAAACAAGAGTTCTCTTGACCTATTCCAACCGGTATTTACTACTGCTCAATAATAGCAACACTGTTATTAGCGGGAGAGCATCGACCCAAACATACCCCAATTCCACTTTGTAAACAAACAAACTTGCCGCCGGCAGAAGCAGAGGCTTTGGGTTCAACAAACGGACACTGCACGACGAGTCATCTCCCTCACTCCCCCCCCCCTTTTTTTTTAATTATTATTATTATCCCAAAAACTTCACCGTTTCGCTTACGAGATCTTCGAGTATAGGACGCGGGTACTCGTAGTTCGAAAACCTGCGTAATTGACGGTTCTAAGGTGCACCGCTGTGTCCTCAACCGCCCTAACGAGCAAAAGGATATCTTACTCAAAGTGTATTCATAGATTCTGTTACTACTAACGAACCCTTCGTCCCTAGATGGTTTTTCTTTCTGCCATGTCAGATAATTATTCCAGCGGTGTATCAGATACACATGTTGGTGAATGCGACTCTCTCTTCCTTGATGTACTGATCAAGGATCAGGTCCACGTCGTCCTTGAGCGAGTCAGCAATCTGTGTGAGCCAAAGAGGAGTTCCTCTCTCATTCTCCATTCCTCTCTCTTTCTCCATCCTCCTTCGCTCTCTTCTTCCCTCTCCCTCTTCCTTCATCCTTCTTGCGCTCTATTCCTCTCTCTCTCCTCCTCTCTTTCTCCTTTCCTCCCTCTCTTTCTCCTTCACTCTCTCTCTCTCTCTCTCTCTCTCTCTCTCTCTCTCTCTCTCTCTCTCTCCGATTCGCTATCATGATCTTGAATCACATGGTGAACTCGTGGTAGTCAGTTATTGTCCTCCCGAATGGCAGATCCGAGTTAATTTAATCCAGAAGAACAATGGGTAACCTTTTCACCCTACATACACCGCACGCTCATCCCTTTGTGTGTGTGTGTGTGTGTGTGTATGTATATATGTATGTTTGTGTGGTGTGTGTTTGTGTGTGTATGTATGTGTATGCCTGTGTGTCTATGTATGCGTATGTATGTGTGTGATACATTCTACAAAGAAATAACAATGTAAGACTAACATTTCCCCCATGATAATAAACAAACACAGTGAATAATAATATATAGAATAAATACGTAAATAATAGATACAAAAAAAGAAAAGGTTTGCTAAGTTTTCTGACATTTGCCTTCTTCCTTTCCTTTTTATGTTCTCTCTCTCTCTCTCTCTCTCTCTCTCTCTCTCTCTCTCTCTCTCTCTCTCTCCGTTCTTCCTCTCTCTGTCACTCTTCCTTGCCTCCCCCTCTCCTCCCTCCATCATCTCCATCAATTCTTCTTCGCGTCCCCTTCAAGCAACATATGTTGGCAGGTGTTCCTTGTGCGAAGAGGGATGGAGGGTGCTCCCCGGTGGCCGGCACTCACTCCCCGGACCGAATCCCGGGTCACACGTTCACGATCCCGGCCGGTCTCCTGCTACGGGACACCACGAGTGTACATTCTCGAGTCTGTCTGGCGCCAGGCGATTTCATTATACCTCGGGAATGGAATGCAAAGGTCTTCCACCTCACTCCCCCCCAACTTCGTCCTCGGAGTGTGCAGTAAACACACTCCAGTAACGTACACACACATTGCAAGGGCCTTTGGGCTGGAAATTGGGCACTTCACTCTTTTGTATTGTTCGTATTTGGCAACTATCCGGTAAGGTGGAACACCATTTTCCACATTTATAATTTCTGAATGGTAAGAAAATGGGAAAAGCCTGTGAGAAATAATTTTTCATTATTTTTTTTTTATATTTTTGTGAAGGGCACTTTTGGGGCACAGGGCAAAGGGGCAGATGCTCGGGCACCCCAGCAACCTCCGTCCGCACGGGCCTGACACGCTCCATCCTCTTCCTGTCCACCCGAGGCGCCATGCTGAAGCTTTGGGACACATCTTCTCCTTCTCAAGGACACATCCATTACTCTTGTTTTAAGCGACAGGGCTTTGCGAATGATCCCCCCCCCACCCCATCCTACCCAGCCCTATAACCCTAATTCAGGCCACCCTGCCCCCTTCTTGCTGACGTCATCTTCACTTCCTCCTTCTGCAGTAAACAAGTGGTCCGCATTCCACCGCCCGTCGAGGTTTGCAAATTCAAAAACACTTTCCAACTCTTACGTTTACTTTATCGTCATCATCATCCATTTTCTTTTTTTTTCTTCGTTTCTGTAAACAATGACGTCATCTCTGGTGCCGCGGTAGTCTCGTCACCGTTCCTGTGAAGGGTGATCGTTGTAGAGTGCCGGGTGCCTCGTCTGCTTACGCCAGGAGGCTCTTGTCTGTGCTAGAGCGGTCTCTTTCCACTGTGGACAACGCACAACACTCGGGGTATACCATCTGTACCTCTTCTGTGGCGCAAAGATGGAAGGCATGGGTGGAGGATTCCGAAATATACTGTACACGACAGCATAAAAAAAAATCCCAACAAGAGCGAGAGGCGAACCAAACCTTCAAACGACATTTGCCTACATGGACCAACACAGCTTAACCCTTTGAATACGATGATGCCTACGTGGGCGTCATGATGAGTAAGTGAGTATATGAGGATGCAAGCGTCGGTTTCCTAATTATAAATTCATGTAGTTGTAGCTGAGTGACCTCCGTTTTCTGTGAACAGGCTTGATCACTTTTTTCAGTGGTTACAAACATAATGGATAAAAGAGAACGAGTATAACAGTTGTAACTTTATATTTTATAATGCGCGTGTTATGATGCATTATCGTACGTCAGGCAACTAATGTGCGTGCGAAGATATGACTCGTATCGAATAGGTACGCTACAAACACAATAAACAAACAAACACTACAGACGAACTATTTCCTTGTACAGCGTCCGCATTAACCAGCGCCTCTATCCGAGGGGGAAAATTTGTGCCGAAGAGGTATTGAAGAGTCACAGAGGAGGTGGGGGGGGGGTCAGGGAGAGAGATGGAAGGAGAATACAGTAGCAGAAAAGAGGTATATTGCAAGTTGAAAGTTGTCAGCATGCTTCTCTAAGAAACGAGTCTTCAACTATATTGCTGCGTGGCTCTGGTCCGTAGGGGGGTCACCCAAGGCACCCGAACATTACGTGCATACAGGTTATGCAGTCAGTACTCATAGTGGGACACGAGAGGAGCAGCTTCCTCTGATCTTCATCTTCCCCCAAGTCGAGTCGGACCCAGACGCCGAAGGAAACAGCCCCCCCCCCCCAAAAACAAAAAAAAAAAAAAAAAAAAAAAAAACACATTGTCACCCCCGGAGTTTCCTTTTGCCAATTGGATTTTTTTTTGGGGGGGAGGGGGGGGATCCTTTGTGAAGAAACATCAGGATGTTATTGAAAACTGCTCCAGAGGTTAAAAGGAGCCTCCCCTTTGCCATCGTGTTCCAGATAATGCATGTTCGTTTTGACTCGCATATATAACCAGACACATCATCGTAGACACACTGGCAGCGCAGACGCAAACACAACATTTATGGGGTGGAGGGGGCGCTCAGGAGGGGTGGGGAGTGGGGACCCCTCACTGGGAAGAGTGGCGACCGTCTGCTTCCTTCAGGGGTGAATACCCGAAGAAAGACAAAAGACCATGTAGATCCCTTCACATCATCATTGTCATAATAATGATAATGAAAACAATAATAATAATAATTATAATAATAATATTAATACATATATATATATATATATATATTATATATGCCAACGGTTTTTTCACCCTTTTAATAATAACAATGATAATAGGAGGCGTCAATGTGACTGTGTGTGTGTGTGTATGGTTGCCGTCGATTGTTTGAAATAATAATTTAAAATTATCATTAAAAGGTTTTCCGTTACCCCCATTGTTAAGCTGGAATCATGTTGACAAAAAACAAACAAATTTAAAAAAATACAAATACTATATCATAACTACTGCGTAGGAAAATATATTGAATGCTTAACATTAAAATATCTATTCCAGTTTCGGTATATGTTCATATATATCAATAGATGGACCAGCTTGGGTTGTCCTAAAAAAAAAAAAAAAAAAAAAAAAAAAGACACTTTGACACAGCAGCAACAAGGCCGAGGCACTGAGCAGGCGCTCTACCCACTATACCACCCCCCCCCATTCCCACATACACAAACTCACTTTCAGCGGAGACGCAGGACATATGAAAGGTCGCCTCCCCATCCATCTTGCGACACCCACATCTACATAAAAGAGATAATCCATTATCTTAATTTGCATACATACACACGCACACACACAAGACAGACACGCACACACACACAAGACACACACACACACACACACACACAAGACACACACACACACACGTTAAATTATGAATAACTTCAACTGTGGAAAAAAACGATGATGCCAAAGTACATCACAATGAGGTAATTACTAGGTTCACACATTCGTGTGTATGTGTGTGTGCGTGCGCGCGCGTGTATTTGCCTGATCGTAGTATACAGGAAAGGATCAACGCTCGTAGGGTCCCCGTCTCCTATTCTCTAATTTTCTAACATACCTAGATTCCAATTTGTGTATGTGTGTGTGTGTAGTGTAGTGCTATCAGCGAGTTCCCATAGTTGACGTGATGGTTCTTAACTGAGTTGCCAAAACAATACTTTATGTACGTTCACGGCCTATACCTCAATGACCCCCCCCACACCCACTTCCGTCCCGTGTGGTACTCTCCCACTAACACTGACCGGCGTCAGACGATTTTTTTCTCATTTTCATTATTGTTGATTTTCATATTTCATTTATGAATAAATTTGGTCCTCACCAAACTTATGGGGAAGAATGGGGAGTTGCTGGTCTGTGGGAAAAATTGTAAAGTTGGTAAAGTGTGAGTGTCAGACCGGAGACCGAGTATCATCCACTCTGGGTTGCACTTTCTCGGTGGAGGTGAAGGGATTGATGCGATTTGGAGGCAGGGTGGCGGGCAGGTCTCTCTCTATTTCTATCTCAACTCGTCAATAAACAGGTTATGCTGGCTTATCAGTACTTGATTATATATTTTATTTTCAGCCATTTGGTTTGAGAAGGCTAGTAATTAAAGATAGTAAAGAGAAAGTGATCGTTTCTCAGAGAGAAAAAAATATATACACAAAAATGTACAAATGTCATCCGTAGACTGTTTGTGATATGCATAGAGAGAGAGAGAGGATGGGCAGAGTTGATTAAAGAGAGACACGGGTTGTAAAGAAAGAAAGAAGAGAGAGAGGGAGAGGTACGCGACGAACTGCTTCTCAAGGGTTGCTTGAGGATTAGATCCTGCATGCTTGAGCAAGCAAGCAAGCAAGCACGTGCACTCGAGACAGAAGCTAGCTAGTCAGTCTTCTTAAAAGCTATTTAATCCGATTTCCTTTGTAGAGCGGTGGGAGGTATGCTTCCCCCACTCCCTCCCTCCCTCTCTCCCATAGATGGCACGCCGTTCTCAACGCAGTATATGCAAGTTGGCATGGCGGTCGAAGAATATTTGAGAAAAAATTAAATTGTTCGAATTAACGGACGTCTGAACTTGTTTGTGTCGTGAGATTATCATTATTATTATTAATATTTATACAGTTATTTATTTATTATTCATATATGTATTTACATTTTTCTTTACTCGAATGCTTTGTGTCAGTTCAGAACTTCAGGAGTGTCTGAGCAAATTGTCGATCTTTTGAAGTCGACCCGGAGACTACAGTCAAAGAATGCGAATGAAACAAATGTTCCAAGGCAGCACAGTATATTATGCCTCGCAGATAACGTATACATTTAGTAAAGAAAATAATAAACAAAAGAATAAATATAAACACGTCAGGTGGCGCTAAGCTGCTAAAGCTGTCTTCTTGGCCATATTCGCTCGGGTAGTGCTGAATCACATTCACCAGAGCAAGATAGAAAGATAGAGAAACGACGGGGAAAACAATTGAGAGTGCAGACGCTGCATCTCTAAGAATGCACGAATTCTTGGTCGGGGTGGGATCAACAGGTTTCATCAGGCTCGAGTTTGGCAGTCGGATGAGCAACACAAAGTATTTTGAGAATTTATGCTTGGAAAATATAGATACATACTAACAGAAAAGGAAAAATAATCGCATGGCAAGCGCAATTTATAAATGATCAATGAAGGATCATTATTAGAATATGAAATAAAATGAAACGTTGTCGTACATCTACAGGACGGCTCCACCCACTCAGTGACGTCATAGTTGAGAATCGAAATGCAAACAAACACGGACAATAATACTCGCCTCCACGGAAAAAAAAAAAAAAAATACATCCTGCGCCTACAACACCCGTGATTCAACGACACGCTATACCTGAGTCATGGGACTGAGTTTGAGGATGTCGATGATGCGTAAATACAGTCGTGAGCATAAATCGTGAACCACACCACACTTTTCGCTTCGAAGATAACGTTCATTTCAGGGATTTTATAATTTCTGTAGACTATTTATAATTATGGTAGAAGGTAAAATATAGGGAAAATATGCCAGACAGCAACATAAGTTGTATATCTACCGAATGCCAGTGGGTGATTCAAGGTTTTGCCTGTGACCGGCTGTACGTGTGTAACGAACTCAACAATACTAAATAACAATTGAGTACATCCACTCGACACAATCGGCCCAACCAGCTTCATGCACGCCCAGTAAATCATCGGTTGATACGAATAGACATGATGCCAGGTTACAATATTATGGTCACTTTAACTTGCTAGATATATTTATCAATATTACTTCTGAAGATATTTATTTTTTCGTGTCCCCATTTTTGATTTGTATTTTATTTTTTTATTTTGTTGTTATTATTATTTTCTTTCGTGATAAGTGTTTAATGCTTTTCAATGAAATAGTAATTTCGGTGACTAAAAGGAATGTTGTTCTAGAAGGGTTATTTTCAAAACATGCGAGAGGTCTAACCAGATTAGTTTAGGTTCCGTGTAACGTGTCGTCATCTTCGTTTATGCTGTTAGGAAAAGCAACATTTCTCAGAAACGAGATAAAGAGATGACGAAAAGTGGAGGACAGCCAAGAAGTCGGTATTAACACGTACGACGCTTGCGCACACACACAATTGTGTATATTTAAGTTTGGTAAACAGTTAACACACATACACACACACGTAGTGGTTAGAGTTCCCGGCCGCCATTACGGCGGTCCGGATTCGAATTCCGCCTGGGGCTGAAATAATTTCAGTATCGCTGCGCTGCGAGTCGTTACTCTAACTCGTGGGCGGGTAGTTGGGTGTGTGTGTTCATGTAAGGTCACAGCATCACCCATAGATCGGTCATATATGAGCTCTGAGCTCTCTTCCGGGAGGGAAATAGCTGTCGATCACGAGTCCAACACGTGGTCCAAGACCATAGTGAATCACACACGCTGAATAAAAATGAGAATGCCATGAACGAAAAAAACATGAGAGAACTGATAGGGTAGGGATACATGAGGAGGAAAAAAGTATAATTGTGGAACAGCCAAGGAGAGAAGAAAGTTGAGATGTGGCAAAAATGATAATGGTGTTTAGGAGCAGGGAAATACCCATGAAAGGCAGTAAATATAGATAGATATATTATTGTGCAAACAAATAAAAGTTCAAGAATGGGTAAGGCAGATTGCGACATAGGAAGAAAGAAAAAAGGACAGTGGTAGAAGGTAAAAGAGAGAGAAACGAGGACTGAACAGATGAGAGTATTTTACTGAAAAGTGATAGATCAAAAGATGAAGTGGTATGGAGAAGATCCAGAGAAGGAAAAACAACGAATGTGAAAGCTAATCCCAATATATACAGTATATATATATTTTTTTAAATATTTGAATTAGCTTTTACTAATATAGACAGATTGACCTCATCAAATGTAGAGGTAAATGACAATTTAAAAGAGAGAGGACCAGACATATTGTATTTGACAGCTTATGAGACGCACCTCAATATGGGCAAGCATTGAAATATAGATAGATAAATAAATAAGTGGGTTTAAGTTCCAAATATCAAGTGAAGGGGTTTCACCTGACATTGAAAGCCTCCCTGCTATCAAGTGTCAGCCCCACAGGGTTGCATTTGATAGAGATGAGGGTATCAGTGGATTTTAAGAATGGACAGCTTTCCTGTCCATCTTGCACGGAAAAGCCACAAACTAATACCAATTAATATAGTGAAAATATAACTGTCAGGAGAATGTAATTGTAGAGAGGTGAAGTGGGAGGAGTAGAAAACAGCTGGAAGTGAAGAATCATTAAGTAATGCATTGTGGAATATAGTATCAGGTAACATGATGAACCAGTGGGTGAAATTCAGAACCAACAATATATTCTTTCATATCTCTTTCCTATTCTCTCTCTTTTTCTCATTCTTATTTTCTCTTTTGTCACACTACACACTATCTTGCACAGGTGGATGTTGCAGCACTAAAGGTGCATACACACAGCCTTTAGTTCAACAGACCCCCATTTAATGGATTTCAGAAACAATTGACAAAATCCAGTGACTCCTGATAAATTTATGATAGACCCCACTATACAATCAAAGCCAATCAAAAACCCATTTTCACAATACTTGGTAAGTAAAGATAATAAATCACATTAATTATTATATGTTTATCAGACCTATGCCCCTCTCCAATTTTTTCAATTAAATTGAGGGATGGTTATATATTGATATTGCTCATGACTCAGACACTGCAGTGTTTGACTCCTTTGCAGCATTTCCCCGTGTGTAAAAATAATTTAATAAGAAGAAGAAATGAGAGATATTTTTTCCACCTCCCCATCCTCATCCTCTGAAACAGATTGTGGGGTCATCCATCAGTAGACATCCACATAAATTTTATCGTGAACTTTGGGACGCAATTGCAGATTAATGTTAACAAGAGTAAGAGGAGCTGGTTCTGAAAGTACTTTCAGATGTTTGAATGTGCTTACATCTTGTGTTTCTTTACAGGCTCTAGCCCTTACATGTATTGGGCTGCTTCGAGCACATGGTCTCCACTTTGGGTCAGGAGGAAGTTTCTTCGATGCCCGTGCAGACAATGACCGTTTCCTTGTCGGAGTCATTGCAATTGGATCATCCATCATCATCTCTACGCCACTCCTACTTGGCTATGTGTTCTTTGACCATTCCTCTAATCTTCTGGTAAGTCGTATTTGGTTCTTCCATTAGAAAATAGACATTGACCCATGGCCAAGTTGTCCAATAGGTGCCTAATGCTATGATGTAGGCAGTGATACATGATAATGTGTATTTATTGTTCATAATTCATGGGTTGCACAAATCATTTATGCAATGAATTTATGCACTGTGCCATGGTGTGCTAGGTTGGGTTTTCTTGAATTTAAGCTGAAGAAAGAATAATATGCTTATTGAATAGATTATCAATACAGCATAATGCTCTAATGCATTGTCATTTACACAAAAGTATCAGGAACATGGTGTCATGGTGCAGGTGTTGAATAATAACATTCAGTCCTTATTCATAATTTCAGTCATGCATTAATTGTTCTGGCCATTAAATTTACAAATATACATAATATCATTGTGCTCCAAAATGTGCTTGTAATATTGTCAGAAGGAAGAATGATTGACTTGGAGAAATTACAAACACTGACCAACCCTACAGTAGAGTTTTGGCCACCCTACAGGTTTTTTGACTAATGGCTCAAGAAATACTGGGGTACCCAACACCAGTGCACAAGATGGTATTCAGCAATGTGTAGGCCACACTTTAAATTTTCATTTTAAGCTAATTGTCCTTTCCTTGGACCCTATTCAGGTATTTCTCATTGAGTATAGAATGGAGTTTTATATCTCTTTGGATTTAAGCAATAAGGTTTTATATATTGCTGAAATTGTAAGCACAGACTGGACATTACAGTACCTTACTGTCTGCAACCTGAGACCAGGTGTTCTACAAATTTTATGACTGTGGACCATGGTATGATTTAGAACTAAACACTGGAAGTATTAAGGGTTTGAAATCTTTAGGATTGCCATTAGTGCACCTTTCTATTCAATGTAGAGCAAAACCAAGCTGAAATGCACTGAAATATGTTTTTATTTTCATTTACAAAAGGTGTATAATGAATCCAATATTCATATATAAGACAGTGGTACAAAGTTTCTTTACTTGATTGATTTATGGAACTGTGGGTCTCCTGCAGTAGAGAATTGAAGTAACAGATTTACTCTTACCATCATTTTATTCTAATTTAGGAGAGGAACAGAGGGTATAATTGGTGAGGAACTGTGGGTTTAGGACAGGTAGGGGTTGTGTAGATCAGATTTTTGTGGTAAGACAGATATGTGAGAGAGCTATAGGAAAAGGTAAGGATGTTTTTTGGGCTTTTATGGATCTGGAAAAGGCTTATGACAGGGTAGAGAGGAAGGCACTGTGGGAGGTACTGCAGATATATGTGATAGGAGGAAAGCTGTCAAGAGTTTTTATGAGAGTAGTAGAGCTTGTGTTAGGATTAGAAATGGAGAGAGTGAATGGTTTGAGGTAAAGGTGGGACTTCGTCAGGGATGTGTTATGTCACCCTGGCTGTTCAATCTATCTTTACATGGATGGGGTGGTGCAAGAGGTGAATGCAAGGGTAGTGGGTCAGGGGTTGGAGATGATTAAAGAAAATGGAGAAAAGTGGGAGGTGAGCCAGTTGTTGTTTGCTGACAACACTGCACTTGTAGCAGGATCAGAGGAGAGATTGAGGAAGTTAGTGACAGAGTTTGAGAAGGTGTGTGAAAGAAGGAAGCTGAAGATAAATGTGGGCAAAAGTAAGGTGATGAGATGTACAAGGGGAGAGAGTGACAGCAGGCTGGAAGTGAGCATTAAGGGTGAAAGACTGGAGGAAGTGGATAGTTTTAGATACTTGGGTGCGAATGTGGCAGGAAAGGGAGGAATTGGGGTGGAGGTAGAATGTAGATTGAGAGAAGCGAGTAAATGCCTTGGTGGATTAAAAAGTGTAATGAGAAATAGACACCTGGGAATGGATGCTAAGAGGAGGTTATATGAAGGAGTGATTGTGCCAACAGCATTGTACAGGGCAGAAACATGGAACATGAGAGAGGAAGAGAGAAGGAGTTTGAATGTGTTTGAGATGAAATGTCTGAGAAGTATGATAGGGGTTACTATGCTGGATAGAGTGAGAAATGAGGAGGTGAGGAGGAGAACAGGGATGGAAAGAGAACTGGGAGATAGGGTTGATGAAAGAGTATTAGGATGGTTTGGACACATGGAAAGAATGAGTGAAGAAAGATTAGTAAAAGAAGTGTGGAAGGCAAAGGTGGAAGGAGTGAATATGAGGGGGCATCCTAGAATGAGATGGATGGATGGGGTGAAAGGAGCATTACAATACAGAGGAATGTCTGTGGAGGAAGGACGGGAGAGGACAGAAGATAGGGGTGAATGGAGAGGGGTTGTGTATAGATGATGCTGTGATGCATAAGGAGGAGTGGGTGGGGGGTGAGGAAGTATGTATGAGAAAAAAAATTGACATAGCCCGAAGGGATTTCTCCCCGTCTTCTTTTCTGCATGAGGGGACGGAGAGGGGTGGTCTCCGAATTTATGAAGCGGCCTTGTTGTGGATGTGCCGTGTTTTGCGACACTGCTTCTGACCTGGGGCAGTGGACAGGATGCAGGGATGACCCATCATTCAGGAGGTGCCAAGACAAGAGGGAGGTAGGAGGGTGGAGTGGAGTGGAATATATAGGAAATGGAATGGGTGGGAGTGGTTTCTATGCATTTTTCTTTTTGGCTACCCCCCCATGTAGGGAGAAAAAGCCTTTGGTATATGTATGTATGTATATAGTAAACCTTTCATATCCAGCAGAGTAGTACGAAATTCCTTACCATGCTTGGAATTATGTGGAAGGTGTGGTTAATGATTTTGATTTGTTACTGATGTAGAAAGTACCTTCAGTACATGTATTCAGATTTACCCCTTTTAAGACCCTAAGATCCCTCAGAGTAAAACTATCTTGCATTTAACAGGTCTAGATGTCACTCTAAACAGAATAAAACTATTTAGGATAAACAATAAAATGATAAAAATATAACCCCTGTGTATTGGTAGGTTCATACGTATAATATTCATTATGATGCAGGTACTTACATTTATACATGGCTGTTTTGCAGGAGGGCTTGTACTGCCTTGTAGGAGCAACCATGAACATTTCTGGTGGTGCTATGGCAATTGAACACTACAAGAATACCGACAATGATTATGGTCTTGCCATGGGAGTAAGTTCTTTTCTTTTCATTTCTGCTTAAAAGTATGAATCAAGGCTAGTATGTCTTTCTGTGAACATTCCACTTTTGCCATAAAGACCAAGGTGAATATATAAATAATATATATATATATGTATATATACTTTTCTCTCTCTCTCTCTCGCTCTCTCTATCTCTCTCTCTCTCTCTCTCTCTCTCTCTCTCTCTCTCTCTCTCTCTTTCTCTCTCTCTCTCTCTCTCTTAGTAGTGACTAATGCCTGTGACCTTTCCAGTCTCTGATGGTTATCAATGCCCTGCTGTATTTGATTGATGGAGCCACAGGAACTCTTCATAATCGCAAGTAAATAATTGCACCACAACTTACATCCCATGATCAGCTCATGATAGTTTCCAATCACCAAAGCTATATATTCACTCCACTAAGATGTGCAGGATCAGTACAGAAATGGTGGAACTTAAATGGAAATGCAGGTCTGCTGTGCCCTTTCTGTAAAAATGTCACTTCTGAATTGGATGTAATAATCTGGAACAGAATAAATTAAGTTTGCTATGAAGTGTAAATTGAGGTGGATAAATATTTTGAATGCGGTGGTTTGACCCCCTTTAGCCAAGGAATGCCCCTATGGCTGAAAAATATTTTGTAACATAAGCCAGAATGAAGCCTGTGGGGGCAGTTATTGATTTGAAAAAGGTTAAGCTGTAATTAGGGGTAAGTTTTTACTTATTGATACATTAAAAGCTGGACATAGTCATATACAAACTAGGAATGTAACTAAATAACAGATGGTGTAAATTCATTATGTACAATAACGGGAAACTGTATCACCAAGTTTTATGTGTTCACTTTTTTAACTTGGTCAGTACAGAAACGTGTCATAAGTTTTGGTTTGGCTGACAGGTAGTGTCAATTAGCTGCAGTGGTAGTACCACTTGATTACAACTCCCCTTGTGCTACACAAGAGTTTGCCAGTGCCTAGCCAGAATGAAATTTATAAATCATGCTACTGTATTGAAGAAGTTAAAAGACCATAGATAGTAACTACATGCAAGATTTTTTTTTTTAATCCTCATTCAGATAGTGATGTAAAACAGATATATATTGTTTTCTATAAGAAACAAATCTTAATGTTAAGATAGTACTGTACTGCTAAGCTCTGCATATATTTTACAAATGAGTGATGGAACTGTCTCATGTATGTCCAAATGTACAAAATCCCAAAATTAGAAATCACCTATTCCTTTCATAGTTTAGCCACTTGATTAAATTTTGCTGCATGCTATTTATTACCATTACCATAGTTTTTTTGCACATCATAGTATCTGGGTTAGAACTATGGTAAAGATTTTTTTGTTATGAATCTGTAGAGCTTTAATTTTTAATTAAAATTATTTATTTTCTTTTAAGGAATGGACATTTTTAGCTTTAGCATTGTCATGGAAAAAGTCATCTTCTTATGCTTATTTAGACACTAGAAGAACATATACTTAGCATAGTAATAGCCTTAGTGAACTTTGAGAAATACATATTATGCATACCAGAATGCATTTATTAACACGTGTAACACTCACTCAGGAGGAAGGTGCCCATGGAGCTCAGCTTAGACTGATGTTAAACATTTTCAGGTCATAAGACTTACTGGCAGAATTTTACAAAATGTTCTTTCTTCGTATGTTTTCAAACCTTTGTACTATGCAAGTTTTTCACAGTGAGTAATGATTCTGAATTAAATTGCTTGGCTTGTGGTAGAAAGGTTGTAATACATTGTCAAGAGCTTAGAATGTTTGAGTAATGCTACTTTGGATATAGGTAGATTCAGTAGATCAAGTACAAAAAAGAAAACCTAATAGTTCACTGGTGTGTGGAAATTCCAAATTTAAAGTTTAAGGAGAAGTATACATATATACATATACCAAAGGCTTTTTTCCCCTTACACAGGAGGCAGCCAAAAAGAAAAAGGCATAGAAATCACTCCCCATTTCATTTCCCATATATTCCACTCCTTTCCACCCTCCTCCCTCCCTCCTATCTTGGCACCTTGGCACCTCCTCCTCCTCCCCCCATCTTGGCTCCTTGGCACCTCCTCCTCCTCCTCCTCCTCCCATCCTGGCACCTCCTTAAGGAGAAGTAAAAGCCTATAGAATGTTTGAGTTGTATTTTGGAGAAAAAAGTGCAAATTGGCTTGAGGGTTTGGTAATTCAAGAAACTCATTTTAGTGAAAGTATGTCTTGTTTATGGATGATATTGTGATTGCATGAGGAGGAATGGGCAGGGGGTGGGGGGTGAGGTAGTATGTGTGAGCAAATTTTGACGCAGCCCGAAGGGATTTCTCCCCGTCCTCTCCTTATATGCAAGGGGGGACGGAGAGGGGGGGTCGCCGATTAAATGAAGCGGCCTTGCTGTGGATGTGCTGTGTCTTGCGACACTGCTTCTGACCCAGGGCGGTGGGCAAGGTGCAGGGATGACCCGTCATCCAGGAGGTGCTCAGATGAGAGGGAGGGTGGGAGGGGTGTGGAGTGTATTTAGGGATGAAATGGATGGGAGTGTTTTTATGCCTTTCTCTTTTTGGCTACCTCCCTTGAAAGGGGGAAAAAGCCTTGGTATATGTATGTATGTATGTATGTCTTGTAAAAGTTCATGTTCACTTCACAAAGTGAATGAGCCCCAGAAGAATAGAAATATAATTATCTGCATAAATATTGGACCGCAACAGATATTTTTTGTATTGAGGTGTGCTGGAATCATATGTTCCTTATTGAATGAATAATTGTCACACTAATTGCTCCAGGTTCATCACAGAGACAGAAGTGTCATGCAGATCTATTTGCTTATGATCTGTTATTTAATGCAGCTTCTTGGCGTCCAGGCATCAGCTTGCAGTTTCAGTTATGCCTTACATTTAGAACTGCCTTTCAGAGTGTAAACATGTAGTGAAATATATTTGCTTGTATGACATACAGTTCACCAAGTATTTGGTTATATTTTTTGTACTTGTAAAGAATTAAATATTAAAGAAAGTGAGATTTAAACGCCTTACATTGAGGTGGATAAATATTTTGTTTGCTTTCGCACAAACTGGCCCCATATTTTGATATAGTGGAAGACATGATTAAGCATAATATATTCTTACTGAAACTCATGTCGTAGAAATAATCTAAATGATAGAGTTGTAGTCTTTATTCTTCTGAACTAAAAGTTCATCATTTTGCCAGTCTGTGCTTATGGACTCCATGACTTGCCCTGTTGTGTGATTTTGATTTCATCTTCAATCATTCCATAACAAGATACAATTCCTAACGCCTCGCAGAAACACTACATGACTGGAAATGGAGTACCAAGTGCTTCAGTGCACTGGCAACCAACATTATCCTTGTCTTATAGAGGAATTGCACTCAAACTTCAGCCACTGTCGATTGCCTAAGTTGTAATATGTTATTTCTGTAATGCTAAGTGTGAATATTATGAAACTCAGCTATTGTATGGATGGAATTTCATATCTGGAAAGTGACCATCATTTTCCGAGTTCTGAAATGAGAAAGGTGCTTTTTTATTTTCTCTCATAAATTCCCTGCATATTCATTTAAGCAATGAAGTAGTCAGTGTGAACTAACTCTAGTTGCTGTGCTGTGAAAGTGCTGTGACTCACTACATTACCTTTTACCCCAGCAATAGGGTGGGGGACATGGTGACCATTCATCCCTGAGGTTCAGTAATGGGGCTGGTGGTTGAATGGGTTTTATTTCTTGTTTTAAGTTGTGGGTGAGTTTAATTTAGATCTAGATACACAGACCACCAATCCATCTCTCTTTTGTAGCGCATCTATCCCTTGGATAAAAGCTTAAGATCCGAGATACATGTGACTGAAAGTAGAAGTGTATGTGGAGTAACTGATGTATGTATAAGGTCCTTTTTTATTATTGTGTGTGTACCTTGAACCAATGTAACCATCATATTCTACCAAATCGAAAAATATAATTGATAAAGAGAATCTGTTAGAATAAAATGAAAGAGCATCAAAAGAACATAACAAAATACCAATGAAGTCAGACTATTTAAAAGATTTTAGGAACCATTGTTTTCCACATGAGATGTATCAAGTGGTAGAACAAATTAGAAGAAAAAATAAATTGAGTAACCACTATAAGTGAATCTAAAGCAAAGTTTGATAAATGAGATATAAAGATAGGATCTCATGAGCATAGCTTCCATCCCATATACAAATGTACAGTGAGACCTCTCATTAATGGACATTAATTAGCTGCGTTTGCAGTGTTTTCGTTTTTTTTTTGGGTGGCATAGTGATTGCACGCACTAAACAGCAGCACCAAAAACACTGAAAACACAGCTAATTAACATCCATTTATGAGAGGTCTCACTGTATTACAATTAAGTAAATAAATAGCCCTCAATCCATGGGATCCAGCAAGAAGCCAATAGCTGCATCATACAACCTCCACACCTTTCACAATCCTCTTCCCACAAACTGCAACATCTCCACAGAAATATGTACATGTACAGATCACAAAGCAATCAATACTCTTAAGACCATCAAATAGAGAACTTAACCCAATACCCCCATGACAATTACCTAGAAGAAAAATACTTCCAAGACATACAAAATATACTCCTCTTTGCCTGCATTTGGGTCATTACCCAACATTATAAAACAAGACCAACACAAAATAAGCTTGGCAACAGACTTTGTGCTCAAAATGAACTCCTCACATAGACATTATTGAGCACATTTTCTTACATTGCTTAGCATTCAGACAGTATTACAGAATGTTTTCCCTGAGTTTCATGTAAGAAAAAGACAAGACAAGAGATTGATTGTATATTTAACTAATTTACCTATTTGTGATGTGCAGAACAAGAGTTACATTTGTGGGATTTTATCTTTATCTCAATCAAACTTAGTCTTGGATTAATTTCTGGTTTTTGAATGTACTATTTCCTCCTTTGCTGTTCCATAAGTTGATGCATCTGGGAAACTTTCTTGACATCCTATAGGCACTTTTTTTTTTTTTTCACGACCATATGAAACCTTTGTCTATTGCATCCACTTACTAAATTGATGTGAACACAGTAAGGTCACTTTTTCCTCTTCTTCCTTTTAATAATGATATTTCCAGTATTTCTATCCATTCTAACATGGTATGTACAGTAAACTTGGGACCAGTTTGGTTGCTTCTTTTTGTATTCTCTCAGTTTTATATATTGGTAAATCTCTCTGTGGATTGTAGGGGCACATTTTGTTTAACGCAAGCCATTTTATTGTCATTTCATCCCAGGCATATGAATACTTGATCGTACACAAATAATTAGGACAGCAAACATGACAT
Organism: Oratosquilla oratoria; assembly: GCF_046742065.1. Taxonomy (NCBI): domain Eukaryota; kingdom Metazoa; phylum Arthropoda; class Malacostraca; order Stomatopoda; family Squillidae; genus Oratosquilla; species Oratosquilla oratoria. The sequence goes on along the minus strand of NC_134806.1, from coordinate 624,238 downwards.
TGAAGCAGTCTGCTGTGCTGCTGCATATTTCACAGTTGATGTGACATCACATCATACACCATCACCATTATGTTGGTGGTCAATATTTCTAATTTGTGTTTTTTTACTGTTCTATGTTGTTATATACATGCATATTCCAAGGGCTTTTTTCCCCTTACAAGGGAGGTAGTCAAAGTCAAAGGCATAAATCCACTCCCACCCATTTCATCCACACATACTCCACTTCCATTCACCACCCTTCCCTCCCTCCCTCTTTTATTGACTCCTCTTGGATGACAGGTCATCCCTGCATCTCGCCCACTGCCCTGGGTCAGAAGCAATGTAGCAAGACACAGCACAACAACAGCAAGGCCTCCATTACCTTATGCAGAAAAAGAATATCGCTCTACTAAAATAATGCCAACACAGAAACAGCCATGCAACAGTCATCAATTACTACAAATGCAACCACTACACAGAAGATGCAGAGCAACTTGTACTACACTACATTACACTCACTTTTTCCAGACTGCAACACAAAATCTTTTCAGTGAGTGACTAATGGGTAGAACTGGTGGTCATGGCTAGTTTCCTGGGGGTTGTGAGTCTCCTACAAAAGAGGACCCAGATAATGGATTGATTGATTCTGTTCTTCTCATGATTTGCAAAAATTTTGTTGTATTTACTTAATTGCATTGACTGATCATATGTACATATATATATATATACCTGAAGGCCCTCTCCCCATTATAACGTGGGTAATTTACAGGAAAAAGAGCTACACATGTCTTTGACTAATTATATTTACTTCATTTCATAATACAGGAAAGGAGCTACACTCAAGGGGTCCCATCTCTTTCCTCCATCTGTCATACTAAGATTTAAGCTGATGAATTATTTCAGTTTGGGAGATGGAATCTTTTAGGCTGTTACAGAAGTGGATGGCCGAGTGGGTTAGGGCATCATTACCCGAGGCGAAGGTCATGGGGACGGCGGTTCAAACCCTGCCTCCGGCAAAGTTGAACCAAGGGCATGGTTCATTAAATTCCACGCTACAAAGTCCTCTGTAAGGGGCACCAGCCTAGCCTTCCAATAGGGGGGAGCTTGTGACATTAAACCACATCAAACCACAGAAGTGGACACATCTGTATTGAAAATTAGTTCTTAACATCCTTCAAGCTTGTGGTCCTTTTCGATTCATTTCAATAAGGTTATGATTCCCTCCTTTCCCAAACCAAGAGATCTTATCCACTCACTTTACTGACCTGAACATCAATATCATATCACCACTTTCTCCTCATTCTTGTAATGATGGTAGGTCCAGTGCTTCTAGTTCCTACTCATTTGGTTTACATGCTAGGCTGGGGACCAGTTTGGTTGCTGCTCTTTGTTTTCTCTAAATCTTGTTTATATTCCTCATTATGAGTAAAAGCAGCAACAACTGCAACAGCACTGTAGGAGAGAGGCCAAACACAGAGTATGGGATCCAATATATTTAACGTTTCGCTCAGGAGGAGCTTCTTCAGAAATAACAGTTGAGAAACATCTGACTCCTTATATAACCCAAGCTTGCAGGGAGGAACAAATGTAAAAATGGTGTTTGTTTCTCCCCGCAAGCTCGGGGAGTCAGATGTTTCTCAACTGTGTTATTTCTGAAGAAGCCCTGCTGGGCGAAACGTTGAATATATTGGATCCCATACTCAGCGTTTGGCCTCTCTCCTATATTCCTCATTATCTGCAGAGACTACATGACCAGGGACCAGTGACAGGAATCTGTATGTGGTAGACTTGCAAGATGGCCAGCAAAGCTGCCCATTTTCAATACCTGTTAACCTCCTCAGTTCCGATAAGAGGTGTAGCCCTGAGTGGCTGGCACATGGTCCTCAGACTGGGTCCAAGATCTCTCCTTATCAGCCTCATCTGTATTTATAATTTTTCATACATGGAGAATTGACAACTGGCAAATGCTCTCCTCTTCCTACCACTTTGAGCCAGACAAAGAAACCATCCCACATTGATATAACACAGACAGCAGTCCATATGTTTCTTCCCTGAGAGAATTGCGAGAGGTTCCAAGGACTGTCGTCAGCCACTGCGGTTGCAGGTTTTTCATTTAGTGAAACTTGAGACAATACATTATTGACCACACCACAACAGCAAATTTCTAATCTGTGGCAAATTAGTTTCTTCTTCTTCTTCTTCTTTTCTTCTTCTTCTTCTTCTTCTTCTTCCACCACCTATTTCTGTCCATGCAGTGAAAAGCCACATATGGTCATTAACAGTCTGTATGTCCCACCCACATCTTGCTGATATGTTTGTTGGGTAACAATTTCTAACCAATACTCCCAGATCCTTTCTCTCTCTCTCTTTCTCTCTCTCTCTCTCTCTCTCTCTCTCTCTCTCTCTCTCTCTCTCTCTCTCTCTCTCTCTCTCTCTCTCTCTCTCTCTCTTCCCCCAGCTTGTGACCATAATCAGTGTTTTGCATTTTTTGGCGCTAAAGTTCACTTTCCAGACTTGGCTACAGTCATGTATTTCATCTATATTTTTTACTATTTGCAGTTTTCTTCACCTTTTATTGTCATCATGATCTTTACTGTGTATATGTATGTGTACATGACTTGTAGGAAGCCTTAATTATCGAAGACAGTTGGCAAGATAGGAAGGAGCACTTTGGGTTAGCTGGCCTAAACAAGCTCCTATGTACTACCAAAGAAAAGATGTACTGGACCTTGACATGTCAATAAACATATTGCCTCATACTTGTATTTTTGTCCAGCACCATATTATCCCCATAAAACTGTGAACTGTGTTTGATCAGTATGTATGAATTTAAATTTTGCTGAGAGACTGTACACCACATTACTCGTGCCTGTTAAGAAAATGAATTATATATCAATGAAGAATAAAGAAAGCATGAAAAGTAAATGCAAGGTAATGCACATAGGTGAAAATAACAGTAAGTACGATTACAAGTTATTTGGAAATTTGTTAACAAAAGTGGATAGTGAAAAAGATCTTGGCGTAATTATCAGTAACAACCTCAAGTCATCTAAGCAGTGTATTTCAGCCTCTGAGAAAGCAAATAAGATTCTAGGACTGATTGCACGATCTTTTGACTTCAAAAGTCCATCACTCATTAACAAGCTATATAAATTGTTAGTTCGTCCACATTTGGAATATGCTGTTTCCGTATGGTCACCGAATCTCATTAAAGACATTGACAGACTGGAAAAAGTACAATGGTGAGCCACAAAACTGATTCCAAATATCAAAAATAAATCATACAAAAATTGACTAAAACATATGAATCTGTTTTCCCTAAAAAAGCGTAGACTCAGAGGTGACTTGATACAGGTCTTTGAAATTCTAAAGGGAATTGACAACATTAAAAGTGACAAAATTTTCACATTGAATGAGAATCAGACAAGAAACAATGGTCTCAAACTGTCCGGAAATAGATTCAATTTGGAAGTAGGTAGAAACAACTTTGCCAACCGTGTAGTTAATGAATGGAATAAACTTCCTGCACAGGTAGTGCAATGTAGTTCAGTTCGAAGCTTTAAGAATCATTTAGATAAACACCTAAGCAAGATGCTGTAATGATTATAATTTATTTTATATTATTTGTTTTTGTTTTGTTATCATTTGTCTGATTCTCATTTATTATTAGTTATATGTCAATTTATTATTTACTATTTACCTGTTTGTTTATTATTTAACTATACCTATGCATTTATTTATGTATTTTATTTGTTATTTACATTATCATAGTTTTTATTTATTATATTATTATTATGATTTTTTTTTGCATCTGACCTAGATATGGACCAAAAGGTCTCCTGTCGACATGCTCCACCTTTGTAATCCTTTGTAGTAGTTTATGGCCCAACTCACATGGGGGCTAGAATTGAAAAATTGTACACAAAAGCACATTACTAACACTTGGCTGTTATATTCTTCATCTAAATCCATAAAGTACCATTCCTCCCTCTAAAGTTTTCATGATTTTATCTATTTATTTATTTCTAGCTGAGCGGGTTAGGGCGTCGTTACTTGTGGCGAAGGTCGAGGGGATGGCGGTTTGAATCCTGCCACCAGCGAAGTTGAACCAAGGGCATTGTTCATTAAATTCCATGCTACAAAACCCTCTGTGAGGGGCATTGTCCTAGCCTTCTGATAGGGGGGAGTTTGTGACATTAAACCATATCATCATCATTTATTTATTTTATTTATTTTATTTTATTTTATTTTTTTCAATTGAATTGTCTGATCCACATGACCTCTCTCCATTCCTCTCCCACTGCTTTACCTAGTCTTACTAATCTCAATTATTCTTCCATGAATATTTCAGGAGTGCTCATGAAATAGAGATCTGGAAATGGATGCAAAGAGGAGATTTTGTGAAGGGGTGATTGTGCTGATGGTATTGTATGAGGAAGAGATTTGGAATTAAAGAGACAGAGAGGAAAAGTTTAAATCAGAATGTCCTGAAAAGTATGATAGGTAACTAGGTTGAACAGAGTGAGAAATGAAGAGGAGAGCGGGAGTGGAAAAGAAGATGGCAGATAGGGCTGATGAAAGATTATTAGGATGGTTTAGACAAGGAAAGAATGAATGATGAAAGATTATTAAAAAAGAGGTGGAGGTAGTGAAGAAAAGGCTAAGATGGATGGAGTGAAGGGGGCATTGAACAAGAGGGATATATCTTTTGAGCAAGGAAGGGAGAAGGCAGGAGATAGGGATGAGTGGAGAGAGTGTGTAGATGATACTGTTATGTGAGGAAAGGAGTGGTAGGGAGTGCTTTTGTGTGAATGATATTTTGATGCAGCCTGAAGGGATTTCTGTCTTCTTTTTTCAGCATGAAGGGATAGAGAGGGGGGTGTACTGTGTCCTGCTACACTGCTTCTGACCCAAGGCAGTGGGCAGGATACAGGTATGACCTGTAATCCATGAGGAGCTAAGATAAAAATGAGGAATGGATGATGGAGGGGAGTGGAATGGGCGGGATGGTATGGAATAGTATGTGCCTCTGACTTGGCTACCTCCCTTATAAAGGGAAACATTCTTGGTATATAGATATAGTAGCCCTCAAAGAAATAGATGCAAGAAATGATGATTATTTTAAAATTTGTGCTTTCTCTCCTGTATCCCTACCCTTTGTAGATATAGACTACATATACTTTCCTATTGTCTACCGGCATCCTACAATGATTTTCAAATATATTTTCCTGACAATTACTTATATATTTCCCTATACTCATGATTTCTCTTGTGAATTTTCTCATTTCTGGTGCTTTTCTTCATTTCAATAGTGCCATCACAGTGCAGATTTAGTATATCTGGATTTTGAGAAAGTTTTTGATACTATCACACATAGAGACTAGCTATCCTTACATTACATGAAATTAAAGACAATTTACTGCAGTAGATAAGTAACTGGACAGTTATAAACACTGCACTGTTCCAATTGACATAGAAAGATGTTACCAGTTGTGTTCCTTACGGATCTATTTTTAGGAAATTATGCGCAGTGGCCTCTACATTTTATATAAATTATATAGACCAAGGACAGAAATCTAATGTATTCATGTCTGTTGATTGTACAAAGATGTGCTGAATAGTAAAGAATCATGCAAATTATCTGGGTATTCAAGAACATTTAGACAACCCAGCATAAAATTCCAAAAAATTAACTAACGACATTTAATACTTGTATGTGTAAAGTCATGTACTAAGGTAATTATAATGTTATGTATAACAAGTTATTAGGGAAGATTTAGTAGTGAAAGAAAAGTATTTGATTTAATTCTCAGTAACCTCAAAGAAAAAAAATAAGGTGCAAGAGGTAGTACATGTTGGCCAAAAAAGATTATTCTTATCAACAATCTATGCTCATACTGTAATTGAATATGTCCTCTCTGCATGGTCTCCAATTCTCATGAGCTGGCACCTCAACTCTGGTGGGCAAGGAGTTGTATGTATGTTTGTGTATGTGTAAGGTCACATCATGGGCCATACATAGGGCCATATAGGAGCTCCGAGCTTTCATCCGGAAGGGTAATAGCGGTCGGTCACGAGCTGAACACGTGATCCAAGACCGTGATGATTCATACACTGCAAGTGCAGTAGTTAGCTCTACATGCTCTCATGCTTGAGGTCCCGAGGGTGCACCCCGCTCCAGTCGTGAAGGGTTGTCACACATCATACAAACTGTTACTGTCCTCTTTGAGCAAGGAACTTCTGTGTGTGTGTGTGAGAGAGAGAGAGATGTAGGACAATACAAGCTACGATGCTCTCTACCAAGAGGGTAATAATTGTCGATCAAAATCCAACATGTGGCCAAAGAACATGATAAATCAAGCACACACATACATAGACGGATTCACAGCGAAGATTGGAGCTCCGAAAAAGAAGGGAAATTTTCGTGGATCTCAACATCAAGGAAGTACCTTTTTTGTATCTATAGGGAAGAGGAAAGCTCGTGGTGTAGTGGGAAGGTGATGAAAAAGGAGAAGGGGAGGGATTACTGAGGGGAATGGAAGGAAATGAGGAAGGGGAGGACTTGGTCCAGGCAGGCAGACGCCATGTCAACAAACGCGGCCTAGGGATTTTGGAGATGAAGAAGGGATTAACAAAAATATAAAGATTAGAAATATAGGTAAGAGCAGCACAATGGAAGGTGAAGATAATAATTTCCATGAATTTAATGAGGGGGCGGGGGGAAGCCTAGAAGAAAAAATTGAGAAAATTGTCAAACATTGGGAGGATAGGTTCGGTCAACTCACGCAGAGAGTTGAAAAATTGGAAGAATTAGAGAAGGTGGGCCAAAAACTAACTAAAGAAATAGAAGTATTAAAAAGACAGTTAAAAGAAGTAAAAGATGAGAATAAGGAATTAAAGAGAATAAAGAGTCCATAGCAAAAGAAGCACAGGGTTGGAAAAAAATACAAGAGAACAACAAAATTGCATTTAATGATATAGTGAAACAGAAGATGAAAGAAACTGAAGACAGTTATTAAAGTGATGAGACAGAAGGAGAATATAGTAAGAGACTTAGCAGATAAAAAGAAATGTATAATTATAGGGATGGAAGAGAAGTATAATCTAAATAGGACTACAAGAATTAAGGAGGAAAAAGAAAAAGTAAATAATATATTAGAATTAGTTCAGGAAGATGAACCTGAAATAGGGAAACAAATTGAAGAAATAAATAGGCTCGGGAAATATAGTACAGATAAGACCAGACCAATTAAGGTTAAATTCAGGTCACAAACGACAGCAGAGAATATCTTAGCAAAAACAGGGAAACTAGCAGACAGTGAACAATATAAAAAGGTATGGATAAAAAGAGAAATGAATAAAGAGGAAAGAGAGGATGAGAAAACAAAAAGACAAGAAGCTAAGGAAAAAACGAGATGAGAACAGAGTCAGAAAAAGAGGAATTCTATTGGAGAGTAGTGAATATGAAAGTGAGGAAATGGCACATAACAGAGAAAAACAAAAGGGAAACAGAAAATACAATGGAAGTAGCAGAAAATTAAGAGTGTCTTACACAAATATAGATGGCTTAATAACAGGATTGAATGAACTGAATGGTTATCTGAAGGAAAAAGAACCGGACATAATGGGAATTGTAGAGACAAAATTGAAAGGTCCACTACCACCCAACAGTGTAGGACATGGTGCATATAATTACTGGATTAGAAAAAGAGAGGCAAAACAAGGGGGTGGAGTTATGTTCCTGACTAAGAAGGATATAAACGTGGGGAATGTCACATATGGAAAGAATACAGTAGAGATGATTATGATCGAAGTGGAAGACAAAGGTAGGAAAAGCAGAAAGTTTGTGATAATTTATGTGCCTCCTAAAACAGCCTCGTGGAAAGAGAGAGAACATAAAAGTATATTAGAAGACACAAGGATAACATTAGACAAGATAATGGAAGATGGAGGAAGAATAGTTATAATGGGTGACTTTAATTGTAAAGAAGTCTGCTGGGAAGAGATGACAGTAAAGAGTGGAGACGACTCATGGGGAAATGTACTACTTGATATTATTATTAACCATACAATGACGCAATGGATTCAAGAGAACACTAGGTATAGAAATGAAGAAGAACCATCGAGACTAGACCTAATAATCACATCAGAACTTGAAATAGTGGAAAAGATTGAATATAAGACACCAATAATAATTAGAAGTGACCACATATTGGTTGAAATGGAACTAAATGAAATGAACAATATAGAAAAGGAAGATTGATGTATGAAAAAACAAATTTTGATAAAATAAGAGAATTCTTTCAAAAAGAAGACTGGGAAAGAATATACAAAGAGACAACAACAGTGGTAGAGAAATGGAATATTTTGACAAAAATTTATAAAGAAGGAGTGGAGAAGTATGTCCCAAGACAAAAGCAAGAAAAAAGAATATGTAAAGTGCTGTACAACAAAAGTTGTAGGGAGTTAAAAGACAAAAGAGTTAAAGCATGGACAAAATGGAATAAAGACAAAAGACCTGAAAAATGGAAAATATATACTAGTTATTGAAATGAATATGTACAAGTGTGGAGAGAAGAAAAAAGATAATACGAAAAAGATGTCATAGAAAAATGTAAAGACCAATCAAAACTATTTTACAGAGTTGTAAATAACAAAGTGAAAAACAAACAAGATTTAGAGAAACTGCGACAAGGAGGAGTTGAATACACAGAGGAAACAGAAATGGCAGAAATTATGAACAAGCGTTTTAAATCGGTGTTTACAAGGGAGAACATACAACCTAGTGATATCGAATGGGAGGAGAAAGTCCCCCAATGAAAGAAATAGAAGTAACAAGGAATGAAATAATGAAACACTTGAGTAATCTTCATGTCAAAAAATCGCATGGACCAGATGAAATATCAAACTGGATTTTGAAAGAATGCAGGAATGAACTGGCAGACAAAATACATAGCATAATAAACAGCTCCTTGAGAGAAGGAAAAGTTCCAGAAGATTGGAGAAGAGCAAATATAGTACCTATATATAAAGGGGGAAACAAAGATTACCTTACCAACTATAGACCAGTCTCTCTAACAAGCACGATAGCAAAAATTTGTGAAAGAATTATCAAAAGGAGGTGGTTAAGGCATTTAGAAAAAACAACGTACTAAATCCAAGGCAATTTGGATTCAGACAAGGACGATCATGGGTCACAAACTTAATATGTTTCTATTCAAGGCTAATAGATATAATACAAGAAAGAGATGGATGGGCTGATTGTGCATTTCTAGACCTGAAAAAAGATTTTGACAAGGTGCCAAATAAGAAGTTGCTTAAGAAATTAGAAACTACAGGAGGAATACAGGGCAAACTGCTTAAATGGATGGAAGACTTCTTGCAAGAAAGAAAAATGAGAGTGGTGATAAGAGACAAATACTCTAATTGAGATGAAGTGATAAGTGGTGTTCCACAAGGAACAGTTCTGGCCCCAATAATGTTTGCTATATATATTAACGATATGGACGAAGGAATTGAAAGCTATATGAGCCTCTTTGCAGATAATACAAAATTGTTGAAAAAAGTGAACACTGAAGAAGATTGTGAGTCACTACAGAGTGATCTCAATAAAGTATGGGAATGGAGCAGGAAGTGGGAGATGGAGTTCAATACAAAGAAGTGTAGTACAATGGAATTTGGAAAAAGCAAAAAAAGAATAGAATTTGGCACCAACACTCAAAACTATCATATGAAGAGAGACTAGCAAAAATTGAGCTATAGACACTAGAGCAAAGAAGAGAGAGAGGAGATTTGATAACTATTTATAGAATCATGAAAGGAATAGAAACTATTGATAAAGAGGCTCTAATAAAATGGGATGATAGAAATACAAGAGGACACGGAAAGAAAATGAAGAAAGACAGCTATAGAAGAGATCTGAAAAAGAACAACTTTCCCCACAGAGTGATAGACATTTGGAACAAGTTAGATGAGAGAGTGGTGTGTCCAAAAACAATACATTAATTTAAAAATAGTTTAGATAAAATGAGATATGAAGACGGGACACCACGAGCATAGTTCCCCTTCCCGTAAAATACAACTAGGTAAATACAACTAGGTAAATACACACATTCGTCGGATTGACGGCGAAGATTGGAACTCCGGAAAAAACACACGCAATTTTCGTGGATTTCAACGACGAGGGAGTACCTGTGTTGTATTAGTAGGGAAGGGGAAAGCTCGTGGTGTAGTGGGCAGGTGAAGAAAAGGGAGAAGGGGAGAAATTATTGAGAAAAATGAAAGAAAATGAGGAAGGGGAGAAACAGGCCCCGGAAGTCAGAAGAGGGCGGGGGGGGGGGGGGGGGTAAACAGACGACACAGCTGAAGTCGAACAAGTCAGCAAAGGGATCAAAAGTAGAAATATAGATAAGAACAACTCAATAGACAGGGGGAAATAATCATTTCTATGGATTTAATGAGGGAACAGATGACAACCTCCCCCGATTAGCAAGTCTAGAGGAAAAAAAAAATAATAACGAATCATGCGAGGTTAGGTTTAGCCAACTCACGCTAATTACAAAAAGAGTTGATAAATTGGAAGAATTAATGAAGGAGAACCAAAACCTACATAAAGAAATAGAAGAATTAAAAATATAGTTAAAAGAAGTAAAGGATGAGAATGAAGAATTAAAGAGGAATAATAAAGAGAATAAAGAGTCCATAGTAAAAGAAGTAAAGGGTTGGAAAAAGTTCAGGAGGATAATAAAATTTAATTTAGAGATATAGTGGAACAACAGACGAAAGAACATATTCAGGACACAGTTATTACAGTGATGAGACAGAAGAAGAATATAGTAAGAGACTTAGTAGATAAAAATAGATGTATAAGCATATTAGGAATGGAAGAGAAGCATAATCCAAATAGGACTACAAGAGTAAGAGATGAGAAAGAAAAGGTAAACAAGGTATTCAAATATTTCAAGAAGGTGAACAGGAAATAGGGAAAGAAATTGAAGAAATATGTAGAAAGGGGAAATACAGTATAGACAAGACTAGGCCAATTAAGGTTAAATTCAGATCACAAACGACAGCAGAGAATGTCTTATCAAAAACAGGGTAACTAGCAGAAAGTGATCAGTACAAACAGGTATGGATAAAAAGAGAGATGAATAAAGAGGAGAGGACGAACAAACAAAAAGGATCGAAGGTAAAGAAAAAACGGGAACAAAACAGTCATACAAAGAGAAATGCTATTGGAGAGTAGTGGATATAAAAGTGAAGAAATGGTTCATAGGAGGGAAAAACAGAGGGCAAAAAGAAAACAGGATGGAGGTAACAGAAAATTAAAAGTGTCCTTCACAAGAATAGATGGATTAATAACAGGCTTGGATGAACTGAATGATTACCTGAAGGAAAAAGAACCGGAGATGATTATGATGGAAATAGAGGACAGGGACAAGAAGAGCAGGAAGTTTGTGGTAAATTATCTGCCTCCTAAAACGGCTTCGTGGGAAGAGAGAAAATACAAAAATATGTTAGAAGACACGAGGATAACACTAAATAAGATAATGGATGGTGGAGGAAGAATAGTTATAATGGGTGACTTTAATTGTAAAGAAATCAGCTGGGAAGAGATGACAGTGAAGGATGGAGACGACCTATGAGGAAATGTACTACTTGATATGATTATAGAATATACAATGACGCAAAGGATACAAGAGAATACTAGGTATAGAGATGAGGAAGAACCATCGAGACTAGACCTAATAATCACATCAGAACCTGAAATAGTGGGCAAGATTGAATATAAGACACCACTAAGTAAAAGTGACCACATATTAGTTGAACTGGAACTAAATGAAGAAAAATGCATGGAAAAAACGAGCAATATAGAAAGGGAAGAATGATGTATGGAAAAAAAATTATAAATAAAAAAAATGAGATAAAATAAAAAAGCAGACTGGGAAAGGATACAAAGAGGAAACAATAGTAGAAGAGAAATGGAAAAATTTGACAAAAAATCATAAGGAAGGAGTGGAAAAGTATGTTCCAAGACAAAAACAAGGAAAAGGATATGTAGAATGCTTGTACAACAAAAGATGTAGAGAGTTAAAAGATAAAAGGGATAAAGCTTGGATACAATGGAGGAAATACAAAAAAAAAAACGAAAAATGGAAAATATATACTGGTTATAGAAACGAATATGTACAAGAGCGTAGAGAAGAAAAGAGAAAATACGAAAAGGAAGCCATAGAAAAATATAAAGATCAACCAAAACTATTTTACAGATTTGTAAACAACAAACTGAAAAACAACCAAGAATTAATGAAACTACGACAAGGAGGAATAGAATACACAAAGGAAATAGAAATGGGAGAAATTATGAACAAGCATTTTAAATCAGTGTTTACGAGAGAGAACATACAATTAGATGTCGAGTGGGAGGAGAAAGTCCCCCCTATGAAAGAGATAGAAGTAACAAAGAATGAATGAAAATCGCATGGTCCATATGAAAAGGCAAACTGGATTATGAGAGAATGCAGGAACGAACTAACAGACAAAATACATAGTCTAATAAGCAGTTCATTGAAGGAAGGATAGATTTCAGAAGATTGGAAAAGAGCAAATATAGTACCAATATATAAAGGGGGAAACAAAGAAGACCCTACAAACTATAGACCGGTCTCTTTTATAAGTACGGTAGCTAAAATTTGTGAGAGAATGATCAAAATTAGATGGGTAAAGCATTTGAAAAAAACAAACAAACAATGTACTAAATACAAGGCAGTTTGGATTTAGAGAACGTAATGTGTTTCTATTTAAGACTAATTGATATAATACAAGAAAGAGGTGGATGGGCTGATTGTGCCCTTGTAGACCTGAAAAAAGCTTTTGATAAGATGCCACATAAGAAATTGCTAAAGAAATTAGAAAATACAGGAGTAATACAGGGCAAACTACTTAAGTGGATGGAAGACTTATTGCATGAAGGGAAAATGAGAGTGGTGATAAGAGACAAACATTCCAATTGAGATGAGATGATTAGTGAAGTTCCACAAGGGACATTTTTGGCCCTAATAATGTTTGCTATATATATTGTTGATATGGATGAAGGAATTGAAAGTTATATGACCTTCGCAGACGATGCAAAAATGTTGAAAAAAAAAAGAGCACCGAAGAATATTGAGTCGCTGCAGAGTGATCTCAATAAAATATGGGAATGGTGTAGGAAGTGGGAGATGGAATTCAACATTAAGAAGTGTAGTATAATGGAATTTGGAAGAAGCAAAAAAGAATAGTGGTATCATATACATTGAGAGAGGAAGAAATAAAAAAAGTGGAAAAAGAGAAGGGCCTCGGAGTCATTATTATGAATAATATGACCCCTGAGAAACATATAAACAAAATTTTTGGAGAAACTTATAATTTAATAAGATCAAAGTGGCTTTTACATACCTGGATGAAGAAATGGTGAAGAAAATACTAGTCACTTTGATAAGACCAAAATTGGAGTATGCAACGACGTCGTGGTCACCAAGTACAAAAAATGTATAACAAAACTTGAAAGAATACAAGGAGCAATTACGAAATTGGCACCAACATTCTCAGAACTATCATATGAGGGGAGGCTGGCAAAACTTGAACTACATTGGAACAAAGTAGAGAGAGAGGAGACTTGATAACTATTTATAGAATCATGAAATGCATGGAAATTACTGATAAAGAGGATCTAATAAAATGGAATGGTAGAGATACAAGAGGACATTAAAAGAAAATCAAGAAAGACAATAATAGAAGAGATCTGAAAAAGAACGGCTTTACCCACAGGAACAGGTTAGATGAGAATGTGTTGTGTGAAAAAACGATACACGAATTTAAAAACAGTCTAGATAAAACGAGATATGGAGACGGGACACCACGAGCATAGCTCCCCTTCCGATAAAATAGAACTAGGTAAGTACACACATACTAGATGGCGCAGTGGTAGCGTTCGCGGCCGCCACTACGGCGGTCCGGATTTGAATCCCGCCCAGGGCTGAAATAACTTCAGTATTGCTGCGCTGTGAGTCGTTACACCAACTCTCGTGGGCGGGGAGTTGTGTGCGTATAAGGTCACAGCATTACCTATAGATCGGTCATATATGAGCTCTGAGCTCTCTTCCGGGAGGGAAATAGCTGTCGATCACGAGTCCAACACGTGGGCCAAGGCCATGGCAAAGAAAAAAAAAAATAATAATCGGGGTGTGGGTTGCCTCTTCGTTGGCTCAATGGTCAGCCATCTTGGTGTCATACACCGGAAACTGAGTTTACCCGACATATTCAGCTCACCCGTGATTTCATCCGACTCCAGTTCCACGTAGTTGGGATTTCAACATCATGCCCAGACAGTGGGGCTGGTGCTGGGTGATCCATACAACCGATCGTGTGTGTCTGTATTTACCGATTTGTATTTACCCAGTTGTATTATACGGAAAGGGAGCTATGCTCGTAGTATCCCGACTTTGTATCTTTCAGCATCTACTTTGTTCTTAAATTCTTGTATAGTTTTTTGCACACACCGTTTTCTCATTCAAAATGTTCTAGATATCCACCACTCTGTGTGGGGAGCTGATCTTTTTCAGATCTTTTCTATAACTATCCTTTTCGAGTTTCTTTTCATGTCCTCTTGTTTTTCTCTTATCTTAATTTAATAAATCATCTCTGTCTATGACTTCCGTCCCTTTCATAATTCTGTAAATAGTAAATAGATCTCCTTTTTCTCTTTGTTCTAGGGTTGGTAGTTCCAGTTTGGACAATCTTTGTTCGTATGTCAATTTGGAGAGTGTTGGTGCCATCCTTGTCGTTGTTCTTTGTATTCTTTCTAGTTTCTTTATATTATTTTACTAGAACTGGGTTTTCACAGTGTCGCATCATACTCTAGTCTTGATCTTATCAGTGTAACTAATATTGTCTTTACCATTTCCTGTGTGTGTGTGTGTTTACCTAATTGTGATGTATGAGAACAGAAGTACTTTTGTATTTATCGACTATTAGGCCATTCTAATGATATATGCACTTGTACGGAAAACTGTATTTCTTGATATCCTTGTGTGTGTGTGTATGTGTGTGTATGTACATTTACCTAATTGTATTTACCTATTGACAAATTGCTGTATAGGAGCTACAGTCGTGAATCCCCGTTTTCTACGAGTGAAACCTGTGACTCCGAATTCGCTTATGATGTCTGATTGTACTTTTCCTTTTTCCGTATCCAGAAATCAGCACGTGTATAGAAAACTGTATCTTTAACGTCCTTCAAACACCTTGTCTTTTCCTGTTTCTTCCCATGTCCTCTAGCTTTTCTTTTACCATGCACAAGGTTCTCAGTCAACTTTGTCCACCCCTTTCTTTATTCCGAACACTGCTTTGATATTATCTCTCCCTTCTTTCTTCTAATGTTGGTCGTTTTAGTACATTTAGTCTTTCTTCGTATGTTTTGTCAACTGAGTTTGGAACCACCTTGATTATTGGTATCTAAATTTTCTATATTATTTTTATATACTCGATTATGTGTAGGTATACTATTGCAGCATATCATTTTTTTTTATAAATTCCTTCATCATACCCTCGTCACTCTCACATTTGTCAACAATGTATGTTTATTCTATATTTATTTTTATATACGGGAAAGGAGCTACAATTATGGGATACTGTCTTTTTTTTTCCTCAACAATAATATTTAGTTTTTAATTTTCTTTTTGTTTTAGTTTGGGCCATACTATCATGTGCTTTGGTGGTATTATCGGAGACGTGCTGTTTTTGTATTCGCTTAATTGTTGGTTCGAATCCCGCATGCCTCTCCAATTCCCAGCAGCGATTGCTGATTACTTGCTCCAACAGTCTAAGAGCATAACAGCTATTCAGCGCCTCCTGGCTGTTCTTCAGCGTCTCCTGGCTGTTCTTCTTCTATACCAACTTCTAAATTACTCCGTGAGATAATGCAATTTATACATGAAACTTCATTTTCTGTGGCCCTTCAGACATGTGGTCGTCCTCAATTTGTTCCCATGTTCTCCAAAATAAGAAATCTTCTCTGTCAGTTTCAATTGATCCCTTTAATGGTCTGAGCACTTCAGCTGTGTCGCCTATTCCTCTTCCTGGCAATGATAACAACATCAGTGGATTTAATTTCTCTTGGGAGCGTTTTATCTGGAAGGATGTGAACCAATTTTGTCGTTCCTTCAATTAGTGCAGAGGCAATATTACAGCTGCATATCCTGATCTGGATTGAACGAATATATATATATATATATATTATATATATATGTATATATATATATATATATATATATATATATATATATATATATATGTATGATGAAGGTGGAAAAAGAAGTCACGGGTCTAGTTCCGAGTTACTGAGTTTATTCCTGACCGGTTTCGCTCTATGCTTCTTCGTGACTTCTTTTTCCACCTTCATCAACTTGTCACAATGTACCAACATATATATATATATATATATATATATATATATATATATATATATATATATATATATATATATATATATATATATATATATATATATATTCATTATCTTTTTGCCCATAGTCATGCGTGCGTACGGTATGTGTGTTTTAGATATAGTCCAACATTTTCCCAGAAACGAGTCTAGTTCTTGACATCCTGTCACCTTCTGTAGCTCAAACTCCAAACAGGACTTGGGGTTTGACATTTTAAATAAATAAATGCCCACAGGATGTGAGGAGTCGTCCTTAAAGTTGTCTCACCACCCACGCATGAACCGGAAACCCACTATAGATTATGTGCGTGTGTGTATTTACCTAGTTGTACCTAGTTGTATTTTACGGGAAGGGGAGCTATGCTCGTGGGGTCCCGTCTTCATATCTCATTTTATCTAAACTATTTTTAAATTCATGTATTGTTTTTGCACACACCACTTTCTCATCTAACTTGTTCCAACTGTCTATTGCTCTGTGAGGAAAGCTGTTCTTTTTAAAATCTCTTCTATAGCTGTCTTTTTTTATTTTCTTTCCGTGTCCTCTTGTATTTCTGTCATCCCATTTTATCAGATTCTCTCTATCAGTAATTTCTATGCCTTTCATGATTCTGTAAATAGCTATCAAATCTCCTCTCTCTCTTCTTTGCTCTAGTGTCTGTAGTTTAAGTTTTTGTAGTCTCTCTTCATATGATAGTTTTGAGAGTGTTGGTGCCAGTTTTGTAATTGCTCTTTGTATTCTTTCAAGTTTTTTTATACATTTTTTTGTACTTGGTGACCATATCGTTGCTGCATATTCCAATCTTGGTCTTATCAGGGTGATTAGGATTTTCCTCACCATTTCTTCATCCAGGTATGTAAATGCCACTTTGATTGTTCTTATTAAATTATAAGTTTCTCCAAAAATCTTATTTATATGTTTCTCAGGTGACATATTATTCATAACAATGACTCCCAGGTCCTTCTCATTTTCTACTTTTTTTATTCCTTCTTTTCCCAAATTATATGATCCTGTTATTCTGTTTTTGCTTTTTCCAAATTCCATTATACTACACTTTTTTGTATTGAACTCCATCTCCCACTTCCTACTCCATTCTTGTACTTTATTTAGATCTCTCTGTAGTGATTCACAATCTTCTTCAGTTTTCACTCTTTTCAGTAATTTTGCATCATCTGCAAAGAAGCTCATATAGCTTTCAATTCCTTCATCCATATCATTAATATATATAGCAAACATTATTGGGGCCAGAACTGTTCCCTGCGGGACACCGCTTATTACTTCATTCCATTTTGAGTGCTGATCTCTTATCACTACTCTCATTTTTCTTTCTTGCAAAAAGTCTTCCATCCAATTTAGCAATTTACCTTGTATTCCTCCTTCATATTCTAATTTCTTAAGCAACTTCTTATGTGGTACTTTGTCAAAAGCTTTTTTTAGGTCTAGAAATGCACAATCAGCCCATCCATCTCTTTCTTGTATTATATCTATTAGCCTTGAATAGAAACATATTAAATTGGTGACGCATGATCGTCCTTGTCTGAATCCAAATTTCCTTGGATTTAGTACGTTGTTTTTTTTCCAAGTATTTTACCCATCTACTTTTGATAATTCTTTCACATATTTTTGCTATTGTACTTGTTAGAGAGACTGGTCTATAGTTGGTAGGTTCTTCTTTATTTCCTCCTTTATATATAGGTACTATATTTGCTTTTTTCCAATCTTCTGGAACTTTTCCTTCTTTTAAGGAACTGCTTATTATGCTATGTATTTTGTCTGCCAGTTCATTCCTGCATTCTTTCAGAATCCAGTTTGCTATTTCATCTGGCCCATGCGATTTTCTGACATCAAAATTACCCAAGTGTGTCAATATTTCATTCTTTGTTACTTCTATTTCTTCCATAGGGGGGACTTTTTCCTTCCACTCAATCTCTTCAGGTTGTATATTTTCCCTTGTAAACACTGATTTAAAATGTTTGTTCATAATTTCTGCCATTTCCATTTCCTCAGTGTATTCAACTCCTCCTTGTCTTAATTTCTCTAAGTCTTGTTTGTTTTTCAGTTTATTGTTTACAAATCTGTAGAATAGTTTTGGTTGATCTTTACACTTTTCTATAACATCTTTTTCATATTTTCTTTTTTCCTCTCTGCACTTTTGTACATATTCATTTCTATAACCAGTATATATTTTCCATTTTTCAGGTCTTCTGTCTTTTTTCCATCTGTTCCAGGCTTTGTCTCTTTTGTCCTTTAACTCCCTACAACTTTTGTTGTACCAGCATTTTACATATTCTTTTTCTTGTTTTTGTCTTGGGACATACTTTTCCACTCCTTTTTTGTAAATTTTTGTCAAAATATTCCATTTCTCTTCCACTGTTGTTTCTTCTTTGTATATTTCTTCCCAGTTTTCTTGTTGGAAGAATTCTCTTATTTTATCAAAGTTTGTTTTTTCATACATCATTCTTCCTTTTCTATATTGTTCATTTCTTTTCATATATTTTTCTTCATTAAGTTCCAGTTCAATCAATATGTGGTCACTTTTACCTATTGGTGTTTTATATTCAATCTTGTCCACTATTCTAGGTTCAGATGTAATTATTAAGTCTAGCCTCGATGGTTCTTCTTCATTTCTATACCTAGTGTTCTCTTGTATCCATTGTGTCATTGAATGGTCAGTAATCATCTCAAGTAGAGCATTTCCCCATGAGTCATCACCACTCTTTACTGTCATTTCTTCCCAGCAGATTTCTTTGCAATTAAAGTCGCCCATCATAACTATTCTTCCTCCGTCTTCCATTATTTTAGTTAATGCTATCTTTGTGTCCTCTAACATACTTTTATGTTCACTCTCCTCCCATGAGGCTGTTTTCGGAGGCACATAACTGATCACAAATTTTCTGCTCTTCTTATCTCGGTCTTCCACTTCTATCATAATCATCTCTACTGTATTCTTTCCATATATGACACCTTTCACGTTTATATCCTTCTTAGTCAGGAACATAACTCCACCCCCTTGTTTTTTCTCTCTGTTTCTAATCCAATAATTGTATGTATCATGTCCTACACTGTTGGGTGGTAGTGGGCCTTTTAATTTTGTTTCTACAATTCCCATTATGTCCGGTTCTTTTTCTTTCAAATAATCATTCAGTTCATTCAATCCTGTTATCAATCCATCTATATTTGTGTAAGACACTCTTAGTTTTCTGCCACTTCCATTGTATTCTCTGTTTCCCTTATGTTTTTCTTTAGTATGTCGAACTGCTTTATTTTCATGTTCACTACTCTCCAATAGAATCTCTCTTTCTCTGACTCCGTTCTTTCCTCGTTTTTTGCCTTAGCTTCAATTCTTTTCTGCTTTTCTGCCTCTCTTTCCTCCTTATTCATTTCTCTTTTTATCCATACCTTTTTATATTGATCATTTATTGCTAGTTTCCCTGTCTTGGATAGAATTTTCTCTGCTGTTGTTTGTGACCTGAATTTAATCTTAATTGGTCTGGTCTTATCTGTACTATATTTTCCGAGTCTGAATTTTTCCTCAATTTCCTTTATAATTTCTGGTTCATCTTCCTGGACTAATTTTAATAAACTGCTTACTCTTTCATTTTCCTCCTTGATTCTTGCAGTTCTATCTGGGTTATGTTTCTCTTCCATTCCTAATATAATTATACATTTCTTTTTGTCAGCTAATTCTCTTACTATATTCTCCTTCTGTCTCATCACTTTAATAACTGAGTCTTCATTATGTTCTTTCAATTGCTGTTTGACTATGTCAGTGAATGAAACCTTATTCCCTTCTTGAGTTATTCTCCAATTTTTAGCTTCTGTAGCTAGTTTCTCTCTGTTTTCATTACTATTCTTCTTCAATTTCTCATTCTCCTCCTTTACATTTCCTAACTGTCTTTTTAGGTCCTCTATTTCTTCAGTTAAGTTTCTGTTAGCCTTCTCTAGTTGTTCCAACCTTTCAATTCTTTTAAAAATGGAGTCTACGTTACCTAACTTACGCTCCAAGTCCTCGATCACCTTATCAACTCTCTCCTCTAGTCTTATCAGTCGGGGGGGGGGGGGTTGTGTCCCCCCCACCCTCTTTAAATCCCTGGAACATATTCTCGTCACTTTCTTCTGTATTGCTCCTCTCTATACTTCTAATCTTTACATTTTTATTAGACATTTGATCCTCGCTAAGTCTTTTGTTTACCTTCCGCTTGTCTGGCTGGTCAAAGTCTACTCCCTCCTCATTTCCTTCCATTTCCCTCAGTAATCCCTCCCCTTTTCCTCTTTCCCTACGTTCCCACTACTCCACGAGCAATTTCCCCCCCCACCCTGCAAAAACACTAGGCACTTCTCTTTGCGTTGGGATCCACAGACTTCACTTTTCTTCAGAACGTCTTCTAAGCCGTCCATTCGTTGAAGTGTGTGTGTGTGTGTGTGTGTGTGATTCATCATGTTGAACTCGTGATCGACAGATTTTACCCTCCTGAAAGAGAGCTCAGAGCTCATATATGACCGATCTATGGGTAATGCTGTCACCTTACACGCACACACACCCAACTCCTTGCCGAGAGTTGGAGTAATGACTCGCAACGTAGCGATACTGAAATAATTTCAGCCCTGGGTGGGATTCGAACATGGACCGCCGTAGTGTGCGTGTGTGTGTGAGTTATTCACCACGGCCCTTGATCACGTGCTGAACTTATAATCAACAGGTATTACCCGCCGGAATGAAAGCCTATATAGAGCACAATCTATGTGCAATCCTGTAAATCTACACACACACACACACACACACACACACACACACACACACACACACACACACACACACACACACACACACACACACTTTCAACGAACGGACGGCTTGAAGAACGTTCTGAAGAAAAGTGAAGATTGTGGATCCCAACGCAAAGAGAAGTGCCTTTTTGTATTTGCAGGGTGGGGGGAAATTGCTCGTGGGGTAGTGGGAAAGTAAGGAAAGAGGAGAGGGGGAGGGATTGCTGGGGAAATGGAAGGTAATGAGGAGGTGGAGGAAATGGCCCTGACGGGCCGCCGTAAGGTAGACAAACGACCCCAAGACGAGTTGGATGATGACGACATGTCTAATAGGAATGTGAAGATTAGAGGTATAGATAGGAGCAATATAGCAGAAAGTGATGAGAATATTTTCAAGGGATTTAAAGAGGGTGGGGGGGACACAACCCCCCCCCCCCCGACTGACAAGACTAGAAGAGAAGGTCGATAAGGTGATCGAGGACTTGGAGAGTAGGTTAGGTCATATGAACACCATTTTACAAAGGGTTGAAAGATTGGAAGAACTGGAAAAGGCGAATAAAAACTTAACTGATGAAATAGAAGACCTAAAAAGACAGTTAAGAGAGGTAAAGGTGGAGAATGAGGAATTGAAGAAGAATAGTAAAGAAAACAGAGAAACGATAGCTAAAGAAAGTAAAAATTGGAAGAAAACCCAAGAAGGAAATAAGGTTTCATTCACTGACATAGTCAAACAGCAATTGAAAGAACATACTGAAGACTCAGTTATTAAAGTGATGAGACAAAAGGAGAATATAGTAAGGGATTTAGCAGACAAGAAGAAATGTATAATTATATTAGGAATGGAAGAGAAACACAACACAGATAGAACCACAAGAATCAAAGAGGAAAATGAAAAAGTAAGCCAATTACTAGAATCAGTTCAGGAAGATGAACCAGGAATTATGAAACAAATCGAAGAGAAATTTAGACTCGGAAAGTATAGCACAGACAAGACCAGACCAATTAAGATTAAATTCAAGTCACAAACAACGGCAGAGAATATCTTATCCAAAACAGGGAAACTAGCAACAAGTGAACAACACAAAAAGATATGGATAAAAAGAGAAATGAATAAAGAGGAAAGAGAGGAAGAAAAGCAGAAAAGACTGGAAGCTAAGACAAAAAACGAGAATAGAACGGAGTCAGAGAAAGAGAGATTCTATTGGAGAGTAGTGAACATGAAACTAAGGAAGTTCGACATACAAAAGAAAAACATAAGGGAAACAGAGAACACAATGGAAGTGGCAGAAAACTAAGAGTGTCTTACACAAATATAGATGGATTAATAACAGGATTGAATGAGCTGAATGATTATTTGAAAGAAAAAGAACCGGACATAATGGGAATTGTAGAAACAAAATTAAAAGGCCCACTACCACCCAACAGTGTAGGACATGATGCATACAATTATTGGATTAGAAACAGAGAGAAAAAGCAAGGGGGTGGAGTTATGTTCCTGACTAAGAAGGATATAAACGTGAAAGGTATCATATATGGAAAGAATACAGTAGAGATGATTATGATAGAAGTGGAAGACAGAGATAAGAAGAGCAGAAAATTTGTGATCAATTATGTGCCTCCGAAAACAGCCTCATGGGAGGAGAGTGAATATAAAAGTATGTTAGAGGACACAAAGATAGCATTAACTAAAATAATGGAAGACGGAGGAAGAATAGTTATGATGGGCGACTTTAATTGCAAAGAAATCTGCTGGGAAGAAATGACAGTAAAGAGTGGTGATGACTCATGGGGAAATGCTCTACTTGAGATGATTACTGACCATTCAATGACACAATGGATACAAGAGAACACTAGGTATAGAAATGAAGAAGAACCATCGAGGCTAGACTTAATAATTACATCTGAACCTAGAATAGTGGACAAGATTGAATATAAAACACCAATAGGTAAAAGTGACCACATATTGATTGAACTGGAACTTAATGAAGAAAAATATATGAAAAGAAATGAACAATATAGAAGAGGAAGAATGATGTATGAAAAAACAAACTTTGATAAAATAAGAGAATTCTTCCAACAAGAAAACTGGGAAGAAATATACAAAGAAGAAACATCAGTGGAAGAGAAATGGAATATTTTGACAAAAATTTACAAAAAAGGAGTGGAAAAGTATGTCCCAAGACAAAAACAAGAAAAAGAATATGTAAAATGCTGGTACAACAAAAGTTGTAGGGAGTTAAAAGACAAAAGAGACAAAGCCTGGACCAGATGGAAAAAAGACAGAAGACCTGAAAAATGGAAAATATATACTGGTTATAGAAATGAATATGTACAAAAGTGCAGAGAGGAAAAAAGAAAATATGAAAAAGATGTTATAGAAAAGTGTAAAGATCAACCAAAACTATTCTACAGATTTGTAAACAATAAACTGAAAAACAAACAAGACTTGGAGAAATTAAGACAAGGAGGAGTTGAATACACTGAGGAAATGGAAATGGCAGAAATTATGAACAAACATTTTAAATCAGTGTTTACAAGGGAAAATATACAACCTGAAGAGATTGAGTGGAAAGAAAAAGTCCCCCCTATGGAAGAAATAGAAGTAACAAAGAATGAAATATTGACACACTTGGGTAATTTTGATGTCAGAAAATCGCATGGACCAGATGAAATAGCAAACTGGATTCTGAAAGAATGCAGGAATGAACTGGCAGACAAAATACATAGCATAATAAGCAGTTCCTTAAAAGAAGGAAAAGTTCCAAAAGATTGGAAAAAAGCAAATATAGTACCTATATATAAAGGAGGAAATAAAGAAGAACCTATCAACTATAGACCAGTCTCTCTAACAAGTACAATAGCAAAAATTTGTGAAAGAATGATCAAAAGTAGATGGGTAAAATACTTGGAAAAAAACAACGTACTAAATCCAAGGCAATTTGGATTCAGACAAGGACGATCATGCGTCACCAATTTAATATGTTTCTATTCAAGGCTAATAGATATAATACAAGAAAGAGATGGATGGGCTGATTGTGCATTTCTAGACCTAAAAAAAGCTTTTGACAAAGTACCACATAAGAAGTTGCTTAAGAAATTAGAATATGAAGGAGGAATACAAGGTAAATTGCTAAATTGGATGGAAGACTTTTTGCAAGAAAGAAAAATGAGAGTAGTGATAAGAGATCAGCACTCAAAATGGAATGAAGTAATAAGCGGTGTCCCGCAGGGAACAGTTCTGGCCCCAATAATGTTTGCTATATATATTAATGATATGGATGAAGGAATTGAAAGCTATATGAGCTTCTTTGCAGATAATGCAAAACTACTGAAAAGAGTGAAAACTGAAGAAGATTGTGAATCACTACAGAGAGATCTAAATAAAGTACAAGAATGGAGTAGGAAGTGGGAGATGGAATTCAATACAAAAAAGTGTAGTATAATGGAATTTGGAAAAAGCAAAAACAGAATAACAGGATCATATAATTTGGGAGAAGAAGGAATAAAAAAAGTAGAAAATGAGAAGGACCTGGGAGTCATTGTTATGAATAATATGTCACCTGAGAAACATATAAATAAGATTTTTGGAGAAACTTATAATTTAATAAGAACAATCAAAGTGGCATTTACATACCTGGATGAAGAAATGGTGAGGAAAATCCTAATCACCCTGATAAGACCAAGATTGGAATATGCAGCAACGATATGGTCACCAAGTACAAAAAAATGTATAAAAAAACTTGAAAGAATACAAAGAGCAATCACAAAACTGGCACCAACACTCTCAAAACTATCATATGAAGAGAGACTACAAAAACTTAAACTACAGACACTAGAGCAAAGAAGAGAGAGAGGAGATTTGATAGCTATTTACAGAATCATGAAAGGCATAGAAATTACTGATAGAGAGAATCTGATAAAATGGGATGACAGAAATACAAGAGGACACGGAAAGAAAATAAAAAAAGACAGCTATAGAAGAGATTTGAAAAAGAACAGCTTTCCTCACAGAGTAATAGACAGTTGGAACAAGTTAGATGAGAAAGTGGTGTGTGCAAAATCAATACATGAATTTAAAAATAGTTTAGATAAAATGAGATATGAAGACGGGACCCCACGAGCATAGCTCCCCTTCCCGTAAAATACAACTAGGTAAATACAACTAGGTAAATACACACACACCCTTTCATCGAATGGACGGCGAGAATTGGTGTTCCGAGGAAAAAGGAAAATCTACGTGGATCTCAACGTCCAGGAAGTGCCTTATTGTATTTATAGGGAAGGGGAGTGCTCGTGGAATAGTGGGGAAGTGATAGAGAAGGGAAGGGATATTGAGGGAAATGGAAGGAAATGAGGAAGAGAGAGACATGGTCCAGGAGGCCAGGCGATTTGTAAACAAGAGGAGAACTGAAGACGATGACTTTGGAGATGACGGGATCAACAAAAATGTAAAGATTAGAAGTATAGATAAGAGCAGCACAGTGGAAGGTGATGATAATAGTTTCCAGGGATTTAAAGAGGGTGGGGGGGATACCAACCTCCCACGATTGACAAGACTAGAGGAGAAACTTTATAAGATGATCGAACATTGGGAAGATAGGTTAGGTAATGTAACCATCATTGCGCAAAGAGTTGAAAAATTGGAAGAACTAGAGAAGGCGAACAAAAATTTAACTAATGAAATAGAAGAATTAAAAAGACAGTTAAAAGAAGTAAAAGAGGAGAATGAAGAATTAAAAAGGAACAATAAAGACAATAAAGAAACAATAGCAAAAGAAGCACAGGGTTGGAGAAAAATCCAGGAAAATAGTAAAGTTGCATTTACTGATATAATTAAACAGCAAATGAAAGAACAAACTGAAGACTCAGTTATCAAAGTGATGAGACAGAAGGAGAATATAGTAAGAGACTTAGCAGATAAAAAGAAATGTATAATTATATTAGGAATGGAAGAGAAACATAACCTAGATAGAACTTCAAGAATCAGTGAGGAAAAAGAAAAAGTAAGCAGTTTACTAGAATTAGTTCAGGAAGATGAACCTGAAATAATGAAACAAATCGAAGAGATGTTTAGGCTCGGAAAATATAGTACAGATAAGACCAGACCAATTAAGATTAAATTCAGGTCACAAACAACAGCAGAGAATATCTTAGCAAAAACAGGGAAGCTAGCAGCAAGTGAACAATATAAAAAGGTATGGATAAAAAGAGAAATGAATAAAGAGGAAAGAGAGGAAGAAAAAATGAAAAGGAAAGAAGCTAAAAAAAAAAAAAAAAAAAAAAACGAGACCAGAACGGAGTCAGAAAAAGAAGAATTCTACTGGAGAGTAGTGAATATGAAATTGAGGAAATGGACCATAACAGAGAGAAACAAAAAAGAAACAGAGAATACAATGGAAATAACAGAAAGTTAAGAGTGTCCTACACAAATATAGATGGATTAATAACAGGACTGAATGAACTGAACGAGTATCTGAAGGAAAAAGAACCGGACATAATGGGAATTGTAGAGACAAAATTAAAAGGTCCACTACCACCCAACAGCATAGGACACAATGCATATAATTATTGGATTAGAAACAGAGTGATAAAACAAGGGGGTGGAGTTATGTTCCTGACTAAGAAGGATATAAACGTGAAGAGTGTCACATATGGAAAGAATAGAGTAGAGATGATTATGATAGAAGTAGAAGACAGAGATAAGAAGAGCAGAAAGTTTGTAATAAACTACGTGCCCCCAAAAACAGCCTCGTGGGAAGAGAGTGAACATAAAAGTATGTTAATGGACACAAGAATAACATTAAACAAGATAATAGAAGATGGAGGAAGAATAGTTATGATGGGCGACTTTAATTGCAAAGAAATCTGCTGGGAAGAGATGACCGTAAAGGGTGGAGAAGACTCATGGGGAAATGTTCTACTTGAGATGATTATTGACCACACAATGACACAATGGATTCAAGAGAACACTAGGTATAGAAATGAAGAAGAACCATCGAGACTAGACCTAATAATCACATCAGAACCTGAAATAGTGGAAAAGATAGAATACCAGGCACCAATAAGTAAAAGTGACCACATATTGATAGAACTAGAACTAAATGAGAAAAAATACATGAAAAGAAATGAACAAATGTATGAAAAAACAAATTTTGATAAAATAAGAGAATTCTTTCAAAATTAAAACTGGGAAAGAATACACAAAGAAGATACAACAGTAGAAGAGAAATGGAATATTTTGACAAAAATTTATAAAGGAGTGGAAAAGTATGTCCCAAGACAAAAACAAGAAAAAGAATATGTAAAGTGCTGGCACAACAAAAGTTGTAGGGAGTTAAAAGACAAAAGAGACAAAGCTTGGACCAAATGGAAGAAATACAAAATACCTGAAAATGGAAAATATATACTTGTTATAGAAATGAATATGGACAAGCGTGCAGAGAGGAAAAGAGAAAATATGAAAAAGATGTCATAGAAAAATGTAAAGATCAATCAAAACTATTTTACAAAGTTGTAAACAACAAACTGAAAAACAAACAAGATTTGGAAATTAAGACAAGGAGGAATTGAATACACAGAGGAAATAGAAATGGCAGAAATTATGAACAAGCATTTTAAATCAGTGTTTGCAAGGGAGAACATACAACCAGAAGAGATCGAATGGAAAGAGAAATTCCCCCCTATGAAAGAAATAGAAGTAACAAAGAATGAAATAATGAAACACTTGAGTAATCTTCATGTCAGAAAATCGCATGGACCAGATGAAATAGCAAACTGGATTCTGAAAGAATGCAGGAATGAAATGACAGACAAAATATATAGCATAATAAACAGTTCCTTGAAAGAAGGAAAAGTTCCAAAAGATTGGAAAAAAGTAAATATAGTACCTATATCTAAAAGGGGAAATAAAGAAGACCCTATCAACTATAGACCAGTCTCTCTAACAAGTACAATAGCAAAAATTTGTGAAAGAATTATCAAAAGTAGATGGGTAAAGTATTTAGAAAAAAACAACGTACTAAATCCAAGGCAATTTGGATTCAGACAAGGACGATCATGCGTCACCAATTTAATATGTTTCTATTCAAGGCTAATAGATATAATACAAGAAAGAGATGGATGGGCTGATTGTGCATTTCTAGACCTAAAAAAAGCTTTTGACAAAGTACCACATAAGAAGTTGCTTAAGAAATTAGAAACTGAAGGAGGAATACAGAGCAAACTGTTTAAATGGATGGAAGACTTCTTGCAAGAAAGAAAAATGAGAGTAGTGATAAGAGACAAACACTCTAATTGGGATGAAGTAGTAAGTGGTGTTCCACAAGGAACAGTTCTGGCCCCAATAATGTTTGCTATATATACTAATGATATGGATGAAGAAATTGAAAGTTATATGAGCTTCTTTGCAGATGATGCAAAACTTGTAAAAAAAAAAAAATGAACACTGAAGAAGATTGTGAGTCACTACAGAGTGATCTCAATAAAGTATGGAAATGGAGTAGGAAGTGGGAGATGGAGTTCAATACTAAGAAGTGTAGTACAATGGAATTTGGAAAAAGCAAAAAAAGAATAATAGGATCATAAATTGGGAGAAGAAGGCATAACAAGTAGAAAATGAGAAGGACCTGGGAGTCATTATTATGAATAATATGTCACCTGAGAAACATATAGACAAAATTTTTGGAGAAACTTATAATTCAATAAGAACAATCAAAGTGGCATTTACATACCTGGATGAAGAAATGGTGAAGAAAATACTAATCACTTTGATAAGACCAAGATTGGAATATGCAACAACAATGTGGTCACCAAGTACAAAAAAAAAAGTATAACAAAACTTGAAAGAATACAAAGAGCAATTACAAAATTGGCACCAACACTCTCAAAACTATCATATGAAGAGAGACTAGCAAACCTTGAGCCACAGACATTAGAGCAAAGAAGAGAGAGAGGAGATTTGATAACTATTTACAGAATCATGAAAGGCATAGAAACTATTGATAGAGAGGATCTAATAAAATGGGATGATAGAAATACAAGAAGACGCGGAAAGAAAATCAAGAAAGACAGGTATAGAAGAGATCTGAAAAAGAGCAGCTTTCCTCACAGAGTAATAGACATTTGGAACAAGTTAGATGAGAAAGTGGTGTGTGCAAAAACAATACATGAATTTAAAAACAGTTTAGATAAAATGAGATATGAAGACGGGACTCCACGAGCATAGCTCCCCTTCCCGTAAAATACAACTAGGTAAATGCAACTAGGTAAATACACACACATACACGGACGCACACACGCACACACCTATCTCCTTGCCCAACAGTGTTGGAGTTCCGGCTCGCAATACAGTGATGTTGAAATTTTCATTCCTGGGCGACACTCGAACTCGGATAGTTGAATTTGCGGTCGAGTGCGCTGCCACTACAAGATCGAGCCGTGTGTATGTTGTATTTTACGGGACGGGAGCTATGCTCGTGGAGACCCGTTTTCGTATCTCTCTACGTCCATTTTTTTTTTTTCATCGTGTATAGTTCTGGCATTCGCTGTTTCACTGTGTGCGTGTGTGTGTATGCGTATTCACCTTGGTCTTTGGATCATGTGTTGGACTCGTGACCGACAGCTATTTCCTTCCCGGAAGAGAGCTCAGAGCTCGTATGACCGATCTATGGGTAATGCTATGACCTTACACGCGCACACACACCCAAGTCCCCGCCCACGAGAGTTGGAGTAATGACCCGAAGCGCAGCGATACTGAATTTATGCCTTGTGTGTATGTGTGTGTTTCACCTATTTGTGTGTATTTTACCTATTTGTACGAGTAGTATACGGTGAAAAAGCAACGCTCGTTGGGTTCCATCTCCTATTCTCTAATTTTCTAACATACCTAGACTGAAATTTATATAGGCCTACGGTTCTAACTTTATCTACGGTATATCTTTGATTTGTGTGTGTGTGTGCGCGCGCGTTACACATACATGCATATTCCTTCTCTACATGGTGGCATTGCATTGATCCAGCAGAAAGAAATATTATTCTGCCTCGAGGCAAAATTTGCCAAGTAGTGAATGACTCATACAAGAAACACAGTAACTAAGTTATATTGACGTACTATGTATAAATAGAGCTGATATCAGTTTGAAGATAGCGAAGTGCATGAACATCTTTTGATTAATATTTTCTGACTGTGAAACTAACTGAAAATTGAGCTTTAGCTTAAAGTAATACATACTTCCATATTCCTCTAACCAACAAAATAAAAATGTATGTAATACAACGCTTTTAGTTGTATGATAGTACGATTAGGCCGCCTACGATTCCAAGCATAAACAATTTGACTGGTGTACGATACATGGGTACATTAATACAAAGAAAATATATGTACTTTCAAATACTCATACTGCATATCCATATAGTGAAATACATTTATTATTCATGGTATCTAATTGTTGACAATACTGTATAGGTATGCTTCAATAATGAAAAAATGTTTTTCGTACGATAGTTTCTCCGTACTACTGGCATGGCAACATGTCCGGATGTATAAATACGTTCAGCAGGTGGGTTTCCCTGCTCACTTCATATAAAGTGTTCAAGTAGAGTGAACGAGAATCCATTATCCGACACCATGGCCTTTAACGTGAAGTCTCTTTGCACTGTCACTGGATTCCTGAAGGTTTTGCAGATCGTAAGTACCTTCCCAATCGTTCAAATCTGTCACCAGTTTTTTAAAATGCGGTTTATTGATCATAGGCGTACGAGCAAGATACAAAGAAATTTATGGAAATATCATTAGAGTAGTTGCTTCCCATGAACTATAAAATGTCATTCTTAAGTATATATTAATCGTGAAGTCAAAATAACTGGTGACATGAAAATGTCCGAATCTGTTTCTGCAAGTGTTTGTAGTGTCAGGAGTGTATTGACTCCAAAATGACCACACCCCAGCGGAACAAGAATAACAATCGTATTAAATCATTATCCACGTAATGTATACATGGTTAATTACCATTTTCAGTAAAGTTAGACATGTTATTAGAGTCTAAGAGAAAACCCAATTTTTGTATCAGTAAGGAAATTATGAGCCACGATCTTAATTTCGTACATCTATGCGTTACAACTAACGTTACAAATAATTTGAATAATAATGCAAAACAGATAATAATGAATTTAAAAAGTGAAATTTTTAATGGATATGTTGGATGGATCACAGAGGCCAGAGACGAAAGTAGTCCTTTTTCTAGAGACTCAGTTTAGTAACCAGTTCCAGTATGCATCTGGGTCAGTTCTTGGCGGGAATGCATTCCGGGGAAGGAAGGCAGGGAGCATTGAAAATCGTTAACGCACTGGGTGCAACGTACGGAAACTGCCTTCGTCTCCTTAGTCTGCTCCGGCACCACCTAAGTCTATCATCTTTGAATTCAATAAAAGTGATTAATAGCACAAATACATACCATTTTAGTAACAGGTCTCTTTTTTCCGAAGTTCATTATCAAACTAATATTTTCCGTTGAATTCTTATAAAAGATTGATAGATAACGCCGCTTGTCTCCCCTCTTGGCCTCTAAGGAAGACAGGTGAACAGTTTTGCTCCCATTCTGAGTTGGTAGATTCTAGCACTTCTAGAACAAACATAAAGGGGGAACGGATGTCGTTCCCATCTATCATGACCTGTCCTAACAGCAATCAGTGCGACAATATACGATATATATATATATATATATATATATATATATATATATATATATATATATATATATATATATATATATATATATATATATATATTTAAGGAAAATTGAAAGCATGGGTATCAGTAATGGGTAAAAATATATATAATGAATTGCTTAATTGATTTAGATCTGTTTGAAACGTTCTATTTCTGGAAAAGCCCTTTTGAAGTGTATACACACGCATTAGGAGCCAAAAAATTCCACCGAAGACAGGGAATACCGCAATAGTTTATGGATTAGATTATATTAGACCTGATTTTCTTTTCGATTTTTGTCTTGTGTCATATCATTCTTTCACTTATTACAATGTCCTACTCTGAGCTGAATAAGATAATCTGGCGTTAGCAAAAAAGAAACTAATGTTTATCATAACGAAGGAAGGACGCGTTGAAATCAAGATACGTGAGTCAAATTCAGCTTGAAATGATTTTGTCGTTTCATATTCAAGTTGGGTCAGTTAGTGTAACAGTGTTAGGCGGAAAAAGGGGAGGGAGATGAAGGAATGGCTTCTTTCACACATTAGACTGTGATAGTACAGAACAGCAGTGAATAGCTATACTTGGGGATATGATTTATGCGAAGACCATAAGCGTACAGTTCGAAGGTCGACATGGTTTCCCTCTCTCTCTCTCTCTGCCTCTCTCTCTCTCTCTCTCTCTCTCTCTCTCTCTCTCTCTCTCTCTCTCTCTCTCTCTCTCTCTCTCTCTCTCTCTCTCTCTCTCTCTCTCTCTCTCTCTCTCCTTTCTTCCCTTCTCCTTTTTTTCCCTATCCTCTCTTCCTCTTTTTCCCTCTCCTATCCCTCTGTCCCCTTTCTGTTTCCCCTCCCTCCCTCCTGGCCACTCGCCCTCTCTCTGACACACACTGAAAAACCTGAGAAGAGCCAGACACCAACATATAAAGGCTATGAAAGCTACACTGCGACAGGTATCCTAAGTTGACCGTTACTCTCCGGGAAATGCATTTCTCTTTTGGTTCGACAACAGTTGTCCAACTTGAAGACGATTGTATTTTCCGTAGAGGGACGGTCAGCTTGGGATACCTATCCCAGTGTAGCTTGCATGCCATATATACATATTTATTTCCTTTGCTTTCACTGTATATCCCTGAAAACGAATTCTGGACAGGGTACGAAACGTAGGATTAAACTTCTTACGTCCATTCCAGCGTTTGCTTTCTCCCAATATATGATAATGTATGTGTATATCAAGCTTTACTTAGATTAACAGCGTGATGTGTGCTGTTGTGTATAATATATTGCCATAATTTCGGGTCGCGTCTCTGTGCAGCTTAAAAAGAAAACGTTATCAACGGATAAAGAACAGACGTTGTACTAGATTACATGTCAAGGGTGCGGCATTGGCTGGATTCTCGTATCCGTTTAAATCATATGCTACATTCGGCATCATTCATCAGAGAACTGTAACAAAACCACGCACACTGGACATGCTCTGTATGACGTATTTATGACGTCACTTCCCTCCTGGAGTACAATGACGACATAAACATCTTTGCCCATCGGGGCTTGGCCATGGTCTGACGTCATTTCCCGCGTTTCGATGACGCCATTATCTTACAGGAAAGTGACGTCATGGTGTGACGTCATTTCCCTCATGGAAGAATGACGTCATAGAACGCACTGCCACACCCGTCCTTGTACTGGATAACGAAAGCTCCACAGGGTGTGTGCGCGCGCGCGTGTATGTATATATATATATATATATATATATATATATATATATATATATACATACATATATACTGTACATACATATACATACATACGTGTGTGTGTGCGTGTATCATATATGTAGACATACATACAAACGCACATATCGATAAAACCTCTCCTACTCAGTTGCATAGAATGGCTCATCCTTAGCCAGAAAAAAATCAGTAGAGAACACGAAGAAGAGGACAGATCACACCACGATAGTACAAGTGCTCCAAATGAAAGCATAAAAAAAGAAGAAAAAGAAATAGAGGACATTGTATTAGTTTCGAAGATGGAGGATGCGGAGAAAGGAAGGGAGGAGGAGATTAGGAAAAGGATATTTTTTCACATGTTTCTCTGTTTCTCGTTTAATGTGGGACGGTAGTGTCTTTGAAACCCACAACCAGCCCACCGTGCGTATTTACCCCTGTGGACAAGTGTGTACGTGGATGCAAGATTCTCCGCTATAACACTTGCTCTCTCTCTCTCTCTCTCTCTCTCTCTCTCTCTCTCTCTCTCTCTCGTATACATACATGCACGCACGCGCGTGTGCACAATCCCACACGCACACACCCACCCACGCATACATACACCCACACACGTATACATACACCCACACACGCATACACATATACATATACCCACACACATACATACACCCACACACGCACGCATTCACCCACACATTCATACATGCACCCACATACGCATACATACACCCACACACGCATACACACGTATACATACATACACACACACACACACTTACACACACAGACGCACACCCATGCCACCCCCTGACATGCACAGCGTCCAACTAGGAACAGATGAAAAGTCGATCAACGGAACGAGAATGTGTGTAACTCGCTCATTGGCGCGCGCCCACCTGCATCAGAGAATATACTGAAGCCAACGATAGCGTTGTCGTTTGGGTGGAACTGCATGTGTGGCAATGCCTCTATGTACGAGTGTATTATTCAGCAAGGTCATGAACCATGTGCTGGATCCGTGATTGTATAGCCCTGTGCAGGTGTTTTCCACGATCTCAGAGGTATGGAAATGGAAGCTTGGATAGGGATCCAGAAAGGGATCCCACGAAATGATAATAACAATAACATTAGTAATGATAATAATAACTAAGTAGTAGTAAAGTGTTCATAATGATAATAATACATACATACATACATATACCAAGGCTTTTTCCCCCTTCCAAGGGAGGTAGCCAAAAAGGGAAAGGCATAAAAACACTCCCACCCATTTCATCCCTAAATACACTCCACACCCCTCCCACCCTTCCTCTCATCTGAGCACCTCCTGGATGACGGGTCATCCCTGATAGTAATAATAATAATTATAATAGTAATAGTAGTAGTAGTAATAATAATAATAATAATAATAATAATAACAGAGAAGGTTATCCAAAGTATTTGGCGTTGATCCTGAAAAAAAATCCTAGATCAAGTATGAAAGGATACAGCTACAATTGTGAAGACAGCTACTGTTGTTGCCAACGAAGCTAAACAATTAACTTTCATTCGTGCTTATTATACAATATATTGTACTCGTCTGTATGATTACTGAAGTTTCATGCACACGTTTCCGTTTGTGTGTGTGTGTGTGTGCGTGTAGGTGGTTTGTATGTGCACATGTTGGGGCGCGTGGGTGTATACTCGTTTGTTGTTCAAAAAGGTCCCGCACCACGTGCTGGACTCGTGATCGGCAAGTTTTGGATGAGAGCTCAGAGCTTGTATTTGGATCAAACTATGGGTAATGCTGTGACCTTAAACATACACACACACCCACACAAACAAACACACACACACACACACACACACACACACACACACACACACACACACACACACACACACACACACACACGACTCGATGGCGCATTGGTAGAGTTACCGGCTGCCTACTACGGCGGTCCGGGTTCGAATCCCGCCCAGGGCTGAAATAATTTCAGTATCGCTGCGCTGTGAATCGTTACTCCAACTCGTGGTCAGGGAGTTGGGTGCGTTTGTGTAAGGTCAGCATTACCCACAGATCGGTCATATATGAGCTCTGAGCTCTCTTCCGGGAGGGTAATAGCTGTCCATCATGAGTCCAACACGTGATCCAAGACCATGATGAATCACACACACACACACACACACACACACACACACACACACACACACACACACACACACACACCATCCCCTTGCTCGAGGACGCGATCTTGGTCTGCGTCGTTGCAAGACCGTAACGCTAACCAGTACATAAGCAAGTTGTATGTTTGCATCTGTGCGTGTGGGTGTATGCATGTTTGTACGTGCGTGTGGGTTTGCCTGTCGGCACGATCACGTGCACATTTGTATAATTTTTTATGACACTTTCAGGGCATATTCACTTTGCGTGTGCGTGAACGATGTGTATGTGTGTGGTTGTGTTGATGGTGTCCATCGTTGGAGAAGACACGCACACTCATTCCAGGTCTCACATCACGGCTATAAATAGCCACATGTGCTGTGTTGCACTTGTGCTTCACCTGCCCCGGACCAGCGTGGAAAACTCGGCTACAAGAGAGACGCCAAAAAACCGCATGGTTGGCGGAGAAAAGCATCTAGTTTTGACGTTGGCTCACTGTTCACATACGTGCCTGTAGCCTGTATGGAAGGGTTAGGTCGGTGAAGAGGGTGGGTGGCAAGTGATGGCAACTCCCTAGGATGGTGAATTGGAGCATAGGGCGGGATAAACATTCTTAAGGATGTCACAGTGCCGTAGGAGTTGAAGGAGTGTCTTGACCTAATCACGGCGATGACATCTCCCCGGATGATAATCTCGTAAGAGCATCACCATATCGTTGGAGTTAACAACAGACTTCCCAACATCAAAATGATGATGGTGATGAGAATAATGATAGTAATAATTCCACTGCTACTTCCTCTAATAAGAGGCATAAGGGACCTTCTTCACTCCATGTGAAAGTGATTTGTTTTTGTCTTTATTTTTTGCTAGTTCGAGGAACACCTTGCCAGCACAGAGGCTGATTCATCACCAGGACCAATTATAACATAATTTTACAAGGAAGCTGTGGAAGAAAACCGCTGATCATTGCAGGAAAGGAATCGGGGGACTTAAGGTACACTGGACTGGGATGGGGTGCATTTAGAGATCTTGAACCACGTCAGAGCGACAAGATAATTCCTGCAGGGTCCAATAAGATCAGTCATTTGTTGCCTCGGTTTTAGGTGAAAAGTAGAGTACCCGTGGCAGCAGCCGGCACCTGTCCTCGGAACCTCCCGGAGATCTTCGGGAAGAAACGTTGGTCTGTTGTCTGTTTTTCGAGTGTCGGGCTGGTTTTGATATCGCCAGCTTGAACTAGTCAACTGGTGTCGACTTCTGCAATGGAGAGAGAGAAAGAAGAAAATTTATGGACCTGATCTGTTGGTGGGAGGTCCAAGGTAAACAACAATGCCTTGGAATATTAGTTTTGGAAGTTTGAACGGTGATAACAAAAGGAATAACCTCATTCTCTAACCCTCTTGGCACTAGGAATGTACCGGGGCGTGGTTCCAATATTTTCCCTATGGTGTGTAGCAAGGGGTCTTATTTCTATTGTTATTTTTCAGTACGTTACGAACGTTGCTTAGGAGTAGGTTACCGTAAAGGTAGTCTGAATCTAGGTGTACTAAATGTGGTCAATGAACAGGTAAGACGGGCCTGCATCTGAATTCGTTTTTTTTTTCCCTTCGTGAATGGCATATGCTGAACTGTAGAGGGTGTCGTTCGCGGGTTTCAAATCATGTCCGGGACCGAAGACACCAGTTGGCGGGAACGGGTGACGGCTGTGCAAAACAGAAGCGTCGGATCGAGGCGGATGTTGAACACGCCAGATGTGGTTGTACCATTGTAATTCGTGTCGCAACACCTCACCTCCCCCCATGGGGTGGGGGTGCACGGAGGGGGGGGGGAGGCGTTTCCTCTGTAGTGAATAGGTATACCCCAGGGACCAACACCAGAGAATTTTTTTTTTCGGAACGGGCGTCGGATAGGCGCACCGCACTCAATCTGACACGCTCCTAGATCTGCCCACGTTCACAATGTTAGCAGCAATTTCCCACAAGAGGAGCTAACAGTCGGCGACTCTTCCCTCCTTACTATAACTCGCTGGTAACATGAAAGGCCCGCAGTTACATTACACGTGCGGTAACTCAAAAGTTTCTTTCCGGTGAAATCTGTTGGCGGGATCAAGGACTTCTGCCGGCTCATGAACGGCCTCGGAGAAACCTCAATATGGCGAGGGAACACGGGGCTGATTGCTTGTGAGGTCGGGGGGAAACGGCCCAAGGCCTTTCACGCTCTGGGAAAGGAGCGGTCAAGATACTGTATGTCCACTGTAATGGTGTACTTGAAATATTGTATATTTATTATTGTATATTAAATTTTATTATTGTCATTGTATATTTCCGTATGCATTTTTTTTGTGATCAAACCATGCGATTCGTGTATGTTTTTCCCGCGCTGAAAGGCTTGGCGTCGGGCAGTCTTCGATCTGCATCCTGAATGGCCACACGTATTGTCTATGTAGTGCTCCACAATTATGAATTTATTCATATTCCGTGTTTCATTGTCAGAACGTATTGTCCATGTAGTGCTGTACAATTATTAATTTAT
Organism: Oratosquilla oratoria; assembly: GCF_046742065.1. Classification (NCBI taxonomy): domain Eukaryota; kingdom Metazoa; phylum Arthropoda; class Malacostraca; order Stomatopoda; family Squillidae; genus Oratosquilla; species Oratosquilla oratoria. The sequence continues at coordinate 585,911 of NC_134806.1, read as the reverse complement.
TCATATTCAGTGTTCCGTTGGTCACACTTATATGCCCACTGGAGATTTATGTCCACTAAGCAGGGCCCCCCCCTCACACATACCACCACCGCCTTCCACATCTGATGGTCACTAGCACGATTCACATGTAACATTCATCCACAAAGCAACCTTTATACACACATCATTCATACACACAACTCATGATAAATAGATCATGCATTAAAAGTACATTAGGGGGAATTGCTTTTACCTTATTTTCTCTATAAGTGCCGCCCCCCCCAAAAAACAAACAAACTGCCGCCCCGGGGCATTGCCCCCTGCCCCTCCCCTTGTCGGGGTCCTGACTACAAGGCCTATATGGTTATCACGGAAGAGGGCGGGAAACTTACGACGTGGCCCAGTATATGCGAGGAAGTTCACGGAACCACTTTTAGGTGAAATTTAAGAAAGACTTCGAGAGGTCGCAGATTTCGAAATACCGGCGCTCCACTTGGGTTTGTGGTCGTACCTGCACACACACACACAAAGATTATCGAAACTAGAACTACTAACACTAGAACAAAGAAGAGAAAAAGGTGATCTACTGACTATATATAGAATCATGAAAGGAATGGAAATCCTTGACAGAAAAGATTTACCATAAAATGACAATGGAAAAACAAGAGGTCATGAAAAGAAACTCAAAAAGGACAACTATAGAAGAGATAGGAAAAAGAATAGCTTCCCACACAGAATGCTGGATATATGGAATAACTTAGATGAAAAACAGTATGTGCAATACTATTCACGATTTTAAGAATAAACCTGATGCTGAAAGATACAAAGACGGGTCATCACGAGCATAGCTCCCTTCCCGTTTATTAGGTAAATACACTCGGTGGTGCGGTTGGTAGAGTCCCTGACTGTCACTACGGCGGTTCGGGTTCAAATCCTGCCCAGGGTTGAATTAATTTCAGTATCGCTGCGATTCGAGTCGTTACTCCAACTCGTGGACAGGGAGTTGGGGCGTGTGTGCGCGTAAGGTCACAGCATTACCCATATGTCGGTCGTACGAGCTCTGAGCTCTCTTCCGGGAGGGAAATAGCTGTCGATCACGAGTCCAACACGTGATCCAAAATCCAAGGTGAATCCAAACACACACAAGATACATCAATCCAAAATAAAATTTGCCGAGTAGACATACAGACGGGATCCTATGAACATAGTTTCATTACTGTGTATTACAATTAGATAAAACACGATTAGGTAAGTAAAGACACAAGTTTGACCGGTAGAGATTGACGATACCTTAGGAACATATTTCGGTTCCTGCATATTGCAGTGTTAGGGAAACGCACACACACACACACACACGTGTATACATAATACGTGTACGTAAGTGTACGTTTTCAAAAATGGAGAACTGGCCACAGATGGCTCAACTTTCACCTTCTGGTCGTTCTCCTCCCCCTCCTGCTCATGAGAATGAACAATGATTGCACCGACGCACTGTGCACAGCAACGTGCAAGAAACAAACGCTTATCCTGGCTTTGCAAGTGAAACACGACTCTATTGGTTGCGATCAAAGCTGCTTGAGCCAAGAACCAAACTTTGCCCTCGACTACGCTAAAGCTGCATTATCACGAACTTCAGTTTTATAGTCAAGATTAAAAATAGATATATATTGCACATAGCTGATGTGAAGAGACAATTTATTTAAGGAGTGGTCGAAGGCAGTAAGATTTCGAGAAAAATTATTATGAATTTGATTTGTACTGAATCAAGAGAACGGGATAAATATCCTAAAATAAGCTGGCCAGACATGCAAGCGACAGGAACTTATATATATATATATATATATATATATATATATATATATATATATATATATATATATATATATATATATATATATATATATATATATATATATATATATATATATATATAGTCTGTACCCTTTTACGAGAGATAATTTTATCTGGACTCTTGTAAAATTTATGTCCTGTAGATCATGGATTAGAATCTGAAGAATTGGAGATTACAGAAAATTCAGCATTCCAACGCTTTTACGTCTAGAATTCTGTTGTCCCAATGTCCTTCCTGCAATCCTAAAATGCCCTTTTCAAAGAGTCAAAAATGTCTAGTGACTCAGTTTATCATGTCACATGAAGCCTGCGACCCCTTTTCACAAAATGAGGCCATTATTCATGAGAAATTAAGATAAAAGCCTTAGATTATTCTTCACTGTCAGAATATAACACACTGTGCATGATACTAAATGCTATTCACCATCCTGTTTTCTTGGCTTCCTCTCTCTCTCTCTCTCACTCAACGGTTCTCAAAACGGGCGGTATATGATATTTCTGGAGTGTGCACACTACACGCCAAGAATGAATTCATAATTTCACCAGACTAGCTTTGTTTCCCCTATGGGAATCGCTGACCACGGCTATTTGAATGTTAACGTGTTTCTTATTTCATTGTTCGCTGTCATTCTGTAAATGCATATACTGGTTTTTCGAAAAGTATGGAGGACCAATTCAGTACCCACCAAGATGCATCTGCACAGTTTTGATAAATCATGGGCCGGGTCTGAGTATCTGCAACAGTATGAAAAAAATATATATATATATGTAGGCTACATATTCATGTTGACGTTGTTTGCCAAGGGAAGTATGGCATTCCCTTGAAGTGATGCTTGTGGTTACTGGACTAACTTATCCTCACTTGAGAGAGATGAGGGAATTTGTGTGGGTGAAGGCGCTATGCTTAACTGACCAAGAATTCGTGTGGGATGAGCATCGCTCTTAACCACCTCAATAGATCCCGACCGGGTGTTGCCAAGAGGCCAAGAGTATCACCCAGAAGAAAAGGCTTGTCTCTATTCAGGGGGGCCAGATGGGAAGGGTGTGTACCTACGCGTGGGATACTGTCATAAGAAAGGAAGCCTTGCAATAGCCCTCCTGCGGAGGGAACCGCCGTCCATGTATTGCTCTAACTGTATGGCAACAGTTTTCAAATATCGTCGTCAGATGCCCAAAGTTCGATGATAACCCTTGTACTATCTGATAAAGAGCGCTTAATCATTGCACTCTCATTACAGTATCGTGTCTGATAGTAATGTTTCTATATAATGTAAAAATATACGAATAAAACCGATCCCTTGAAAGTATTACTTGTTTGAAGATATATCGCCAATCTGCCCGCGAACTTAAAATCCAGATGTATGTGACTCAACGGTCTCGCGGAAAAGATCCCGAGGGAGTGACTCAAGGACCGATACATGTAGGCATGACTATTTTTTTTCTTGACCATGATACCACAAGGATGAGTTCATCAACGAGAGGATGGCACCATGGATGACCCTGACATTTCGGCTTATGTAGGTGTAGACGAGACGAGGATGTTGCCGCGCAGACCTTCCTGCGCAGCATCGTGTAGAATCCATTGAGCTCCGTCTACTCAGCGTCCGTCACACTCTTTTCATGCACATTATGATTTATGACGTCGCCTTCGTACGCTTTCCGCGCGTCTCTCTGTCTGTCTGTTATCTCCCTCTCTTTTCGTTTCTTCCCTCCCCACAGACTGACAATTCGCCTTATTTCTCTTAATGTCAGACTCTGTAGGTACTCTGGCCAGCCGGGTACACTGGATGGCTCCATTTCCGTTTTGAGCAGGAGAGTTTGAACACCCAGAGAAAAAGTGGAGGTTGCTGCTCTAAGCTGTCGTGTGCAGGAGCAATCATTTATCGACTGAATGAAAATGTGACGTTTAGTTAGGAAAGGGATGCGAATAAGTAGGAGCCTTGATTATGTATATGTGCACACATACATATATATATATATATATATATATATATATATATATATATATATATATATTTATAACGTATACACACACAACGTATATGTGGTGTGTGTACGTGCATAGGTACCCTACCGCGGATCTATATATTGTTCTATTGAAAAAACAAACAAACAAATCAACGACTCTACTGGTAAAATGTGAATACGAGTGACATCATAATTCATGAGTTCATTTGCATACTTTGGAGGCTATACTGGATAGCTCGTTCACTTTTTTTTTCCAGTTTCGTCACAGGGGAATCTGTAGCCATTGTTAGTATTGACCAAAGCATCTGCAGACGTCTTTTGTACCTGTATATTATTGGTGGTATGCAAGTATATCGTAGCTCATGTTGTAATCAATAGCTCCCTTACATTTTTTTTTTGTAAGCAAGACCGAACTGATGTACAGTTGAAGCAGGAAATATATTTAGCTTTATTATATGAATTCATTTTACTACTTTCTTGAAGTGCGTAGTGTTAAGATTTCCATTTTCTTTCTACCTGACGTTAGAATTTCATAATGGTACCACTTGTTTTTATTGTAAATAAAATTTGAACTTCCCGCAATTATATAAGCTTCTTTGGCTTAACTGCTTCGATGAGAATCAGGATGTTATGACTTTTCACTAGATCGTGGAACAATAGTCGGGCGATGACTGAGCATTATCGAAAATGGAAAAGCTTTCAAGGGAGTGACGCAAAGGTAGAGGCGTGGGCATGACCTCATACATGTGACGTCACAAGCGGGACGTCATAAGCATGACATCATCACCAAGAGGATGGCACGATGCCCCTTGGCATTTGGCTCGTGGTTGTGAAAGTTGTAGCCGTGAAGGAAGAATCGAAACACGTTTGTGGTTGTGGAAGTGGGATCAGTGACGGGTATGCTTTTGGGAGCTCGGTTAAAGCTTAGCTTTTAAACAGGATTTATTCTCTGAAAGAATGTTCGTATCATCATCCATTACAGCTCTACATACACACACACATTTCCACCAGCAAGGAGTAGGATGGAATTGAGGAGCGAAAAAGTTGTTAGTTGCACGAATGAGTTATATTAAACCTACATTAAGTGATATCCAGGACGCCTTCCGTGTCTAGTGATATCGATTAACCCCAGTAATGAAAATAAGAATTAATAGCGTTACTTGCAATGTCACGTGAGTCCCCCACCCATCTCTATCATACACATGCACTTTGTCATACATGTATATATATATATATATAATATTTATATATATATATTTATATATATATATATATATATATATATATAATGTGTGTGTGTGTAAATACGAAAAAAGTAGAGTGGCAATGAAGACTAAGCTTTTTTTTGTGCCATATATCGTTTATACAGTTTCCACTTTTTTCTTTTTAGCATACGTACCGCACTGTGCAATGGTCTCTGCACACACACACACACACACATATATGTATATATATATATATATATATATATATATATATATATATATAAAGATATATATATATATATATTATATATATACAGATATATATATATAATATATATATATATATATATATATATATATATATGTGTGTGTGTGTGTGTATATGTGTGTGTGTGTGTGTGTGTGTGTATCAGTGTAATTTTGGAATTTGGTTGTAGAAGTTTTTTTGAACTTCAAATGCACACCGACTGATATTTGTAAATCTGTACCCCCGAACAGGCGAGTGTTTTCCTTCTCGAAAGTCGTCTAATCTCATTTTCTTCCCACTGGTCGATCGCTCTCCAAGCCTCGGTTTCCCCATTCGGAGTAATAATCTGTGCTTAGCCAAATTAACCCGTAAAACACGCCACTGTGTTTAAGGGATATGAGAATATAATGCTGAATCGTACCAACCCAAAACTGTTGTATCCCAGGAAAGTGCCTGCAAGTGAACTCAACAATACACGAGTTTCAGTATGACGTAATTTTTAATGGCGAAGTAATCCACAATATGCTTTCTTGTCTCATCCTTTTTCTGTGAATGGATCTCCATTATTACTATTTTGATCGTTTAAGTAGAGACGCCTTCAGAGTAAAATTGGCTGGCATCAGCCATTATTGAATCTTGTTGACAAGAGCCCTGAACGGATTGAAGCAACTGCCAGAATCGTCGCCCGTGTGAGGATCACGCTATATCTAAAAATATGATTGTACAATGAGTTTATACCCTAGCTCTTGAAACAAAAGTGACTACTTTAGCCCTTTACAAGACGTCTGCTAGCGTAGTTTTTTCACACTGTATTCAAAACCTGTTAGTCTATACTCCGATATAGTAGGTCCGAGAAAAGTTCGCTCTTTATGGCAACAGTTCCCGCTCAATGGCTGGAACTGTTGCCACAAAGTGAGCAACGCTTTCGGACCCACTGTGCTGCCACTGTCCTAACAGTGACCCCTTCAGTACCCGTACGAGTAATGTTTTTATTAACAACGCAAGAGTAGATTATCGTTCATCTAACTTCTTTTCCTGTATATACGTGCATGTGTCAAAATGGAAGGAAAAATGCAGTTCAGAAAAGAGAAGGGCTTTGCTACCCATTTACCAAGATAAAACGGAGATGAATAGTTATGTAGCAGCTACAATAAAAGGAAACGGGTTTTAAGGTACAACAGTGGTTATTATAGAATAGAATATAAAGATAGTAATTTGGTTATAGCTATAATTGACGGTCCATCCAGTAAGATACATTACGCTTGCTTATATCCACGTGTTAGAATGCACAAGTTTTCATGTAGATTATCGCTGTTATTGTGCCATCCCATTTCAGTCACCTTCGACCTTGTATATTTTGCCACTTGTAATCTGTGAATTGCTTACTAGATATTATATATTCTGGTCTCTGCAGCCAGTTACTCAATGTGATAAAAATGAAATAATTGAACTTAGGAATGTCTGCAGGTTCTGTTCCCGCGTTATATCGGAGGGCGTCCACACGAACTGTGACGTCATTGATGAATTTATGGGCATGGGCAATGGTGGGTTGTGGGGGGGGGGGGCGAGGGAAGGGCTCGGAGATTTATGAAAGAGGACGAGGGATGTCGAAATTTGCTTAGGGTTAGAAACGAAATATTTTCAACCACTCGTGTCTGAAATTTCTCCAAACTTCCTGATACGGGCGAACTCGTAAGAATTTGAGGAGAGATTATTCGGGTAGAATACGGAAATCGATCGCACTGTTCGCCCAGGGAAACTCTGTATATTTACATAGTGTTTGTGTGTTCGTGTATCCCTCGTCCCAGCCAGGTGTGTCAGCGCGTCCTGTTGTATGCCTTGGTCCAAGGGAAGCGTGGTTTCTGGTAGGGAGAGGTCGGGGTGGGTGGACAGTTTACAGCGCGACTCACCTGGCGCACCATATGGTTGGATACAAATGCCATTGAGCCAACTCAAAGCTAGGTGGAGAGCGAATGACGATTGATTTAATGATTACATATAGATGATCATTTTCACTTAACTATGGGCTTTGTAAGCGTGAGATTTGTGCGAGCACCGCAGGTGTACGTTTTGGCGGGAAACCGTGGCCATAGTGGGTGGAGCGAGTATGGTGCGATCGGAGGGGAACATGACGTCATGGCCAAGGCGCGGCCTTCTCCATCGCTGCGCTGTCTGGTCGGCCTAACATATTTTTTTTCACATTTGTATACAACAGGGCAATATTTAAACCCTTTTAGAGTTTTGTAACAGGGCAGTTTGTGTCATTCGTAATTTGTATTACAGGGATTCATGTACATGTTCAGGTTGTGTACTAGGATATTTTTGTTCTTCAGTGAAATGGTATGGTTTGTGCATATGGAAATAATGAGTGGAAAAGACTAGCAAAGAGTGTGGAAGGTAGAGGTGGTTGGAGTGAACTTGAAGAAAAGATCAAGAATGGGTTGGACTGATGGTGTGAAAGGGGTCTTAAGTAAAAGGGGTGTCTGTTGAAAAGGGAAGGGAGATAGCAAGAGACTTGAAGAGCAGTTGTAAATGGATGATAAACTGACGCGTGAGTCGGGGGAGGATCGTAATTTTTCTGAAGCGGCGGGGGATAACAACTTCGGCTCTCGCAGGTGCTGTGTCTTCCTGCGTTGCTTCTGACCCAGGCAGTGGGCGAGGTTCAGGGATGAAACTTCATCCACACAAGGCTGAGGTTAAGGGGGGGGGGCAAGTGGGTGTCGGATGAATGAAGAGTGGTTGCATACCTTGGTTGACCACCATCATTACAAGGAGGGAGAAGCCTTTTGGTGTATGATTGTATGTATGTATTTATCTTGTCTCATCGTGATACTTTGTATACAAAGTTTTTAAGATGAAGTAATTAATTAATGCACGCGCACACGTTTGTGTGTATACACGTGCTGAATTCATGACTGACAGCAATCATCTTTCAAGATGAGAGCTCAAAATTCGTATTTTCTATGGGTAATGATGTTACACACGTGCACTTCACCTCCTTGCGTCTATGGGCAATGTATCCTTACCTCCAAACCCTCTTATTCAAGGACAGCAACGACTTGCAATTTAGTGAAAATTTCAAACTGAGCGGCTCGATCTCGCACCTGTGTCTTCGTGAGCCCTCAACGCTAACAACCACATGGTCTTGGATCACGTGCTGGAATTGTAATCGGCAACTCCCTCCCGGATGAGAACTCAGCTCGTAGATTGCCCGATCTTTGGGGAATGCTGCGGGTACCGATTTGTTGTGCTGTGATGTGTTTCAGCCGAGTGAGGACCGAACTCAGGACTTGAAGCAAGCCAAGTATGGATCACTACACCAGCAAGAAGTGTGTGTGTGTGTGAAATAATTTTTGGGTGACAACGACATTGACTCTGCCTCTTCATACCCTGTCTCATTTTCTTTCCTTAATTCAATTCAAATTATGTTTTGTTTTGAAATTGGTTGTATCTCCCACTTTCCACTGAGTTGTAGCCATCGAAAATTGACTATATAGGAAATTATGAATTTGCTGAAAGTTTTATTTGTTAACAGGTGGACTAGCAACACCAGTCTGACATCACACCTACAAGTGTTGGGCACCTCCAGCAGTCTGTGTGTGTGTGTGTGTGTGTACGTGTGCGCGCGCGCGCTCACATCTGTGGCAGCGGGCGGAGGCGTCTGTTTATATTAACTCCTTCAACACGATGACGCATTTCCAATATCTTTGCTCTTGGTAACACCAAACGTTGTTATTCAGCTGAGGGACGAACAGTGGACAAAAAATTGTTTCCGAGTTTGTCCTCTTGTCTGAATAAAATCGCCTGGTATTAGCCAAAATAAAGAAGTATAAAATATACGTCACCGTATTGGAGTTGAGTAGGTTGCCGGGTCCAGGATGTGAGAGGAGGCCTGAGACCGACGACTGGAGGTGATATGAAAAGAAGTAGGCAAAAATTCTTTTAATCACCTGAAGCCTTTTCGTTGGTCAGGGGCGTTTTTTCTCGGCAGAATAAAATCATGTGACACTGTCAGATCATATGTGGAAGAAAGTGATGGTGAGAGGGTAGTAACATGGTATTATTAGCGTTGCATTCGATGCAATAACGTGTATTACATGACTGTAACGATTTTTCCTCCGTTAATTCTCCACACATTTCCGCGGGGTTTGATATCTTCTGTGGTGCCTAAGGTAACCACCGGGGAAAAAGTCTGGAGAAGATGCAAGGGCAAGTAATTTCTTGTGAAAGTGGAACAATCTCCAGTCAGGAAACTCGAACTCGACTTATATCGCGACTCTCATAGCGAAGAAGCGTGGGAGGAGTACGATCGGGATGCTGATTACATGGGTGTGGAGCGGTTGGGTAGTGCAGTTTGCTTTCAACACAAGTTAGTTCATACAAATGATAGAACTCTCATAATTCAAATTTTACATGTAACCCAGAAGAGAATGAGTTTAGTTCTATGAGCTATAGATGTGCCTTATTTTGCTTCTTTGGTTATGTTTACAATAAACAGACGCTGGTTTTGTCTTTAACCATTCCATTATAAGTAATAATTCCTGACACCCCTGCTGAAACAATTGGAAATGAAATTCCAATTACATTAGTGCATTGGCAGCCAACATTATTGAATTAGACATTTTGTCTTTTGTCCATTGCATTTACCACTTTTGGATCACGTGAGATTTGGGGTTATCCTAAATAAAGAATTCTTTCTCAGCGGGTTCCCACTTCACCTTAGGTGACGTCATGTTTTTCCTGCGATACTTTGACGCTGTGGATGTGGAACTTGCGGCAAATGTTAGGTGTGGTTCAGGGAAGGAATTCTATTCTTGCGGGATTGTTGAGGGAGATGGCATGGGGATGTACGGCCCTGGGTGATTTGAAGACGTCGGGCAGAAACGGACGAGCGTGGGAATACAACAAAAGTGAGGCCGGGAGGGAGAGGAGGAAGTCGTGTGTATATGTGTAGGTGGGGAGTATGAGAGGGCAGGTACGTGTAGGGCGACTCCCATCTAGCTTTCCACCGGTGTCCCCCCTCCCCCCCCACACATCTGCCTCTCCTCTATTTTTTCTCTAATGTGTGACTTAGGCAGTCACTTTACAAGGAAGACTGTGGATAAACCTCACAGCAAAGGCCCTGAAGATAAAAATTTCCAATCTTAGGTGGACATCCCAACATGTTGCTCGCGAGCACAACTCTGCTTTGACAGTGCACATTCATGAAGCCCGGAGGAGACGCTCTTTCGGACACCAACGCATTGTAGGCCTAAATCGGACAAAGAACTGATACAGTGTAAGACTTCCCATTAGTAAATAGTTCCAAAAATCCGAGTTACATTTTTTTTTCTCAAGGAATAATTTCTGTCCTAAGTAGTCGAAGTTATTGTGACCTCTTAAGGAAAGCTTACTTATTGGATTTATTTGTAGATGCCACGAATTATCATATTATAGTGGTGCTCTCGTAATTATCCCGAAGACAAATTTTGTGCTCGTCAGCCTCAAAACGTCGGGAACGTTCAATTGTTTGCTTAATCTAAGAGCTCAACGGTGAAGCGGTACTGATCTCGATTGCTACTTCAGTGTACTGAGTTCGAGTCCCGCCTAGGTCTGAAAATATTTCAGCATCGCTGCACTGCGTGCCGGCACTCCAATTCTGGTGGGGAAGGAATTGTGTGTGTTTGTAGATTGGGCCATATATGAGCTCTCATCCAGGAGGTTGATAACTGTCAATCACGAGTCCAACACGTGATCCAAGACCATGGTGAATTACACACTTATTCATAACCATTCCCTTGCTCAAGAAGAAGAGCATCAGCTTGAGATATTGTTGGAGGTTTTTCAAGTTGAAAACACGGCTTTACCTCGGGACTTAAATCATGGGGCTGTAATTTCTAACCACTGCATCAATACTGTGCATATATCTGGGAAGGTCGCAGATAAGGAGAGCAGACAGCTGTTGACTGCTCCACTCGTACTACTGTAAGCTGGTGACATTTTAGTAGTATTAGCAAATTTATAATAATGATTATGTGTAATGTGAGTATTGATTGGTATTACCACTGTTTCTGGTCCCCTTAACCCCTAATCATTGTCTGTGTAACTTAGTGTAGAATAAGCCTACATACTTTTTTGTGTTCTTTTCATTATCTGCATTTCATGTATTTGGTTGATTGCCAAGTAAACTTATTATTATTATAGAGATAGTCCTACAGTGATATAACATAGCAATCAAATGCTTCTTGCCAGAGGATTTATGAGGACCCAAGGATTGTTATCAGCCAGTGTGGGGTTGTGGGTCTTCAGTCATTGAAACTCAGGGTGTAATTGTTATAACATGTTTGAAGCTCAACACTTACCTTTTTTCTTTATTTCCAGGGTTTAGCTCTTACATGCATTGGGCTGCTCCGAGCCAATGGACTTCATTTTGGTGGGAGTGGATTTCTGAACACAGTTGACAATGACCGTTTCCTTGTTGGTGTCATTGCTATTGGATCCTCCATCATCATCTCTACACCACTTCTTATTGCCTATATCTTCTTTGACCATTCTTCTAATCTGCTGGTAAGTTTTTTTTTTTCCCTTCATTCCCAGTTTTGGCATGTTCATACCAGCACTGGAGCCTAAATGTGTTTTAGATGAAATGTGAAGTATGGAAGGATGGACTGAGTGAAAAATAAGGAGATGAGGCAGAGAGTGGGGGAGGATGGAAAAAGAGCTGGCAGATAGGTTTGATTAAAGAATACTGGGATGGTTTGGGCATATGAAAAGAATGAATGAAGAAAGGCTAGCAAAAAGAGTGTGGAAGGCAGTTGTGTCTGGAGTTTACTTGAGGGTTAGACCAAGAATAGAATGACTGGGTGTGGTGAAGGATGCCTTGGGTACAAGAAGAATGTATGTTGAGCAGGGAAAGGAGGGGGCAAAAGATAGATGTGAGTAGAGGGTGGCTGTGAATGGATGATGCCCAAAAGGATTTCTTGTCTGTTCTGTAAATTCTGAAATGGATGAGAGGGGAGTATTACCATATAATGAAGTAATGGGGGTAAACCAACTTGGACAGTTCAGCCCTTCTTTATTGTACTGTATTGCTTCTAACTTGGGTATGACTCTTCATCCACAAAGAGCCAAGATAAGGACAATAAATGGTTGTAGGATTAATGAAGAGTTGGTGGATGGCTGGGGCACCCACTTACAAGGGAGAAAAGGCCTTTTGGTATATGTATGTATATAACTTTAGTGTCTTTTGATTCCTCTAATTTATTATGTCGTTATTTGTTGAACCTTTTTCTGGTGTATCATTGAAGTTGGTACATACATATACCAATATGTATTTACCAACTTCAATGATACACCAGAAAAAGGTGTATATAACTTCAGTGTCTTTTGATTCCTCTAATTTATTATGTCATTATTTGTTGAACCTTTTTCTGGTGTATCATTGAAGTTGGTAATTGGAAAATATGATTGGATGGACAGAATTAGTTAAATACCAAAAAAATCTAATCTGCCTTATATTGGAATGTACAGTGATCGTGTGATCTCCCTACAAAGTGAAGAGTATAAACAAAATCTGACTCCCTGTGCACATTCTCTCCCATTCATTTCTGCAAGTGTGCATAACCTTGTTCTTGTGAAAAGTTACTTTATCTACACAGTGACAAATTATTAACTAGTCTTTCCTCATGGTGGTAGTTTTACTTTTTAGGGCTAACAGTAGTATATCACACATGTTCCTTTCATATTTAGATTTATGTATAAAGACTCTTGTTAACTAGTTGAATTTAATTATCTTATTTTTTCTGGCCACTGCCAAATGTTTTTATTTATCTAGGAGAAATATCCACTCCTCAATGCAACACCATAGAAATTAATAAATGTTTTATTTAGGGTCATTTAAAGAAGTATTTTAACAAGGAATGACAGGGAATCATTTTACCGATGATCTTATAAAGGACATTGGTCTTTTACAACAAGAGATATCAGGGGCAGTGGATCGATTGATTGACCTCATGAAGGAATAGTGATTATTGTTGTCATTTAATGGTTTAATTTCCCACAAGTTAATGAGAGCTGATGCCATATACAAGACCTGTACTTCAATTGAACTAAAATTCATACAGGATGGAGGGATGACCTGTCATCCAGGAGGTGCCAAGATGTGAGGGTGAGGGAAGAGTGTGGAGGGGAGTGGAGTATGTAGGGGATGGAATGGGTGGGAATGGTTTCTATGCCTTTCTTTTTGGCTACCTCCTGTGTAAGGGGGAAAAATCCTTTGGTATATGTATGTAGGTATGTATGTAATTTGCTTTAAAAGATTTTTGAGGCATTAATTCTTGATGACTTAACAGGAGGTCCTGTACTGCCTAGCAGGAGCAGTTATGAACACTGCTGGTGGTGCTATGGCAATTGAGACTTACAAGGACACCAAAAATCATGAGGGCCTTGCCATGGGGGTAAGTTTTTGTTCTTCATTTATTCAGATAATAGCCAGGGCTTATTTTTCCGTGCACATATTGACAGAAATTGATCGAGTATATAGGAATTGCATGACAGAATGTTAATGCTAATTTTCATCACACATTGTTGAGTCGTGTTACTAACTACTTTAATTCTTTGCAGTCCCTGATGATAATTGTTGCTCTGCTGTACTTGATTGATGTCGTTGTGGGAATCATGCAGAGTCGTAAATAAACAGCCCTACTGCTCTGCACAACTAATCATAACTTCATGACTGTTTGCAAGCACCAAATTATTTTATGTCTACTCTAGTAAGGTTTACATTAGCAGTCCAGGACTGGTGCACTTTCACTGGATGAAGTATTGTGCAATGCATCTCCTGTTCTCAGATTAGAGCAATTTTGCCTTCCCATTGACAAGGCCTGTTGTCCATTAATACACAGACCAAATGGAGCTCAATAACTTATAATTTCCGGAAATACTGTAGGCAAGAAAGTAGCTTATACTGATAACATGATAGGATATAAAATAAAGAAAATTGTTATCACTTGTGTATTCACCTATTTTTTTTAAAGAACCCAATTTCAATAATCATATTGATAAATTTACTCTTGCTTTTTTTTTTTCATCAGTTTTCACAACTTCTATTAGGTACTGTGCTAGTAATTTGTAATGGGAATGAGATGCAAATTATTCTTGCAACATTGTCCAAATATACAATATCTGAAAGATTATATACACAAAGTCACATGTTATTTCATTGTACAGATCATTTCTACCAGTTTTCTATTTAAGAACATTGCATCCCTTGGTAGGGGCAGATTGCCATTGGTACATGTATGCATATATGTATGCATACCAGTTTCTTGCATTATCATTGTAGTTCCTGGGTGACAATCGCCTAGTGAATTTTGCTTTATTTTCTGAAATCTAAGGTTCTTCTGTAGTCATGTAAACTTGGAGAAAATACTTTTTTCAATGAGGATGAGAAATACTTTTGCTATTTCGATGCAGAGAAAGTCCTCAGATATACATCTTTCTTCAGACTGGAAAAGATACATTCAGCTGTCACTTTTACATGCATAGACAATATATTTTTCAGATAGCATTGATTAGAAATTACAATACTTGCTTAGGAGAAAGGTGATCTTGGAGTTAGTAAAGGCTGGTGATTTTTTTTTTTTTTTATTATTTTTTATTTTTAATGATTCAGTATGTTGTGTAGACTACTGATATAGTCAGTTGAAAAAAAATCATTGCTGACAGATGTAGGAGCTACGGATTGTAGGTCTTTGTAATTTGTGATCACTACAGATGACCATAGGATTTTGAAATGATTTTTTCATTCTACTGCTTGCTTTGAAATTTTTGAAACTGTTTGGGTATTGTTACATTTACTAAAGAGACACTAAAATTTAAGGTTTATAAAGATCTGTGCTTTCAAGGAGTCTGGTTGGAGATGGATTGCTTTACAATATGATTCAGCATGTAGAAAGTTTGTCCCCAAGAAGAATTTTATCCAATATCATAGTGGGAATTTTAGTAAGGTGCAGCTATGTCAATTCACATTTATGTCACCACAGCAGAAGTTATATTGTAATTATACATGTACATATTTAAAGTTGATTGATAAAGTCTGAACTAAAGTTCTAACTTTTTCTCAGACACAAGCACCATGTAAACATATTTGTATAAGCTTTCCTAACAAAGGTAGCTTATTCTCCTCTAGGAATTTGGAGCTTACTTGCAACTTCAGTCACTGAGTGACCTAAGGGTTGAACCAATGGCTGTGGCTGGTTTCTTGGATGCTGTGAATGTCCTGCAAGAGAGAACCAGGGCAATGAATTGATTGAAGCATAAAAATGTGGAGTATTGACAATTGTTCTCCAAGAGTGTGTGTATTTTTATACATGTAAAGAATTAGATGTTAAAGTAAGCAAGATTTAAATGCCTTGTATTAGGATAGATGACCCTGTTTACTTTCACAGAAACTAGTTCCAAACTCGCTTTAGTGAAAGACACGATTGCTCATGGTTCATATAAGTAATAGAACTCTCATAACTCAATTTTTTTTTGTAATCCAGAAGAGAATGATTTTAGTTCAATGAGCAATAGATGTGCTTTATTTTGCTTATATGGTTATGTTTATAGTATTGCCTAACAGATGCTAATTTTATCTCCAACCATTCCATTAAAGTTACAATTCCTGACACTAATTGGAAATTAAATTTCAACAACTTAGGTGCATAAATGAATCACACATTTTGTCTTCTCTCCATTGCATCAGTTTTGTAGAATATTCTCTAATGACCAAAGCAATGTATTGCTAATAAAGGCTTTGTCCTCACATTGTGTTTCCTCTGGCATATTTTTAGCAGCTGCAATTTCAAATATTTTCATAGTATTTTTATGGAACTTCCAAGGGTTTCTTTGTAACTTCATTTTAACTCTATATGGCAACAACACCTAGAAATTTGCCTTAAAAAGCATTTATGAAGACTTTAGATAAGACAAGTTGTATTCAGGTCATAATCTTAAAGTGTAATAATGTATATTTTATACACTAGTATAAAGATTTCATAGTAAATGTTTGCAAAAGTGTTCTCTCATTTCCATGGTTATTTACATGTATATATACACTAAAGGGCCTTTCCCTCCTTATAAAGGGGGTAGCCAAGTCAGAGCATATGCCCACCCCACCCCTACATCCATCCAAACCTCAATCAATCCCTCTCCCATCTTAGCACCTTGGGGATAAAAGGTCATCACTGTCTCCTGTCATACTGCTCAGGTCAAAGGCAATGTAGCAAGATCATTTTTCTACAGCAGGACCAGACAGCTGGATCTCGTCTCTTCTCATTTCATTATATGGTGAATCTCCCTATGCACTTGAACAATTTATGTAGCAAACAGAAAGAACATCCCTTTGGACTACATCATTTCATCATCCATTTACAACCACTGATATTTTTACCTTTCTTCCGTGCTTGACAGATGTTCCTCTTGCACCCAATGCCCCCTTTACTCCCCCTATCCACCTTCATGATCATATTCTCAAGGTCACATATACATCCATTTTTGATTTCCATGCTTTTTCTTAGTTTTTCCTCGTGCATTCTTTCCATATGCCTAAACCATCTCAGCACTTTTGATATGTCCACTTGCCAACTCTTTCCACTCCCAATCCCTGCCTCACCTCCACATTCTTCTCTCTCCATCCATGTGACACCATTCTTCTTAAACACTTCATCTTTGACACACTTAGATTCCTTTCTGTTTCCCACAAATTTCATAACTGCTGCATACAGTACTCTGGGCACAATCACTTACCTTGTACAACCTTTTTGTGTTCATCCTAGGATACCTATTTCTTGTACCACTCCCCCCCACCGACTCTTACTTCCCTCCTTTACTCTGATTCACCTCCACCTCTATTCCATTCAGTACCACATATGACCCCAAATACTTAACTCTCCTCTTCCTCCTACTTCACACCCTTCAAAATCACATCCATCCCAACACTCAGAACCATCATATGAAGAGAGACTAGCAAAACTTGAGCTACAGACATTAGAGCAAAGAAGAGAGAGAGGAGACTTGATAACTATAGTATCATGAAAGGCATAGAAACTATTGATAGAAAGGATCTAATAAAATGGGATAGTAGAAATACAAGAGGACACGGAAAGAAAAGCAAGAAAGACAGTTATAGAAGAGACCTGAAAAAGAACAGCTTTCTCCACAGAGTAATAGACATTTGGAACAAGTTAGATGAGAATGTGGTGTGTGCAAAAACAATACACGAATTTAAAAACAGTAGATAAAATGAGATATGAAGACGGGACACCACGAGCATAGCTCCCCTTCCTGTAAAATACAACTAGGTAAATACAATCATTTCTTGTAAATCTCGTCACCTTACATATACTTCTGGGCTTCTCCTCTCACAATTTTCCAAACCACAAATGCTTCAGACTCAGACTCAGCCATAATCATAGCATCATTTACAAACATCTGATTTACCTCCCATTTCCCTCCACTCGTTGGCTCCAAACCTCTGCCTAACACTTGTGTTTACCTTCCTCATCATCCCATCTATATGCAGTACACATTGAACAACCAGTGGTTCTGCCTAATCTTCTTTTAAAAAACACTGCTTGTGGTCAAGAATTCTGGTGGGACATCATAAGAGATAAACCCATTAATCATGTGCCTTTCCATAACCAAGGTGTGAATATGCATTTGAATTGCAGGAGCAATTATGTGAGGTATGTTTCCCTATTGGGATGGGGCCCACTTAGGTCTGTTGTTGGACACTAGCTCTTACATATGACCAAAGAAATGTTGTCCTTGACCTCCTCATGGCAATAAAAGTACTTCCAACAAATTGTATTTCAACAAGTTGCCAAATCCTCTTGAAAAGTCTTGAGTATATTGTTAATATTCATGTTGTTGTAGTATGTGATGAAATTAGTTAGGGAATGCTAATGCCCATAATGGCCCTCCCCTGTATATCCATATGAGTTTATCTTATCAGAAATTCACCACCTTGACTGCACAGGTCAATGCCTAGCATTAAAACAATACCAATACAGAATTGGCCAAGCAACAAGAAATATGATCTATATACAGCCACCACAGATGTGTTGAGAGCAGCATTCCTAAAAAAAAAAAAAAAATTAGACTGGAATATATAGGTACAGGGAAGGTGCTTTTAGCTGATGTCTCATTAATTAGAAATATATTCACATTTATGGGATGAGGGCAGACAGGAGAATTCTAGGCAAAGAAGTGTGGGACAAGGATGATGAGAGGGAACAGAAGGAAAGGGAATGAATGGTGGAATTAAGAAAGGAAGGCTGTGGTAGAAGAGACAAGTGTATGGTATGTGAATTGGTTGCAAGGTAGAAAAGTATGCAAGAAGTATACAGAATATGGACTTGATAAAATTGCCACCACAAGAAGCTGATGTCGGGTGACCAAGTGGTCACTTGACATCCACCTGGTAGTATAGTGAGAGGCACACAAGGGTTTGAGGTAATGTAGTGCCATCCAGTATAAGATTCAAATCCTGTAGACAGAGCTATTTAATCAACAGGAACATTACAGGTGCCAGAAATGAACCCTATAGTACCTCAATAGACACTCCTCTCTAGTCAAACTTTTCATCTATCACTATATATGTCCATCACTTAAAAAATCCTTTGCCCATTTCATTGTACTCCTTTAAAGCCTCTTATATGTTCTAATTTCTGTATCAATCTTTTGTACAGCATTTTATCAAAAGAGTGTACAGTATTTGTGAATGCATGAGTATTTATTAAGTTGCTTTTACCTAATTGCAGTATATAGAATAAGATCTGCAAGTATGTTCATAAGGTCCCTTGGCTGTGCTCTTATGTGTAAAATTTAGCTTTAAATTTGCTTCTACTATCTGACTTATGCCATTTCTTCTTCCATGTGTCCTGTGGATCACTGCATATGTATGTAGAACTGTTTCTTGATATCCTTCAAACATCTTGTCTTTTTCAGTATCTTTTTATGCTCTCTGTTTTTCCTATGATCCCACACAAAAAAGTACTCCTTGCCACTAATATCCACTTCTTTCATAGTGTTGCATCTGGACTACTACTGCCTTGCCTCTTTCTTCTCTCTTCAAATGTTGGCAGCTCCAGTTTATTTTGTCTTTCTAGATATGTTTTGTTCACTAGGCTAAGAGCTACTCTAGTAGATGTGCTTTGAATTTCCTCCATTTTCTTGTTACCTGCCTTTCTGTGTGTGACCACATCATTGCACCTTACTTCAATCTTTGTATTTACCTAGTTGTATTTTATGGGAAGGGGAACTATGCTCGTGGTGTCCCGTCTCCATATCTCGTTTTATCTAGACTGTTTTTAAATTCATGTATTGTTTTTGCACACACCACATTAGATAGATAGATAGACTTTATTTGGCAATGAATCAATGTACATGAAGTGCAAATAATGAGAAGAACACATTGTTCGGAATAATAAATGCAAATTGCCGAGGATAACACAAAAAGCACGTACGCATATTTCCATTGTGGTCCTCATCAGATTGTTATTCTATACTAAGTCACACAGACAACATACGTAGGGGGTTAAGGGGACCAGAGACAATCATGAGTAATACCAGTCAGTATATATATGACACATAAACATTGTTATAGTTTTGCTAATATTACTAAAATGTTTGTACACATAGGAATATTGAGACCAAAGTATTATCCTGAGGGGAAAGCTGTTCTTTTTTCAGGTCTCTTCTATAATTGTCTTTTTTTTTTTTGTGTCCTCTTGTATCTCTACCATCCCATTTTATTAGATCCTCTCTATCAATAATTTCCATGCCTGTAGCTCAAGTTTTGCCAGCCTCTCCTCATATAATAGTTCTGAGAGCATTGGTGCCAATTTCGTAATTGTTCTTTGTATTCTTTCAAGTTTTGTTATACATATTTTTGTACTTGGTGACCACATCGTTGCTGCATACCCCAATTTTGGTCTTATGAAAGTGACTAGTATTTTCTTCACCATTTCTTTGCCCAGGTATGTAATTGCCACTTTGATTTTTCTTATTAAATTATAAATTTCTCCAAGAATTTTGTTTATATGTTTCTCAGGGGACATATTATTCATAATAATGACTCCCAGGTCCTTCTCCTTTTCCACTTTTTTTATTTCTTCCTTTCCCAGTTTATATGATCCCACTGCCTTTTTTTGCTTCTTCCAAATTCCATTATAATACATTTCTTAATATTGAATTCCATCTCCCACTTCCTACTCCATTACCATACTTTATTGAGATCACTCTGCTGCAACTCACAATCTTCTTCAGTGTTCACTTTTTTCAACAGTTTTGCATTGTCCGCAAAGAAGCTCATATAACTTTCAATTCCTTTGTTTATATCAATAATATATATAGCAAACATTATTGGGGCCAAAACTGTTCCTTGTGGAACTCCACTAATCACTTCATCCCAATTAGAATGTTTGTCTCGTATCACCAATCTCATTTTTCTTTCATGCAAGAAGTCTTCCATCCACTTCAGTAGTTTGCCCTGTATTCCTCCTGCAGTTTCTAATTTCTTTAACAATTTCTTATGTGACACCTTATCAAAAGCTTTTTTCAGGTCTGGAAATGCACAATCAGCCCATCCATCTCTTTCTTGTATTAGCTTTATTAGTCTTGAATAGAAACACATCAAGTTTGTGACACATGATCTTCCTTGTCTAAATCCAAATTGTCTTGGATTTAGTACATTTTTTCCAAATATTTTACCCATCTACTTTTGATAATTCTTTCATAAATTTTTGCTACCGTACTTGTAAGAGAGACCGGTCTATAGTTAGTAGGGTCTTCCCTGTTTCCCCCTTTATATATAGGTACTATATTTGCTCTTTTCCAATCTTCTGGAACTTTTCCTTCTTTCAATGAACTGCTTATTAGACTATGTATTTTATATGTTAGTTTGTTCCTGCATTCTCTCAAAATCCAGTTTTCCATTTCATCTGGTCCATGCAATTTTCTTACATCAAGATTACTCAAGTGATTCATTATTTCTTTCCTTGTTACTTCTATCTCTTTCATAGGGGGGATTTTCTCCTCCCTCTCAACATCTCTAAGTTGTATATTCTCCCTCATAAACACCGATTTAAAATGCTTGTTCATAATTTCTGCCATTTCTATTTCCTCTGTGTATTCAACTCCTTGTAGTTTCACTAATTCTTGTTTGTTTTTCAGTTTGTTGTTTACAAATCTATAAAATAGTTTTGGTTGATCTTTACATTTTTCTATGACATCCTTTTCGTATTTTCTCTTTTCTTCTCTGCACACTTGTACATTTTTATTTCTATAACCAGTATATATTTTTCATTTTTCAGGTCGTTTGTCTTTCCTTCATTTTATCCAAGCTTTATCCCTTTTGTCTTTTAACGCCCTACATCTTTTGTTGTATCAACATTCTACTTTTTTTTTCTTTCTTTTTGTCTTGTAACATACTTTTCCACTCCTTCCTTATAATTTTTTGTCAAAATTTTCCATTTCTCTTCTACTGTTGTTTCCTCCTTGTGTATTCTTTCCCAGTCT
This sequence comes from Oratosquilla oratoria, assembly GCF_046742065.1. NCBI lineage: Eukaryota > Metazoa > Arthropoda > Malacostraca > Stomatopoda > Squillidae > Oratosquilla > Oratosquilla oratoria. The sequence goes on along the minus strand of NC_134806.1, from coordinate 564,119 downwards.
GCTTTTGGAAATATTCTCTCATCTTATCAAAATTTGTTTTTCCATACATCAATCTTCCCTTTCTATATTGTTCGTTTTTTCCATGTATTCTTCTTCATTTAGTTCTAGTTCAACTAATATGTGGTCACTATTTCAGGTTCTGATGTGATTATTAGGTCTAGTCTCGATGGTTCTTCCTCATTTCTATACCTAGTATTCTCTTGTATCCATTGTGTCATTGTATGTTCTATAATAATATCAAGTAGAACATTTTCCCATAGGTCGTCTCTACCCTTCACTGTCATCTCTTCCCAGCAGATTTCTTTACAATTAAAGTCACCCATTATAACTACTCTTCCTCCATCTTCCACGATCTTATTTAGTGTTATCCTTTTGTCTCCTAACATAATTTCGTGTTCTGTCTCTTCCCAGGAAGCCGTTTTAAGAGGCACATAATTTACCACAAACTTCCTGCTCTTCTTGTCCCTGTCCTCTATTTCCATCATAATCATCTCCACTCTATTCTTTACATATGTAACATTCCTCACATTTATATCCTTAGTCAGGAACATAACTCTACCACCTTGTTTTACTTCTCTGTTTCTAATCCAATAATTACACTGGCCTGCATTTAATTTGTTTTTTTCAAAGGTCAAAGGTTTTTCAAGTGATTTATAGGTTTTTTGGTGCGCTGAATCCAAAAATGCCATCCGTTTCCTTGGATCAGGTCTAGTTTTTGAGATATGAGAAGTGCGACTTTTGGGCCTTGTATAGTACTAAGTATAAGGAAAACGAGGCTGCAGGTATAGCCTATTCTTATTTTTTTTTGCATAAAAATTATACTGTAGCACCCCGAAACTGATACTGAAACCTAATGATGTTTTTGTTTACTTTCAGGAAACTGAAACTGAAACTGCATTGACTACATTGACAAACTGCATTGACAACACTGAAACTGAAAATGGTTTAGAAAAGTGTGATCTCCAATCAATGTGACTGATTTTATAAGAATCTGTGCTTTTTACAAGAATCTGTGCTTCTTGTGTTTCTATTTTGGACACGTATCTTAGATTGACAGAAAATGGAACGCAAATGCACAAATCATCCTGATAGGTTCTGCTACATATGTGGTAATGTGATTCTTCCTCGTCGACTAACAAATATAACTGATTTTGTGAAGAAGGCATATCATGCTTACTTTGGAGTTAAGCTTGGGGACCAGGACAAGCCATTTGCACCCCATGTTAGCTGCAAAACATGTGTCGAAAACTTGCGTGATTGGAGAAATAAAAAAAGGAAGAGTATGCCATTCGCTGTTCCAATGGTTTGGAGAGAGGGTAAAGATCATGTGTCAGACTGCTATTTCTGCATGACTAATCTTAAAGGAGTCAACCGCAAGAACAAGCATTGTATTCAGTATCCTAATGTTCCGTCTGCCATACGACCAGTCCCTCATGGTCCAGGCCTGCCCGTTCCCGAGCCAGATGTTGCAATGGAATCTAGCTCTGAATCGGAATCTGATAACGCACTAGACAGGGCAGAGGGTGGAGAATACATGCTTACTTTGGAGTTAAGCTTGGGGACCAGGACAAGCCATTTGCACCCCATGTTAGCTGCAAAACATGTGTCGAAAACTTGCGTGATTGGAGAAATAAAAAAAGGAAGAGTATGCCATTCGCTGTTCCAATGGTTTGGAGAGAGGGTAAAGATCATGTGTCAGACTGCTATTTCTGCATGACTAATCTTAAAGGAGTCAACCGCAAGAACAAGCATTGTATTCAGTATCCTAATGTTCCGTCTGCCATACGACCAGTCCCTCATGGTCCAGGCCTGCCCGTTCCCGAGCCAGATGTTGCAATGGAATCTAGCTCTGAATCGGAATCTGATAACGCACTAGACAGGGCAGAGGGTGGAGAATACATGCCAGAAGAGAATGACCGGCCAGTGCCTCTAACACAAGCAGATCTCAATGACCTGACACGGGATCTAAACCTATCAAAGGAATCAGCACAGCTTCTGGGTTCTCGTCTTCGTGAGAAAAATTTGCTAGCACCTGAGACAACATTCTTTTGGTACCGAGAGCGTGAAAGAGAATTTAGACAGTTCTTCACAACCCAGAAGGACTCGTCATTAGTTTACTGCAACAACATTGCTGGTTTGATTCAATCAATGGGGCTGGACTATTTTGCTACTGAATGGAGACTGTTCATTGACTCTTCCAGCAGAAGTCTCAAGGCAGTCCTCCTTCACAACGGAAATAGATACTCTTCAATTCCAATCGGTCATTCGGTGCAAATGAAAGAAACTCATGACAACATGGATCAGCTACTGTCTGCTCTGAACTACAATGACCATGGTTGGTTGATCTGTGGAGATCTTAAGGTAGTTGGATTGGTTTTGGGACTACAGGGTGGGTACACAAAGTATCCATGCTTTTTGTGTTTGTGGGATAGTCGGGCTGATGATTAACATTTTGTCAGACAAGAATGGCCACCACGACAACATTTGGAACCTGGTTCACACAATGTTCAGGCTCGTTCTCTTGTTGAACCAAACAAGGTCTTACTCCCACCTTTACATATCAAACTGGGACTGATGAAGAACTTTGTGAAGGCAATGGACAAGGACGGCATGGGATTTACTTTTCTTCAGCAGAAGTTTCCTCGGATCAGTCTGGAAAAGCTTATGGCTGGCATCTTTGATGGGCCTCAGATAAGGGAACTTATGAAGGACTCAATGTTTGACAATGCACTGAATGCAGCTGAGCTGTCCGTTTGGGGGTCGCTTAAGTCAGTGATAAGAAACTTTCTAGGAAATAACCGAAGTGCTGAATACGAGAAAGAAGTCAATGAGTGCAGAATACGAGAAAGAAGTCGATGAGCTCTTGAACAGCTATAAAAAATTAGGGGCTCGCATGTCAGTCAAAATGCACTTTCTACGGTCCCACTTAGATTATTTCCCTCAGAACTGTGGTGACTTCAGTGAGGAACAGGGAGAACGTTTCCACCAGGATATTCGTGTCATGGAAGAACGCTACCAAGGCCGGTGGGATGTGAACTTTCTTGCGGACTACTGTTGGTGTTTGAAACGAGACGTGGTGGCTGCCCAACACAGGAGAAAGTCACTGAAAAGGCCCTTCATCCATGATTAGATTTTCTGTAATATATCCTCTTTATCTTCTGAACTATGCAAGAAAAAATTATTTCTTTTGTCAAGATTTTTTTTTCTCCAAAATTAAAGGGAATAAATAGCACTAAATGGCGTTTTTAATTATTTTTACCGCCTCATATCTCAAAAACGTGACCTGATTGAACAAAATGAGTGTGATTTTTAGATTCTGCATAGCAAATTACCCTAGAATCAGTTATCAGATGCTTTACCTTTGAAACTTCGCAGGCCAGTGTTATATGCACCATGTCCTACACTGTTGGGTGGTAATGGACCTTTCAATTTTGTTTCTACAATTTCCATTATGTCAGATTCGTTTTCCTTCAGGTAATCCAGTTCATTCAATCCTGTTATTAAGCCATCTATATTTGTGAAAGACACTTTTAATTTTCTGTTACCTCCACCCTGTTTTCTGTTTCCCTTCAGTTTTTCTCTGTTATGAACCACTTTCTCACTTTCATATTCACTACTCTTCAATAGAATTTCTCTTTGACTCTGTTCTGTTCTCGTTTTTTCCTTAGCTTCGATTCTCTTTTTTTTATTCTTATTTTCTTTCCTCTTTATTCATCTCTCTTTTTATCCATACCTGTTTATACTGATCACTTTTTGCTAGTTTCCCTGTTTTTGATAAGACATTCTCTGCTGTCGTTTGTGACCTGAATTTAACATTAATTGGTCTTGTCTATACTGTATTTCCCTAGACTATAAATTTCTTCAATTTTTTTCTCTATTTCTTGTTCACTTTCTTGAAATATTTTAATACCTTGTTTACTTTTCCTTCTTATCCCTTACTCCTGTAGTCCTATTTGGATTATGCTTCTCTTTCATTCCTAATGTAATTATACATTTCTTTTTTATCTGCTAAGTCTCTTACTATATTCTCCTTCTCTCATCACTTTAATAACTGTGTCCTCAGTGTGTTCCTTTATCTGATGTTTCACTATATCTCTAAATTCAATGTTGTTATCCTCCTGGACTTTTTTCCAACCACTTACCTCTTTTGCTATGGACTACAAAGGATTACAAAGGCGGAGCATGCCGACAGGAGACCTTTCGGTCCATATCTAGGTCGGATGCAAAAAAAAAAAAAAAAAATAATAATAAAATAATAAATAAAAACTATAATAATGTAAATAACAAATAAAATACATAAATAAATGCATAGGTATAGTTAAATAATAAACAGGTAAATAGTAAATAATAATAAATTGACATATAACTAATAATATATGAAAATCAAACAGACAAATGATAACAAAACAAAAACAATATAAAATAAATTATAATCATTACAGCATCTTGCTTAGGTGTTTATCTAAATGATTCTTAAAGCTTCGAACTGAACTACATTGCACTACCTGTGCAGGAAGTTTATTCCATTCATTAACTACGCGGTTGGCAAAGTTGTTTCTACCTACTTCCAAATTGAATCTATTTCCGGACAGTTTGAGACCATTGTTTCTTGTCTGATTCTCATTCAATGTGAAAATGTTGTCACTCTTGATGTTGTCAATTCCCTTTAGAATCTTAAAGACCTGTATCAAGTCACCTCTGAGTCTATGCTTTTTTAGGGAAAACAGATTCATATGTTTTAGTCAATTTTCGTATGATTTATTTTTGATATTTGGAATCAGTTTTGTGGCTCACCGTTGTACTTTTTCCAGTCTGTCAATGTCTTTAATGAGATTCGGTGACCATACGGAAACAGCATATTCCAAATGTGGACGAACTAACGATTTATATAGCTTGTTAATGAGTGATGGACTTTTGAAATCAAAAGATCGCGCAATCAGTCCTAGAATCTTATTTGCTTTCTCAGAGGCTGAAATACACTGCTTGGATGATTTGAGGTCGTTACTGATCTTTTTCACTATCCACTTTTGTTAACGAATTTCCAAATAACTTGTAATCGTACTTACTGTTATTTTTACCTATGTGCATTACCTTGCATTTACTTGTGTTAAATTTCATTAGCCACTTTTCAGACCATTGCTGTAATTTATCTAAATCTTCTTGAATATCTAATTGGTTTAAGTGATCATTTGCCATTCCGCACAGTTTTGTATCATCAGCAAATTTGGAAACAGTAGATTTTAGTCCATGGTCTATATCATTTATATATACTATTTTCTTTACTATTCTTCTTTAATTCCTCATTCTCATCCTTTACTTCTTTTAACAGTCTTTTTAATTCTTCTACTTTAGTTTTTTATTCTCCTTCTTTAGTTCTTCCAATTTACCAACTCTTTGTGTAATTATTGCGAGTTGGCTAAACCTAACCTCCTATGATTCGTTCATTTTTGTTAGTTTTTCTTCTAGACTTGCTAACCGGGGGATGTTGTTTTCTCCTCCCTCATTAAATCTATAGAAATATTTTTCTCTCCACTTTCCATTGAGCTACTCTTCTCTAAATTCCTACTTTTAATTTCCTTACTTGTTCAACATCAGCTGTGTCGTCTGCACATCGTTTGTTATTGACACCGTTTCTGGCGTTTGAGGCATGTTTATCCCCTTCCTCATTTCCTTCCATTTTCTTCAATAATGCCTCCCCTTCGCCTTTTTTTTTTTTAACCTACCCACTACACCACGAGCTTTCCCCTTCCCTATTAATACAACACAGGTACTCCCTCATCGCTGAAATCCACGAAGGTTGCGTTTTTTTTCTCGGAATTCCAATCTTCGCTGTCAATCCGACGATGTGTGTGTGTGTGTGTATTTACCTAATTGCAGTATACAGAAAAAGAACAATGGTCATTGGGACCCGCCTTGTATTCTCAAATCTTTTATCATGCCTAGCCTCAAATTCATGTACAGTTCCAACTTAATCTATATCTTTGATTTCTAAATTATCATATTTTGATTTGAACCTGTGTATTGCTTGCGCTTGGGCTTTGTCACTTTCTTAGCTATTCCATGTATTTATACATCTATATGAAAAACTATTTCTCCACATTGTTTAAGCATGTCTTTCATAAATTGGTCCAATGACCTCTTAAAGCCCTCCTTTCTTTGCTCAAGAGATCTCTTCTGTCAATGCAATTTATCCCTTTTAGTGACCTAAATATTGTAATCATATCACTTCTTTCTCTTTGATTTTTCAAAGTTGGCAGATAGGTTTTAGTTTTTCCTTGTATGTTTTATCTGCCAGGTTGAGGACCAGTTTGGTTACTGCCATTTGTATTCTCTCGATCTTGCTTATACCTTTCACTCTGTATAGGACCATACCACCAAAACATATTCCAGTCATGGATGGATCAGGGTTTCTAGGAGTTTTTTTTTTCACATCATCTCATGATCCATATAGTGAAACACCACTTTGATGTTCTACAGTAGACCATATGTCTCCACCACAATTCTGCTGATATGTCGGTCAGGTGATAGGTTGTATTTTATCAATACTCTCAAAATTTTATCCTCTTTTGCTTTTGTAATGGGTTCATTTCACAAGGAATATGTTAAGGATTTTTTTGTTGCCACTTTTGACCATTTCCAGTACTTTGCATTTTTTTGTATTGAACTTCATTTCCCATCCCTGGTTCCATGCAAAAATAGTGCCTAGATCTTTTTGCAATTGTCTATCGTCTTCTCATTTTTCACTCTTCCTGTGATTTTTGCGTCATCTGCAAATATGTTGGCATAGCTTGTTGTTTCTTCCATCATGCTATTGACATAGACAAGGAACATTATTGGTGCAAGGACTGAACCTTGTGGAACTCCACTCATTACTGCTTTCCAGCTTGACCTTTTATCTTTTACTATTGTCCTCATGTATTTTTCCTTCAAAAAATCCTTCGTCCATTCTGTGTGTGTGTGTGATTCACCATAGCCATGGAATCACGTGCTGGACTGAGAGCCCTCCCAGAAGAGAGCCCAAAGCTTGTATAAACCGATGTGGGTAATGCTAAGACATTTAACTCAAGGGAGACAGCTATGGTTTGCAGTGTCAGTGAAAATTCCATGCCATGAATGGGGCGTGGCTTCCAGCATGAGAAACGGAGATGCTAGCCAATACACCGTGTGTGTATTTATCTAATTGCAGTACCCAGGAAAGGAGCAACGCTCATTAGGTTCCATCACCTATGCTCCAATTTATCATACCTATCCTCAAATTCATCTAGAGTTTCAACTTAATCTATATGCCTGACTTCCAGTTATCATATTTAGATTAAAATATACCATATATCCAAAGGATATGAAAAAATTCAGTTTTCCATATAGGTGCATGATTACTAACTGTATACCAAAGCCCTATGGTATATTGATAGATTTGAATTCATGTATTGTTTGAGCTTGGGCCATATCACCTATGATATTCCATGTATTTATGCATCTATATGGAAAACTGTAATTCTTCATATAGCTTAGACATGTGGTGTTTCTTAATCAGCTCTCATGACTTCTTAAAGCCCTCCCGTCCTTAATCAAAACATCTCTTCTATCAAAGCAATCTATTCCTTTTAGTGACCTTAATGCTGTAATCTTATCACCTCTTTCTCTTTGATCTTCCAAAGTTGGCAGACCCACTACTTTTAGTCTCTCCTCATATGGTTCATATGCCAGGATGGGGACCAGTTTGGTTGCTGCCCTTTGTATCTTCTTGATCTTGTTTATAATCTTCATTCTGTGTGGGGACCATACCACTGACGCATATTCCAGTCTTGGACGGATCAGGGTTTCAATGAGTTTTTTCATCATCTGTTCATCCATATACTGTAACTTTAATCATTTGCAGTCCTTATATCTCTCCCATAATCCTGTTGATATGTCTGTCGGGTGACAGGTTGTCTTTTATTAACACTCCCAAATCTTTATCCTCTTTTGTCTTTTTAATGGGTTCTCCTCCCAAGGAATAATATATGTGTGTGTGTGTGTGTGCAGATTTATCTAATTGTAATGAATAGGCTTGAAGTTATGCTTGTGAGGTATCGTACCTCCATTTATCAAACAAATTATACTGTCCACCTGAAATATTTCTTCTCCCAGTTTGTTTAATAGATTCACACATCTTTGTGACAGCTTTTATAGATTTTTTTCTATGTCCTCTTGACCTCTTACCCCACATATTCCTGTAGTATTTTACTTCCTTTCCCCAGTCTGAAGATAAGTATTATATCAATTATCTTCATCCCTCACCAATACAATGAAATGCCACTCTTTTGTTAATTAACAATTTATATGTGTCGTTTTTCCCTCTTTTTTTTTTATAGATCATTCCTTATTAAGACTCCCATTTTTTTTAACCTCCTGGGGCACAACTTAATTATGTCATCTTGGTTTGGCCCACTTCCATTTTTTTTTTTTCCGCTCAATGCCTTTCACAGTCCTCTATACATTTCATTCTTTTTATGATCTTGGTTTCATCAGGAGGATGAGGTGGCTTGTGGACGTTGGTTGGTGGTAGCAGGAAAATATTAGTATTAGATAAAATGACAATATAATACAATCTTTTTTAATTTTCTTTTTATCAGGCCCTCCAGAGCTCCGACACTTATATAACTGGCACTGCATCTATGGTGTGTGTTACCGTGAGATCGCGCGTGGATATAAGAGTAAATAAAAGGCGAGGTTACATGGTATTGTGGTATTATTTAGTAAGACTAACACTCGTTAACACAAGTGACAAACTACGCTAGGTGCAAGCATCTAACTGGCGCTAGGTCGTAGGCCAGCGGGCATACAGAATGAAAACCTAAGCTCACACCCTTCTGGGGGTCCTAGCCCCCGCGCTGAGGACGGAGTACAACAGTGGTGTCCTAGCGATGGGATACCTGCCCGTTATACAAGCACAAATCACCCAAATACATAATTACACGTGGGGGAAACGACATTGTTGGTAGCATGTGTAGATAAGAAATAATTAGGAGACAACTGAAGTAGTCAAAAATGGCCGAATTCAACAACGCCGCAGAACGTGTAGAACTAGACGAGTGCACTCTTGACCCCAATGGAGTTAATTGATGATGGAGTGGCGATGTGATTATCGTTAAATGAGCCACATGTGCCGGAGGATCGAAAGGGGTCGAGGCACATGGAGGGAGATTTTGATATCATTTGTAAAACCTTATCAGACCGATTAGATAAAAGAGATAAGGATAAAATTGGAAGAGTTGATGATCTTTCATGTTTCATTACTCCGGGAGTGAATCAACATCCGAAATACACTGCCTGGATGAACTTCCGTGGATACGCATGATTAAGATCCAATGCCATTAATTGAGGATGTCGGTTCCCTCAGGTTGAATGAAAAGTGGGCAAAACAACAAAACCATTGAGGCTAAGGTTCAATGGCATTAAGCGAGAAATATGAAATCAATAAGCAAGATGCTTTAATGATTATAATTTATTTTACATTATTTGTTTTTATTTTGTTATCATTTGTCTGTTTTATTTTCATTTATAATTAGTTATATGTCAATCTATTATTATTTACTATTTACCTGTTTATTATTTAACTGTACCTATGCATTTATTTATGTATCTTATTTGTTATTTACATTATTATAGTTTTTATTTATTAACTTATTATTATTATTATGATTTTTTTTGTTTTTCGCATCCGACCTAGATATGGACCAAAAGGTCTCCTGTCGGCATGCTCCGCCTTTGTAATCCTTTGTAATCATTGAGTAAGTCTGTTCCCTCAGGGTAGAAAAATAAACCACAAAAATAACAGCCGTTCAAAGAAAAGACAAAATTACCTAGGTATGGAAAATTGTATGATTACAAAGGATTACAAAGGCGGAGCATGCCGACAGGAGACCTTTTGGTCCATATCTAGGTCGGATGCGAAAAACAAAAAAAATCATAATAATAATAAGTTAATAAATAAAAACTATAATAATGTAAATAACAAATAAGATACATAAATAAATGCATAGGTATAGTTAAATAATAAACAGGTAAAGAGTAAATAATAATAGATTGACATATAACTAATTATAAATGAAAATAAAACAGACAAATGATAACAAAACAAAAACAAATAATGTAAAATAAATTATAATCATTACAGCATATGCCACTGCAGTTCTAGAGCTTTCATCTACTAGAACAAGAGGCTGTGTAACCTTGTTGAGGTGTAGTGGCTTAACCTACTTGGTGTCTGCTCAGCTTTCAGATCTGTAACCTTCAGGGAGCAATGGACGCCTTGGTGGAACTAGTTAGCAGTCTCGAGGACCACGACAGGCCTAGCAAGCCAGTGGTTTTGATACTCTTGCTCAAGAAACACAAGTGATGCCTCGGAGCGGACGAAACTTACGGCAACGAACTCGAAATGATAATGGACAGTCTCTTAGGAATATTAGATTAGGTACAATCAATGCAACTACATTGGTAAATTAGAGGAGGTTGTGGAACTAATGTTGGAGAGAAATATAGACATCATGGGGATATGTGAAACCAGGTTAGTTGGAGAGGGTATGAAGAAGATACACAATGATTTTCATCTAATTTATAAAGGAATGGACTATGAAAGAAAGTATGGAGTAGCATTTATCCTTGCACCAAACTTTGCAGAAAGAGTTGGTAAGATAGAATATGTTAATGAGAGAATATTGGGTATGACACTTCAATTAAGTACAAGTAAAGTCTCATTAATACAAGTATACGCACCACAACAAGGAAGACCCCAAGAAGAAAAAGAATTCTTTTATCAGAAATTACAGGATACCTTGGACAAAAGTGAGGATGTAGACAAGATTGTACTGGGGGACCTGAATGCCCATATTGGAAATAAGAGAAACAATATAGAAAGTGTGATGGGTGCATTTGGAATAGGTGAGGTGAATGGTGAAGGTGAAAATCTGATAGACTTCTGCATTAGAAACAGCTTGGCTATTATGAATACATTTTTTAAGCACAGAGACACCCATAAATGGAGCTGGTACAGGTGGAATTCTGAAAGAGGAGATTATGTAGAGAAGTCAATGATAGATCTGATCTTAACTAACAAAAAAAAATATCTTTAGAGATGTGAAAAGTATTCCTTCTGTATCACTAGATTCTGACCACCGCTTGGTTTTAGCAAAATTGAAAATAAAAAAGTTAAAGCCATTGAAAAAGCTTGTAAGAGAAAGAATAAAAATAGAAAGACTGAAAGAACAAGAAATTGATAAACAATACAGAGAGAAGGTTTATGAAGCTAGACCTGAAGGACATCAAGAAACAGAAGATATAGGGAAAGAGTGGGGGAATATGAAAGAAAAAATTATCCAAATTGCAAGAGAGGTGATAGGAACAAAGCGAGTCAGTGGAGGAAAGAAAAAGAAAACAGTTTGGTGGACAGAAGAAGTCAGAGAAGCTGTTAAGAACAAAAATGTTGCTTTCAGAAAGTGGATGAAGGGAAGAAATCCTGAAAACAGAAGAGAATACGAAGCAGCAAGAAATGAAGCTGAGAGAGTAAAAACAAGAACTAAGAGAGAGACATGGGAGAGGTTAGGAAAAGAACTGGAAGAGGACATACAGGGCACAAAGAAACTTGTATACAGCATAGCTAAAAGTTACAAAAGGAAAGAAGAAAGTGGGGTGAATACAATTAAAAATAAGGAAGGGGAACTACTCACAGAGGAAGGCGAAGTGGACGAGAGATGGAAGGAATACTTCTCAGAGCTTCTAAATCCAGCAGAAGTGGAGAGACCAACAGATGAAGAAGTTATTCAGAGAACAGAACAAAATAGTATAATAACAACAAATGAAATTAAAGATGCTATGAAAAATGGAAAGAGCCCTGGAATTGATGGTATACCAGTTGAACTACTGAAGAGAAATGAAGATATAAAGTGGCTAGCTAGAGATTTTAACATAGCTTGGAGTGAATGTAGAATGCCGGCTGATTGGGGGAAGGTAATCATTTGTAATTTTTTTAAGAAAGGTGATTCACACCGAATGTAGGAACTACTGTCACAAGTGGGGAAAATGTATGAAAGAGTACTAGAGAAGAGATTAAGAATAATAGTTGAGGACAAGCTGGAAGAAGGACAATATGGATTTAGACCCCAGAGAGGAACAACGGATGCAATATTCACACTGAAGATGATAATAGAAAAGAACTGGGAGTGGGACCAACATGTGTACATCGCTTTTGTAGATCTGGAAAAAGCATTTGACAGGTTACCAAGGAATGAAATATGGGATACTTTAGAAGACCCAACATATATGATAGAACCCTCATTAATTAGAGCTATAAAGAGTCTTTACAGAAATAATATCAGTGCGGTAAGGGTCCAGCTAAGAGAGGATAACTGGTTTGACGTAACTGAGGGTGTAAGACAGGGTGGTGTGATATCTCCTTTACTGTTTGTGCTGTTCATGGACAGGAGCATGAAGAGGTTGAGACTTGGGGGAGAGGTAACTACATTGGCATATGCAGATGATATTGCGATAATCACAAAGTCTCGTACAAAATTGCAGGATACCCTAAATGCATGGAATGAAGAATTGAAAAAGTCAAGAATGATAATAAATGCAAATAAAACTAAAGTAATGATGGTGGCGAGAGAGAGATGATATTGAGATAGAAATAGATGGAATACAATTGAAACAAGTGGAAGACTTTCAGTACTTGGGAGTTCAAATACACGAGAGGTGTTATATGGAGAAAGAAATAACAAGCAGAATCGAAAAATATACAAATAATTTAAGATTAATGTATCCACTACTAAAAGACAGACTCATACCATCAAATGTTAAAGTCATCATATATAAAACGATACTAAGACCAGTATTAACATATGGCTCAGAGACCTGGACACTAACAATGAGATTAAAGAGCAAGATACAGGCAGCAGAGATGAGAATGTTGCGATTAATAAAGGGAGTAACAAGAAGAGATCGCTTAAGAAATGAGGATATCAGAGATGAACTGGACATCGAATCAATATTAGAATTTGTAGAAAGAAGTAAACTGAGATGGTATGGACACATCATGAGGATGAGTCAAGAAAGGTTCCCTGCTAAATATTATCGATGGAATCCAAGAGGGAAGAGGCTGGTAGGAAGACCCAGAGAGAGATGGAGAGATGGAGTGAGGGAAGCAATTGAAGCGAGAGGATCAACAATAGAGAGTGTGGAAGAAGAGGAACTTTACGAGGATCGTACCTGGTGGAGAAGTTTCGTGAGGCATCACAACTGACAGGGCACTGGCCCTACCTGGTGTATGGTAAAGGTAAAGGTATATGGAAAATATGATCTATATATTGAGGAAGAAATTTACTTAGGTTTGAAAACGAAAATGTCACGATATGTAATTGAGAAATGAGACAGAAAATATTTTAGAAACTAATTTTTATGATACGATGAGCAAGGTTATACCTTTACCTAGGGAAAAAAGGGCTTACAATCATTGTTTATGTTTCATGGTTATACATTTTCCTTAGAAAAAAGGGCCGTTTTAAGGTAATACCTTTACCTAGGAAAAAAATCGCATAATTAATCATGTTCTAAGGTTATACCTTTACCTAGGAAAAAAGGGGCTTATATAATTGTTTATGCTTCAAGGTTCTTCCTTTACCTAGAAAAAAAGGGCTACATATAAATAGAAAGTGCCGCTAGAAAATAAAATAAAATAAAATTAAAAAAAGGAGTGTATGATTTAAGGTTATTCTATTTTCTTGGGGAATAGAAAGTCCCGTTAGAAAGAAAAGAGTTTGCGCTATTGACCGTGGTTGATTAAAGGTATACCGAAAACGTAATAAAAATTCGCTTAGTACAAAGTCCCGCTCGAGAATAAAAAAAAGGGTAATAACAATTCTTCGGTGAAAGAGGTTTGTGCGACCGTCCGTGCAAGGTTATACCTTTTCCCTTGGTGATAAAAACAGTAAATAATCTAAAAAGATGGAAATTACAAAAATCCTCGGCACAGGAGGTCTGTGCGGTCGTACGTATTTCAAGGATGACACATTCCCTTGGTATATGAAATCTCTCTAAAAAGAAAAAAAGAAATTATCCCTCGGTAAATGAGATTTTGTGTGTGTAAGAATTTCAGGTTGAAACATTTACCTCGTCAAATTGATATACAAAACGACGAACACAGATATAAGAAAAAATCCATCGGAAAATATTCTTACGAGTCAAGCAAATTAATAAGGAAGAAACATTTCCTCAAATCCCTACATGTGAATAAAATATTTACAACGAAATCCTCTTTCGATAAACAAAAATTCCGTGAGTTATGTCCTTGCAAATTTGAATCCCGCAGGTTTGAACAACCCCTTGGCAAATGAATGTCCCACATGTGAAAAAATGAATTACATAAATGAAATTGTAGAACTCCAAGTGAGCGGAACTGTCGCGTGTTAAGAATTAAATGAGATTGAGGTAAACCGTCGGTAAATTAAAACCCCGCTAAATAAATAAGGAGAACGAATAAGTTTCCCCTGTAATTGAGATTTGCGCGATTATACAACATTTTGAGGATAATAGATTCTCTCCTGGATACATCCCTGTTTCCGAGTTTTCAACAGCTATTGAGGTAGATATTTCCCTCAAGCTGGACAAGTGCATTTTCTTAAGAAAGTTTGATATGAAAACAGATACAAAAAAAATCTTGATCTTGTCTAGTAACACGAATCAAATTGATTATGTCCGAATGGCAAACGTCGGTGGCTGATTATATACTGCAACAATCACTACGGTCAAAGGCGCACTCTAGCCTGACCAAAAATCAGAAGTAAAACTAAACAATTAATCAGATAGTACATACCAGGTCGTACGAATGTACATGACTGATGCATTGTCTCCGTTTTCGAAAACATGCAATCATACATCGATATTAAAAGTATATAAACAAATAATAAATAAACTCACAAACGAAAAAAATAAATATATCTAAAAATATAGATACATGAATAAATAAACAAATAAGATAATGAAATGAAAATGGATAAATTGAACTTTGGAAGATATGCCCCATAAAATCCAAACAGAATTTGTGGCCCGTTAGAGGGTAGAGATTAGGCAAATATTAGTTAATGAACTTATAGAATTACAACGAAATCCCAAAGGAAAAATTTGGTTCAAAGACTCATATGATCACCACGAACCTGAAGAAGTCGAGCTAATACCAGACTTCCCAGTGGATGACGTAAGCTTATTTGGGGGTCGGGGGGATAGGAATTGAACAAGCATGGAGTGAGATGAAATATAAACATATTTCAGATGAAAATGTACGAGATGAAGGGACTATAGGATCAACAGTGAAGGATTCGCGTGTGGCTGTTTTGTGCATCTGATAAATATTCACCATATCGTGTCACGCCAGAAAGACAGCCATGCCATTGCTCTCGTTGATCTGGTAGAGGTCTGCAGATGTTGTGTGTATCTGGCTCAACGGGAAGGTAGTGACAAGGTGATCCATGGTCCGAGTTTGGTGTCCGCATTCACCACAGGATGTGTTCTCGGAGAGTCCCAAATTTACCAAGTTGGTTTTGGATTTTCCGACCCCGATTCCTGCCCGATTCAGCACACACCATTCCCTTTTCTGCAATGTTGTTCCTTTAAGGCAGTGGTTCATAACCCCTGGGTCGCGACCCAAATTTGGGTCGCCAAGCCATTTTATTGGGTCGCTAAGGGTTTGCAGAAAATAATTATTTTCCCACTACAAATATATTATAATTATATACTGTAATAATTAAAATACATGATGCCTAGTTTTAGGATTCTAAGCAGACCATGATTAAATAAAAACTCCAAAGCAGAAAATTTATTTGTAGGCTTGGGTCGCGATGCTTGATTTGTGCAAAATTTTGGGTCGCTGCCAAAAAAGGTTAAGAACCACTGCTTTAAGGACTTTTTTCCGGGGCATGGGGATGGTTGGGTGATGAATGGTTGCTTGTTCCATCTCCTTCCATTGTTTTATTCTGATTTTCCTGGGTGTTACTTTTGTTGGCAAGATAATGATGAATATTAAGAATATGTTATCTTACTATATGGATTTGTAGCGATGCCACTGTTGGTGAATAGAAAGAGGCGGTGAGTTCGTCTCCTTTTATTGTAAGGTACGAGTGAACTGAGTGAACTGATTTTACATGGTTTTTTTTTTTATTCCCGGCGGTGTTAACCGATTTAAGGACTGGCGTATATTTTCCGGGGTCTGTGTTAAGGCGCTTGGGTTATGGGGCACTTAGGCCATTTAGGTATGGAGTGTGTGTGTGTGTGTGTTTCTTGTGATTGCTGGGGTAGATTGCATACATTTACAGTAGTGTTCCCACTGGTGAGGAGCAAACGAGCTTCGCTGCCATTGCCAAGTACCGGACGTCGGGGGTACTGTCGGCTCTCAATCTATCGTGGGCTGAATCTGGGTCGCCGAGGAGGGTCCTTAGTTGCCGGAAGTGGTCTTCCAGTGCAGGGCAGAGGAGAAGGCAATGCCGGAATGATGCCAATTCCGTGCCGCAGGCGCAGTAGGTACCGGTGTACTGGGTACGCCAGTGATCTACCCGTATCCTACTTATTGTGGAGATGTGTGAGGGCAGTGAAGCTAGGGTGGGAGGGTTTGGTCCAAGGTAGGACGTGGGCCATCCACGGGCGGAGGCCGTGGCAGTGTAATCCGTCTCCCATTGGGCCCAGGCGGCACGGTCGATTCTTTTGATGGCGTCACTAGCTGTGAGGTGGATAGGAGTCTCACTATCTTTAGGTGCCAGGGTACCGTGTTTGGCAGCTTTGTCCGCCATCTCATTGCCGTGGAGTCCCACATGAGAGGGAACCCATTGGTACCGGAGACGGACTCCCATTTTGGCAGCCTCGTCAGAAAGGTGCAGAATATCGTTGAGGATTTCTGGACTCGAGGGGCAGTGGCCTCTTTGGATGACTACCAGACTGGATCTAGAGTCTGATAGCACTGTGACGCGCGATGGTGGGTCGGGAAAGGCGATGATTTTGTTCAGCGCTTCCTTGATGGCGACAAGCTCAGCCGTGAGGATTGTGGTGGGGGTAAGCTTCACGGAAAAGGACTCCCTTGTGGCTTCTAGAAAAATGCCCGCCCCTGTGCGACCATCTTCAAGTACTGACCCGTCCGTGTACACCAGGAATTCTTCTTGATATTTGAGAGCCAGCAGCTCCCGGGTGCGTGCAGCCAAGAGGTGAGGGTTGTCGTGTCGTCCTAGCCCGGGGATGTCAAGCTCGACCTCGGCTGGAGAAATTGTCCAGGGAGGAAAGGGGTCTACTTGGTATTGGGCGACCCGTCGACGGTCACTGGGCTGGAGTCCGGCTCTGAGGCAGAGATCCCTCACAGAGCTGGGCAATCCATGGATGGGTGCTGTGGGCGGGGCTGAAATCCATTCCTCGTACATTTCATCTTCTGTCGAGTTTGGCACCCTTGCTGAGCCGAAGAGGTATCTGCCGGCGTCCTTTTTTAAGCGGTACCGGAGTGGGAGGACGCCAGCCTCATTATACACCTGTTCGTGTGGCACTGAGTGTGGCAGGCCAAGTCCCAGACGGAGTGCTTGACACTCTATCTGGACCATTTTGTACGTGCTCTCCGGGGAGAGATCGTGGAGGGCAGGAGAACCGAAGAGGAGTCGGGATCGTACGAGGCTCCGAACAATGGGGATCAGAGTTTCTCTTCGCTGGCCCCAGGGTTCACGTCGGATGACTCTGACTAGGTTGAGGGCCCTTCGAGCATTCAGACAAACTTGTTGGATGTGTCCGGTCCACCGTCCGTCTCGCTGAAAGATGACACCAAGGTAGCGAACGGACGTCGCGGGTTTCACGGGCGTGCCGCAGACTGTAAGCTGGTTCCAGTCCGGGTAGTCCCCTCTGTTGTATCCAATGCTGTGAATTGGCCGCAGAGAGTGTGAAGCCGAGGTCCACAAGGTGAGACACAACCATGTCCACTTGCCTCTGGAAGAGCCGAAGTTCTGCTCGGTGTTGGGCAGAGTCCTTTTTGGGCCGCCGATGTCTTGATTTCCTCCACATGGCTATGTCATCTGCGTACGCTGTGATGATGGTGTCACTGCGCACCCCTCTTCCCACGTCTGCCAGTAGCAGAGTCAAGAGGAGAGGGGCTACAACAGAGCCTTGTGGGACCCCCATGTCAATTTTTGCTTGGGAGCTGAGTGTTTTACATGCGGCGGAAGCCGCTATATATACCGTGTGTGTAAGTTACCCGCGGTGCGTAATTAAATAATTGCACTGGGTTAGGTTAGGTCGGGGCAAGCAGGGTCGCGCTGGCAGAGAAGCGTCAGGTCGTGGACGACATCAGTCACGTTCCATACCACGTGGCTGTCGCGGCTGTACAAGCAGGCTCGCGCTGGCAGAGAAGCGTCAGGTCGTGGACGACATCAGTCACGTTCCATACCACGTGACTGTCGCGGCAGTACAGATTAAAGGATACATCCTTGTGTTTTCAGAGGGTGATGAAACAAGCATTAACGGAGTAATAATAATAATAATAATAATGATAATAGTAGTAGTAGTAATAATAATAATAATAATAATAATAATAATAATAATAATAATAATAATAATAATAATAATAATAATAATAATAATAATAATAATGATGATAATAATAAAAATAATATTAATTATAATGATAGTAATAATGATAACAGTTATAATAACAATAATGATAATAATGATAATAATAATAATAATAATAATAATAATAATAATAATAATAATAATAATAATAATAATAATAATAATAACAATAGTAATAATAATAATAATAATAATAATAATAATAATGATAATAATAATAATGATAATAATAATAATGATAATAATAATAATGATAATAATAACAATAATAATGATAATATTAATAATAATAATAATGATGATAATAGCAATGGTAATAATAATAACGATAATAATAATAATAATGATAATAATGATAATAATAATAATAATAATAATAATAATAATAATAATAATGATAGTAATAATAATAATAATAATAATAATAATAATAATAGTAATGATAATAATTATTATAATAACAATGATGATAATAATAACAATAATAATGATAATAATAATAATAATGATAATAATAATAACAATAATAATGATAATAATAATGACAATAATAATAATAATAATGATAAAACTACTACAACAACAACTACTACTACTACTACTTTTTTTTTTTTTTTTTTTTTTTTTTTACACGACCTCCATCCTCGTGGAACTGTGTGGTGAAGCAGCAGGATCTGTCTCCCACAGACACAGTTCATTGGCCCCTCTCCCGCCAATGACTGTGGTCGACAACCCTTTTATTTATTCATTTAATTTTTATTAACAATGTCCTAATACAAAAGTTCATTTATCCTACTGTCAACCACTGTCTGCTCAAAATCTAGGTTTTGTATATGTGCAGATTTGGGCGGTGGGGACCTTGTACCTCTCAGGCACAAGAGGGCTGATCTTAGGAGTGAGAATGACAGTCTACATCTCATCCATTAAACAATGCTGCTTTTGGGTTGTTGTTTCTTTTCAGCCATTACCTCTGCCAGCCGAGCGTAGAATGCCTTTGCTCTAGGACCCATCCCACCTGAGGTCTTTACTAAAGGTTATAGGAGTGAATGAGTCCTGGTCTACATTCTGTATACGCTCTTCGTACATCCTGATCTTCTCATACGCGTTCCTGAAGTGAGATGCCTCAATAGTTAGGTTGTTGTAACAGGGGGCCATCGGATCAAATGTTCGCATGTCAAAGAAAGCCAATTGTCCCCGTGTCCAGAAACCTCTTGCACTGACATCCACTCTTGCTTCATCTGATGTGTTGGACGTGCGGTATCTGAAGTTCTCCCCTCCCAGTGGGAGTAATGTTGGTTCGATAGTCACATCCTTGCACACCTCCTGAAGCATTTGGGCAGTGAGATCTCTTACCTCATCATGTCGCATGCAAATGAATCCACCCTGCTTGCATATCATCGCATGGTCCGGAGTAAACTGTACACCACAGGAGCATCTGTTAGGCAGCCCTCCCAATGGCCATCCATACCTCAGGGCAATGGCATCCGTGAATTCTCTTTTGTTTAAGGTGAATCCCTTTGCCCTGATTGGTAGTGCTGTCAGCCAATTGGACGCCCCAACATCCTGCGCCAATGTTATCTTTCTTTTCATACAACTCGGTAGTCGAGCTAGAAGTGCTTGAAGTTCCTCCTTCTGACTCTCCTCCCTTCCCTTTGAAATGTTTTTTCTAATTTCTCTGATCTCCTCCATGTTAGTCTCCTTCCGTTGATCTTGTGACACGATGTTGTTTGTCAAGGAGGAAGTGAGTTTCATAGAGTTTTGGTGTTCTATTTTGGCTAGATTTAGCGGGTTGGAGATGCCTAGCCCTCCCATTCTAGGTGGAAGTTCAATGAGTTTTCTTTCCTCTTCGTTTAATGTCCGTCCGTTGGTGATGGTCGGTACTAGCTCGTTTCTGATGGTTTCTTCAAGGGGTCTTAGTAGGTCGGTGATGTTAGGTACCGTCATTAATATGTAGTTCCACTTATGTTTAACCCCATATATGAATGCGGCATATGCCGCCTGCGGTTCGGTCTTTGCAAAGTTAGCTAGGAACCTAACTTCCGCCACCCAATCGTTCACTTTCTTCTCAATATATTGCTTTTTAAAGGATTCTGAGCCAATCACTGCACCGAGATGTCTTTCCCCCTATTTTGTTACCTTCACTTCACTGTTCTCAAAAAGGGTTTTGGCATTGTCAAAGTACTCTGGTTTCACTATGAGGACAGACTTCTTTGCATTCGGAATGTAACCCAAGCCCGGGCCGTGTGCCAACACCAGATCCCACCACTTTTTTAGGTCAGCTACTTTTCCTGCCCCCGTGAGATCATCTGCATATGCTACCTGTTTGACCATGGTGTCCTCATATTGTATCTTCTGTTGCAGGTGCATAAGACCGAGCGCGTACATAGCCATGGCCACCGGGTCTCCCTGAGTGGTTCCTTCCGCGGATTTGATGATCTCCACTTTCGTTTCTTTTTTTCCAAACCTGTTGGTGACAAATAGGTTTGCAGGTTCTCTGTATGTGTTCTGCACATACCTGGCCAATATTGGACATTTAATTTTGATGTTGTGTATAGTAGCCTCCCTATTTAAGTTGTTGAATGCGTTTGATGCATCGACTAATAGGACTGCTTCGCATTCTGGTTCCTCGAATATTTTTCTCATGGCGTGGACTGCTGCCTCGGAACCCGCCTGTTGCCCCGCGCACACCTGCAGGTTGCCAGCCGCTTCTCGCACCTCGTCCTTCGCGACTTCCATGATGGCTTTTCCTACTATTCTTCGCAACACCTCGCCTATACCAATCGGACGACAGGCAGGTTTCTTATCCAACGGGATAAGTCTGCACGCTGTGTATGCCTCCAAGTGCTGGCAGTCCTCAGTCGCCAGTTTCTTTGCCAAACCAGCGATGGCCTCCTGCAGACTCCCCGCTGCCGTTCCAAATAGGCTGGTGCTAAGGAGACATTTCCATCCAGACGCATCTAGGCCCGATGGTCCCGCCGCTCCCTGGGTGTGTAGAGCA